>NC_051155.1:135640983-135940983 GCF_013339745.2 Dermacentor silvarum
GCCGGCGAAGCAGGCCCCCGGACCCGACCAGAATCTTCGAGGTCAGGCCCTAGAGACGCTTCTAGACCCCTTCAATGACTTTTGGACATCACGCAAGCTATCGCAAGAATGAAAAACAGCTGAAGTACGCTTTATCCCCAAACCGGGCAAGTCCCCGCACATTTACAACCTGTGGCTGAAATCCGTCACATCATGCATAAGCATAATCATGAAAAGGATAGTACTCAAATGCCTCCAACAACACCTGGACGAAACCCAGCAAATGCCAGACCCCATGTTTGGCTTTATACTACATCTTGAGACCCAGGACGTGCTAATGCAATTGAAGAAGGAGATCGTCATCCCTGCCACACACCACGGGCCATTCTCGTGCTAGACCTGAAGGGGGCATTTGACAATGTGGCACACGAGGCGATCCTTCGGAATCTCAACAACACAGGCTCAACAACACAGTGGCGTATTTAAGCCACTGAAAAGTAAGGATGGATGTTCAGTTCAGCCTTGCTGGTGTGGCATTTCATAGGTTGTAACCTACCATATTTTTAACCAAGCAATAAGGAAATTATATGGTCATGCCGTACCATCAGTACAACTGAAGTGTTGCTTCCCCAAGGAGTCTCACTGCCACCTTCCCCATTTTGTAAACACTTTGTAAATACAAACTAGCACATGGTATGTAGTCACATTATATGCTGTCTGTATGCTTGGTGAAGTGCACCAAGCATTTTCTCACCCTTAAAACCTGGGCTAATGCTGTCTTTTTTTTAATAATAATTATGCAATAACCTTACTCAATACATTGCTGTGAGAACAATAGTTGGCTTAACAGTAGCACTGCACACATACCCTCATACCACATTGCAGACATACTCTATAGAGGCTGGCCACAATCAGCGTAACTGAAAGCCAGCTGAACAGGGTGCGAGTTCATGGGTATCAAATAAATGTCTGCTCCATTTAGAGGTTATATATCTGTCTGTGATATATTATCAATTCAGAATACATATGGCAGAAGAACAATACACAAGACAACACAATCAAGTTCCCTGTGAGAAGCTGCTTTTTGCCACTATTACATGCAGCAAAAAGAGACTTCATTAAGCACCACTATGGCTTGCGTGCCTCTTTGTGCATTGTACAAGAAGTAAAGGTGGGCGAATGTAAACGTTTTCAAATACGAATTGAATAAAATATTATTTATCAAATATTCAAGAGTCATACGACAACACACGTACCTGTAGTAACAATATTTATTTTCATATAAAAAATTGGGTACCACACCTTAACTAGTGCAAAAAGAGAGCTAAATATTGGGCACAAAGGATAAGGTTTTAAATGCAAGACTACTAATTGTTACGTAAAAAATCGACATAAACAGTCTATCAACAACTTTAGAGCCTGGCTGCAAAGAAGCTTTTCAAGAAAGAATGGCCTCTGAATGGCTAGCTTTCAAAAACGTGCAATATATTGTTCCCAAGAAAACATCAAAGTTGTAGAAAAAAAAGAATAGCCGATGAAGGACCTACGTGTTGTAGACATATGTAAAACTACTCGTTGCAAGGAAAACAGCACAGACTTGTAGCATAAAAGATCAGTCTGCTAGATCAAGAAATGTGTGGTCACCTTTCGCATGAAAAAAAAGTCTATGGGAAAGTTTTCTTGCCAATATGACTGAAAGATACTTTCGTAAATGTGCTTGCCTTTGGGAGGCTACATACACTTGTTCACATGCAAGTACCTGTCGCGTATTCATTGTTAAAGAAGTTCAATTAATATAATGACACGAGAGCCTCCTCTGATTAGGAAAAAATAATAGTTGTGTGGTCATATATAGATAACATTTAGAATGTCAAGGTAGCCTTTTCCATATTATGCAAGTACTCATGAAAGACAAGACTGCAAGAAACAGCATAAAACTAATGCAAAATCTATAACTGATTATGTCAATGAGATTTCCATTTCATGTGGCAAAGTATTTCACAGGGCAGATAGGATGTGACATCTGTGATTCAGAGATACGTCATTGTATCGGGGCACAAGTATTGTACAACTGATAATTTTTGGAATAAAGAAATAACAAGCATTGATTCCCGGTATGTCACCATGCCACTTGTATCTTAAAAAGGACTAACACTTATATGTCAAGCTTGCACCATTATGTTTATGTGACCATACATGTGTACCCCATCTGTAAGGAACCATTGCTTTAAGTTATGACCACTGTTATGTCATTCCCGTACATTAATTGTGGTTTTGCACAATACACCTAGAAAACTTTTGAGCGGCATTGCAGTACTTTTTCTTGTATGTGCACACTGGCTTTCTGTCACAACATCCACTTCGCATCCATGATAAATGCTGCCGTCAAGCAAAATAGAGTTTCAGACTAAGGTACCTAAACTGCTTTCATTCCAGAAAACCCCAAACAAGGTTTAGATTCTTGAGGACACAAGTTACTTGCGTCCGTTGATGTAAGGCTGTTTTCTGCATGCAATGAATGTTAAGATTTCTGCTGTGCAAATCAATGTTAACCTGACAAAAGGGATGGCAAGCCAAAACTTGCATTCGTGATACTAGTTGCTACTGGGGCCAGATTAACCTATGGGCTAAGGGGGCTGCAGCTCCAGGCTAGGGGGCCTTGTGAGAAAAATATTTCCTTGAATTAAACTTTATTTCTTGCGTTCAATACAGAGTAAAACATAATGTGAACAAATACATTGGGATCCCTAGCTCGAGGCCAGTTGCAAACCATAAAAAATGTAGAGGATGCAAAGCAATTAATTTAGCACAGACACATGTACTTAAACTCAGCAACAATATGCACTTTACATTAGAAGTAGAGAATACAATACAAAGAATCTTCAAAATGCAAACGGTATCATTGAACATTTACAAGGAAAATGCACCAGAAAAAAGAAAAAGGAAGCGTTGAATGTATTATTAACATACGAAAGAAGATCACGAAAATGCTGTTTTAATTATCTCTGAAAATTAGCTGCATTTCTAACTTACGTGGGCTGAACGTTCCTCTCGACTACTCCAACACTTCAAATTCTCTGTTTACCACACACATTACAAGCCTTTGGAACCAGAAAACTTTGTTTTAGTGCACTGCGTGTACAGCGTCCTGATTCGGTAAAGTTGGTAGCAGAGAGTGGGTAGTCAGTAACGATGCTACTATTAACTATTACAACAGTTTAAAAATTTAGTAATGAAGTAAACGGTAAAATGTGTACGTGTTGAAAGAGCGGTGTCGTGTTAGCATTGTATTGTGAGGAAGTCATAAAGTGGGGAGCCCTATGAATGGCCCAGAGATGTAACACAGTACCACAGATGGCTGTGGAACAAGCTGAAATAAATTTCTCGAAGGGTTTCTGTATCAAAACAATTTCGGCTCTTGAGCAGAATATAACAAGCCTTGCCGAGATTTTTGCAAAGCTTGTCAATGTGAGGTTTACATCGAAACAACTCATCTAATTATAATTAGTACAACCCCTTGATGGGCCCCTCAGAAATTTAAGAGGACCGTTCACCAGGGCCCTGTGGAAAATTTTAGTTATACTATAAAAGTTGTAAAGTGTCTTCCAAGGAGTATTCTACCACAAGAATTCTTTAAAACAGCATAGTAGCAGCCGAAATAGAAGCAAAGAATCTGTAGTACAAGAATGTGACCTGCTCTTCGTGCACAGAGGCATTCTTTCTTTGCCCAACCAGCAACGCAAAGGACCTTTCTCTCTTGCCTACTCCCATATAAGAAATGAGGGTTCACCTCCTCTCTTTTTTTTTTGCAAAACACCTAATGCACCTTTCATTTTTTTTATTTAGATCACGACAACGACATAATACATCCATGTTACATTTACAAGTCGAACTGCAATGAGTTTGTTGACATGATGGCAGATAATTAATGTAAGGAGATGGATCGTTGCGAAGGTGCATGAAGCTAAACATTGTTCCCTCGTCAATTCCACGCCTTACGTTTCTCATGTTGCCTAGCTTTCTGTTTTCCTTTGGTGCAGGCTACATGGTGACGTTCACAAAAGATTTACAGATGTTAGGCCCTTCTCGCATGCTCGTCTTGTACGATGAATTACTGTGGCGTTTAGCACTGGTAACATCAGTAGCCACCCTAACCGTGATTACGCAGCAACATGGCACCGCCCATGCAGCCTAGACCACCCGCTTTAATCTCAATTTGCCCTTTTACTAGCTGTACGCCCTCATAGCAATAAATAATTGGTAAAATCCATCACTGCGTAGTCTCATCTCATGCTGAGGACGAAGCATTAGGTATTTCTTGTTGTTCTTATTGAGATCAGCTGTTTGTTTTGACACTGCTAGGACTACACAGGCAGTAAAAGTGGTTCGGTTTCTATTTAGCAGGTGGCACCACAGCAGTAGCTATGGTGATGCATTGACGATGCAGAACGCTACGAAGGCGTCATTGTTCACTGCATCATTAATTCCTACTCTGCTCTAGTACGGTACGTGATGACAGTGGTGGGCAAATGTCAAATACACGCTGAGCAGATGGCGCGGTGCATGTGAACATTTATCAGGGTGTTCACTTTTACTAAAACTGGCTCAGGAGGCTGTATTCAACTGCTCAGATAGCGTGTCGATGAAGCGAAGCCCAACAGTAGCATTCATGGAAACGCAGCCTTTAGTTACAACGTAGGAACATCTGTTGCGTCACTGCTCCAACAGTGGCTGATGTATCGAAAGGATGGCAAGCAGACGCTGAGCAGCTGACGCAGCATGGATGAACACATCTTAAGGGGAATTCAGCCTCCCTTTTGGCTAAGAAGCCCTGCCGCTGCCCCAGTGCTGCAAGGACCTACTGAGATGCAGTATAACTCGCAAAGCACATTGTTCAGCATGAAAGGTTGGGCAGTGGCAGAGAAGGTGCGTTGCAGTGTCGTCACATCCGCAAAAATAGCATGCAGCACATTTGCATTGTTTACATTACAGCACATGACACCTAGCACAAAATTAATAATTGTAATACGTGGAGCAGTGATATAACTTTTAAGCTGTTCCCTAGCCTCCCCTCTTCGTAAAGAGTAAAATCTGCAGTGACAACAGTGGAAGCGAACAACACGTGTACAAAGCCAGGAAAGCTGGTTTGATACAAAACCCATACGGAGATGCAAAGAGCACAAACGACCAGCAGTGCTTCTGCACTGTTTACTTCAGAGCACATGCATAAAAAGCACCCTAAAGAGCTTGTAGTGTGTGTCCAACTCAGCAGCTGCTTAGCTACAAGAAATTTCGGCCAAGGAGAAGGAGGTTTCATTATTTTTCAATGTATGTGTACAAGTACGGTTTGTTTCCGCCTCCTTGAATTTTGGTTTTGGCATCCTTGAATTTTGGGTCTAATGTTCTGTACAAACCGTTCTGTATGCACGGTTCACTTCGGAGCATATGCATATCGCATAAAACGAATACTTATACGCCTAGCACCACTGCGACACATTGCACGTATACATAACAGTACCCTTCACCTCGTACAGTAAGAACCCCAGCACTCAAACGCTCTGTACGTGTTCGCGGTCACCAAGGCGCATCGCAGCCCCCAAAACAGCTCACATGAAGCAAGGCACAAACAGCACATTACGAATGTCTGCGATGACGCGACAATAAAGCTAATCGCTACAGGTCATATGGTCACACAAACCAGCACTGCACAATGCACATACACGTATGAGCTTCGCCGCGATGAAGCGCGCACACACAACACCTAGGTACACAATACGCTGAGATGGGCGACCGCACTATTTTCGTTCTGGCGCGTACTGAATGCATGTGTCATGCTTAGAATGCGCGTGTATGTGATGGCCTTCGCGTTTGTACTGCTGGTACTGCACAAGCGAAATACGGCCCAACACACACGAAAGCGCCGGTTTCATTGCTTCCGACGCTCGCGTAAACACAACACATTTCCATCTGTTGCCGTTGACGATCGCACGCGTTGAAGAGGTCAGGCAGGGTACATCGGATTGCTGCGTTCGACGATTATCTCCGCGAGTGCTCGATAACTCTTGCAATGATCCCACAAAAACACAAAAATGACAAAAAAACAAACTGCCACAGCAGCCTAGGCGCCTAGGCCTCGCGCTTCGCTTCGAACCAGCGCCATGTTTGTGCGGTCGCCGCATACATGCTGCATACTGGAAAAAGTTCACGACCGCCTCTCGTGACGTCAGAGCGGCCATTTTAAGCGGACCGCGCGAGGGCGGTGCGGCTTGCGGCGATGTGCGGCTCGAGCGTGTACAGGCCCTTAAGGGAGCACAGCGCAGAACGCGCGTTTGTTCTCCGCCGTGCGTTCACTCCCCGTGAAAGCGCGCGTCCCTCGCGCCCTTTCACTCGCACATACAGCGTTCGGCGCGCGGCGACGATTTCATCTCCATTGACGTCATACGGAACCTCACGGCGACGGCGACGGCAACGGCGACGGCGACGCCGACGGCAGAAATCTGCTTTTGAGTGTCCATATAATTGCTATCGCAATAAAATGGTTGTTACCTGCGGTATCGTTAATATACAGAACGCGTGGCGTCGTGGTGTAACAGACCGTGCGCGTCAAGAGGGGAGGTTTAGCGGTTGCTGTATTGTTTCTCAGCGCGCTGTGGCGCAACGCACTCCCTTTTTGTTTTGTCAAGTCGTTTGTTTCGAAATTGTGAAGGCGGCAACCGGTGTATATACGCGTATCGCATTTCGCCCTGGAGTCGTTAGTATACGTGCGGCGGAGCGTCCCAGCTGCGTGACTTCCACCTTACCCTCCTTCCACCGCGTCGTGATGCGGAGCACGAAACTTCGCGAGGCAGACTGGACCGTACCGCAACACATTCGGCGTCTAACCCCGTTCGCTCCTGAATCACATATTTATCTTAGTGAAAAAAAAAGATAAGAAAAGAAGAAAAAAGGAATTGTAGTTTGACATTATATGTATCATCATCATGGTCATCATCGTCATCCACAGATGGGTTAGGATTGTGCAGGATTGAAAAAAAAAAAAGCAGCAGTAGAAGGCCGAAGAAACCAAAACGCCTCGATAGGAACAATTTTGCTCCTACGTTTGGCATTGTAGAGGCTGTGTGCGAATAAATGCTGTTGTAAGCATTGCAGCTTGCACTGTGACATCATTTCAGCTTGACCACACTGACCAATAAATCCTTTCCAACGAATACATAAGTCTTAAAACTAAAATATTTGGTGTATTTGCATAGCACATACGCAGTTTATCTACATACTCAATAATACATTGTAGTTTATCTACATACTACATATACATACTCAATAACCGCATTTTGCCTAAATCTAGGGAAATCTAGGGATTTTTATACGAGTTAGGGGAAAATTAGCTTCGGAGGTTGGCAACTCTGCCTGTCAGCTTCCTCTCTTGCGCGCGCCAGATTGAGCCGCGATCGTCTGCTCCCCTTGCGCGCTTTCACTCGCACATACAGCATATGGCGCGCGGCCACGATTTTATCGCCGTTGGACTTTATGCGGAATCTCACGGCGACGCTGACGGCAGAAATGCGCCTGGAGTGTCCATATAATTGCTATCGCAATAAAATATGGAGTTTCGCGCCCGGTAACTGCACTTCGGGTTATGAATAAGGTGACCAGGCGTCCTGTCCCGACTTGGCCGGGACGCGTCCCTCTTTTACCGCAATGGTCTCTCTGTCCCTCGACTTACGTTCGAGACGGTGTTTTGTCCAGCTTTGGCCTCTCCGGACCGCGAATTGTCCCTAAATTTTCGCCCTGTCATGCGGAATCGGCTGTTCTCTTTCTTGGATGTGGCGGCGCACACCATCGAAAAGACTCGACAGGCAGGTGGCAAAGCGAAACACTGCCCGGAAATGATAGAGCAGCACCTGCGACGCTATAAAAGTTCGAGAAGCGAACAATTCGCTTGTTCTCGAGTGATCGGTCAACGCGATTTTGCTGACGAAAGCGCAAGTCTGGTCAATCGCGCGAGAGCAAGCGAGCGGTTCGCTTTCCGAACCGTTACGGCATCGCACCACTCCTAGAGCGTACGACGGCTTAACCGTTTTTTCGATACAGCTGCAATGAACTTCTCGGTGCGTTGGCTAACGAGCTGTAGCTAAGCCTAACCCCACTGAACGAGCCGTCTGCATCTTGTCTTGCTTGTCATGCATGTGATGATGTTGGAAGAACGGAAAAGAATAGCTAAACGCAAGTACGAATTTACTGATTAACTTGGAAACTGACTAGCCTCACACACAAAACTTGGAAGTATAAATGTTGAATCTGGTTTCTATCTGCAGGATTCTGAAACGCAACAATAGTTCCTACAAACTTGTTTGCTGCTTAGTCCCATGAAAATAGTACAGCAGGCTGGTTATCGTGATAGAACGGTAAGTCGTTTCAGTGCCAGCGTGGCTTCCCATTGCACTACAGTCAAACCTCTTCTTCTTTCTGGGGTATTACGTGCCAAAACCAGTTCTGATTATGAGGCACGTCGTAGTGGAGGGCTCCGGATTAATTTTGACCACCTGGGGTTATTTAACCTGCACTACAACTCAAGCACACGGGCGTTTTTGCATTTCTTCTCCATTGAAATGCGGCCGCCGCGACCGGGGTTCGATCCCACGATCTCGTGCTCAGCAGCAACGCCTTAGCTGACTGCGCCACCGTGGTGGGTTACAGTCAAACCTCGTTATAACGAAGTTGAAAGGGGCAGCCGAAATTAATTTGTTGTATCCATTACTTTGTTACATCTCGTTTCGGCATAACGAGGTTTGACTGTATGTTATTTATACGACGGGCATTCGGAGCCGTTGTGACGCTTCTGGAATCTGTCTTGACATTTGCAACTTCTTGACATTTGCGATATGAGATTAAAGCTGACGCAAATTGAACATATGAGCTGTTGTTGTGCTTGCATTTTTCTTTTCTTTCTTTTTCTTTTTTGTTACTTATCGCCTTTGATTTTGGCCGCTACAAGGTAAAAGGGAGATATTTGAAAATAATTGGTTTAGGAAATACTAGAAGCTGCCTATATATATTGGGCCGCTCTTAGCAAGATTACACCCGAAATGCAGGAATCATTTCACCAGGCAATTACTGAACCCATTTGAATTATATTTGGTGATGTTGCTAAGATAGATATAAAAAATTTGTCGTGTGATAACTATTGAAGGTAATTCTTGCCCTTCATATGTTACACAGAAAGAAAAGAAAAATGTGGGAAAAATAGAAAAGAAACAACGTGTTCACTACGCTGTAAGCATACCTTCATATATGTGCTAGAGTTTCTTGTTAAATCAGGCTCGAAAAAGCGAAAACGCATATTTTACCGATACTGTCATATACGGATAGAAGGAACGCGCGGAAAAAGCATTTCACCAAATGGACTATAATGCTTTCACATTCTCGCACGTAAGCAGTGTCAAGTGTCTCTGCAGATTTCTTTTTTTAACATTCAGGTGTCCTTCGCAACGAAAAGGCCAGTTTTTGGACACATAACGCCCTTCTATAAATGAAGTTGGTTGAATTGTTTATTTTCAAAAGCACAGGGTACAAGAAGTTCAAGTGAAGTGCCATGAGACAAGTGGGCTGCTCGCACCCGCTGATTGGAAAAACGGCTACGCCGCCATTAGCTTGGCAAACGGGCTCGCAGAAAAGCTAGCTTTAAGTTATGAAAAGGGCCCATTGCTACTATTTGATTTGCATAGTGTTCCATTTGCAATACGGCTATTGATTACTCCAATGTTGTGTCGTTAATGTCTGTTACTATATGAAGAGTTGAATTGTAAAAAAAGTAATCAGTTCGCCGGAGAGGCGCCGGGGAGACATTTGGGCCGCTGGCGTGAAACGGCCGTCGCATTTGCGGGCGTTAAGCTGTCGCGCGTGCGGAAGCTTCCCTGCGGTTCTTGGCGTCTCTGCGGGAAAGCTGCGCGCCGTGGGGCTGTAATTGATCGGTCGGCGGGCGCAAACTCGCTGCGTGTTCGCGTACTCTCGGTGAGCTCGATGCTGCTGATATTTTTTTTCTCATTAATGTAGCACGCGCTGCTCTCATCCGATGGTCCGGCGCCGTTTGTTTTCACCTCGGGTTCGGTTAACTCGAGAGGCACTGGTTTGCGCGCCAGCTTGAGCTCTTAACGCCGTGCGATAACCGGCCAAGATGTAAGCGCGCCGATTCCGGCGAAGTGGTGGCGGTGTCCGGTGGTTACTTCGCTCCTTATCCTTTTTTTTTTTTTTTGGCTCCTGATTTCCTCTGTTCTGAGTGTCATGATAAAGTGTAAACAGCAAAATTTTATTTTCTAAACCGAAGCTTTCTTGCTCTAAAACGAACAGTGCGTACAAACACCACACTGCCACTTCACATAGGAAAAGACAGTAAAAACGAAAAACAACAAAAAAGAAAGAAAAATAAAAACACACGACTCAGGAACACCAGCTCGAAGCAGAACAAGAGGCACAACAGGAGAAGGAAGCCAGCTCCGATATGGAGCAGCCGCAACGTGCCATACGACAACACCAACAACAACCATCCGACGACGACAACACCAACAACAACCATCCGACGACGACAGCAACAACAACAACACAGGCACCGTCTTCTCCATTCCTCCTCGGATGCCATGCCCCGCCACGGAAGCCCTCAATAAACTGAAGACAGTCCAACCGACCTCGCCCTCTCCACAAACAAAACACCTTGTTTACCGAGACATTTGTGGAGGAGCATGTTATTGTCTATACGTAAAGTTGCCACAAATGTTCGCAGGACATGAGATATGACTGAATTTCCGCCGAAGACTGGTTACACAGCCTCGAAGCCAAAGCTGCAATCTGTAGAAGCGCCGGGCCTTAAAAGAGCGGAAATTCGCAGTCGCCGTCGAAACCGTGCCCCATAAACTTTTCTGACCGACTGTGCGAGAAGCCGCTGCAGTGTCCCAAAAAACTGTCTTTTTTATTTATTTTTTTCGCAGCAATAAATAGGGCACTTTTGGCATGTCTTTCTTTTGTACGTGCTTCGATTGGCCTCAAAATTCGGAGCATTTTTTAAAAATCAATCTTTGTGGTAACCTTTTCCAAAATCGGATCTTTCTTTGTGCCGTAGTATCATTTATGCTAAAGACAATACTTGAGAAAACCTCTCTTCGCTCTCTCTGCATTTGACGGCTTCCTAAATTTTGTCCTCTTTTCTTTTTTTAGGAAGTTGCAGACATCGTCAGACTTTGGTACGCACAAGCTTCGAATACTTTCTGCTGGTTTTCATTACGAAGACTAATTGCTGGGCAGGTCATCCGGTATTTTGCTTGCCAGAGATTATTCGCTCCAGAACATGCAGGCAACCTAGTAACGTTAATTTTGCAGCCTACGGGATATGGAAAAAAAAAACAACGGCATGTCGTGTAATTTATAACGACGTTCTTTGCTTGTGTTATGTCTTTCTATACTTTAGGCTGGTCATAAAGTATATGGCTTCGTGCATGCTCTTGGCGCGCTCGTTGAACTCATTTTAGCGGCCCGCTGTGAGGCCGGCTATTACGAAGATGACGAGCTGGAGCGAGTCACTTCACTTAGGTGCCGTTCTTTGTTCTTGGCGCGCTGGCCGCGTGTCCTCTTACATTCTCAGTTCGTCGTCATACCGAGATAAAAAAAAAATAACGAAGCCGTAAAAACGTAGAAGTTCTTCGCGAGTGGCGTTTTCGCATTACTTGAAGGCGTCATTACATGGCAGCGCGTGCGAGGCCATCTTCGCGTCTGGCATTCGACTCTGGCGCCTGCGAACGACACCTCGTGCGCAGCGATTTCTCGCTGCGTTACCCCTCTTGCTTGTGCTTCTCTCTCTCTCTTTTTTTTTTTCATTTTCTCGCGTCAGTTTCTGTGTATAGGATAGGCCGGTCTTCGAAAAAGACGTAGACCTGAGGACGACGACGTGGTTAGGAGGAGGCTCATGTGGATGAAGGCGATCCGCTGACCCCCTCCCCGCCGTGTCCGTTATAGCCGCAGAGTATATAGCGCGTGTGGTCCCATCGCGAGACCCTGAATCTCTCTCTCTCTCTTTCTCTCATCGGGCTTTGTGCCGCCAGAGACGTTCGATGTCCCGAGAGGGCTTTGTCATCGGCCTTACTCCATAAGTGGGGCGAACTTCCTTCCCCCCAGTCATCTGCGCAGGCGGGCGGGCGCAGACCTTGATGACCGCGCTGCAGTATTTGCTCACGGTGGATGTATATGTATACAGAGAGAAAGAGGGGAGTGTGCTCTCCTGGTGTGCAGGAGGCTCTTTGAGTAGGTATATAGTGCTAGGATGGGATTTGGGGCGCTGAGCGGGGGTCATGGAATGCGTGGGCATGGATTTTCCGTGCCCCGACGTCCTTCGTTGAATCTATGCATACGCCGTTCTGGCAGCATTTGCGAAGGTCGGCGCGCTTATGTTTTTTTTTTTTTTTTTTTTTTTTCGGAAGCGCCGATTGATCTCTTTGTGAGCGTCGGTGTTCATTTGTATGCGCGTGCATACGTGTCTGGTAAGAGGAGCTGGCGCCCGCGTCGTGTAGCGGCAGTAATCGGCGCAGTCTATTCTAGCTTCCTAATTCTTTCACTTTTTTTCTCTTTTTCTAGTGAGGAAAATGACGCGGCTTAGTTTTCAGTCGCGCGCGTAAGTCAGGCTTACTGTAAATGATTGTGGTTTTTGGTGTGCGTGTTACGCGAGTCGTTTCATTCGGGAAATGAACAGATTTGTCGGGAAATAG
The DNA here is from genome assembly GCF_013339745.2 of Dermacentor silvarum. NCBI lineage: Eukaryota > Metazoa > Arthropoda > Arachnida > Ixodida > Ixodidae > Dermacentor > Dermacentor silvarum. Next base: position 135,653,712 of record NC_051155.1, read on the forward strand.
AGCTGTTCTTTGTCGCGTGTGATCTTCTCGTCGCGTGAGCTGGCGTGTGCTCTTTAAACTTCGCTTTTACTCGAACCGCCTTAGAGGTTTTTTTTTCTTACTTGTTTTTTCTAAGGCGAGATCATCTGGCGTCTGCGCAATTCCCTACTGGTAACGATTGTTTGCGCGTAACTGCCTGCTGCTCGAAACCACTACGCGGAAAGAACATACGCGCCTTGTATCCGCTCACGACCTCCCAAATTGCACGTGCACGCGGTCGGTTGTCTTGAAAAACGTAGTCTTGCTAAGCTTGTTACTCTCGGAGGTCCCGTTGAGAGGGAGAGAGAAATGTAACACGTTGACTCGCTGTCCCGTGACTTTTCCGCTAGGGGCCCGTGCTGCTATATTACCATTTATTGTTCGGCTTTGTCCCACGACACGAACAGAGGCCAGGTTTTTTAGAACTCGCCGCGGTAGTGACGTCTTGACCTAGGCGTAAACGCAGCATAGCAACGCACTCTGCAGGGCTGCTCGGTTCATAGAGTATGAATCACACTTGTGTAGAATGGTCGACCGGCCGATTTGGCTATCGCGAACAGCCTAAAACGCAGGCCAATGCCCCCTAAGACCACGCATGGCCATTCCTATGTGCTCAGTGCACGCGCTAAAGAACCAACACATCTGCTCTAGCTTGCTCCGGACGCTGGGTGTGGCACTGTACTCGGCACTCATTCCCGAGTATAAGACAGTGTGCTCAGGAATGTGTAGAGCGCGGGACACTCAGGTTAGCAGTCAGATAAATCAATTGTCCATCGTATATATAGGTTGAGGCATTTGAACTCTCAAGTAGTGTGCGAATTCACGACGTATTGTTCTCTGTAGGATTGCCAAAGACCCCCTCTTCCTCCTTATACCCTGCCAAGTAAATAAAAATGGTTGGAGTGTAGGTTTAAACAAAACGTGTCTAAGAGGCCTAAAGGGCATCCAACAAATGCTGAGTTCTGGATCGAGCCTTCGTTCGTTCGGCCTGTCCGAATTCATCGATGCCCTCGTTGACCTTATTTAAAGCCGGAAAGACAGCGCACTTGTTCCTTCCTCCCTTATGTGCGGCTTTCTTTTTTTCCTTGGGAAGGGGGGGGGGGGGAGAGGTCGTGTAAAGTTTCGCCTTCGTGCTCAAGGTTTTCTGGGTTCAGTTATCTTTGTCTTTCGACAACACCGGTAGACAGCTGGCCATTCTTTTGCGGAGAAAAGCGCCGGACCTCGATTCCTTCGCGTTATCATCGGCGCCCGCCGCGCACTAACGAGCCTCCTTTGTGTCGCCGTCCATCAGTTTCGGCTTTCAGTGAGCTATCCGCTCACTATATTCACACACTGGATCCGAGCCCATTGTTTTCCTCGCAACGAATCCGCAACTCACCGGGGACAGGTTGGTATGTCGGCGAGCTTGCCCTGCGTACCTGCGCTTATAACTTTACGCTGATTGGCTCTATATAGGTTAGGCGGCGAGTGGACTTCCTTGTTCTTTCAGCACGTGCATGTTTCTCACTGCGACGGGTTCGTGACTTCGTTGCTGACTTGCGTAAAAAAAAAAAAAAAAAAGAGAAGAGAGAGAAAAGTCCAGCGAGACATTGCGTCTTCGAGTTAGTTCTAATTGCCGAACAACCGATGTGAACGCGGAAAACTTCATTGTTTGCTCAAATGCCACGTTCACGTGAGCTCAGCTGTAATCTGTGCAGTCTGCAGAGATACTGCAGTCCCTAGATCACATACTGTGTTCCACAGTATTCTAGGAACCACATACTGTGGACCACAGTATCTCTGCATACGCGGGGCTGTCGCTTCCTCGGGTTTAATTTGGTAAAAATCGCCTATGTTTGCCCAAAGTGGCAGATGAACGGCGTCGTGTAGTAGGTTGCGTTCATGCTGCATCCGCGATGGCGAAGTCTTGCGGAAATGAAATGTCGTTCTACATCACGCGCGTTATCTTGTAGCGACAGAGACATCACACGTACGATTATCAATTTTTCGCGATAAACCGGCGCCGCAGTAACGTCGTTTAACCAGTTTCCTGGTTTAAGGCCGATGTCGACCGCGGTGGACAAAAGGTTTGAGAAATTGACGCAGATGGCGGTTCATATCGAAAGTTATAGCCCGAAGATATACGCAAGACGTGGCTTTGAGATTGGGCGGTTACAATAGAAAATAATAGAATACCGGGTTACCGGAGTTGTTTACGCGAGTAGGCGCGTTGGTGGCGTCATCTACCGGCGTCATCTTGGGGCACAGTCTTTAACCAGAGAGGACGCATTATGTTCCGTGTGGAATTTCTTAGTTTCGTGCAACCTTGCTTCGAAGTACAAATAGTGCATATGCATTTGGACGTTATTATTTTATTGGTATTTTTACTGCCTACTGAGTGCGCATAGGTTAAACATTATAGGGACACTAAAGCAAGACAATAAATCAACTTAGACTGATAAAAAGTACTCTTTGAAAACTCTGTTGTCGTTAATTTCACGATAATAAGTCGATTATTACAAGTGAAAATGAAGCTCCAAGTTTCATTTCAATATATCTTTGTCATGTTAGGGCCGCGTTGTCTCAGTAAACGTTCGCTAAACGTGCCATATTCAGTCTTTCGCTACTTCAGAACACAATATTGCTGCACAAAAAACGTATATTTACAAATATTTACAGGCGAGTAGCACAGGCGTAACAGCAACCAGCCAAGATGGCGAGGAGCAACCTCTACTTCCTCTTCTTCGGTGCCGGCCTAATGCTGACCTCTGCTTCGGTGCCGGTCTTCTTCTGTCTCGCGGCATTACCGGCCCGGGCGAAAACACGCGCACCATCCGGGTAGGTCAGAGCGCAGCATCAGCCTACGGGTTATACGGCTTTAGCCGGGGCAACATGAACTACGTCAGTCTGGACCGGCGCAGATGATAACATTGGCTTTGCCGGTGCAATCTCATACGTCACGTCGGTAACTTGGCGCAGAACGCGATACGGACGGCGATCAATAGGGTTTACGTCGCCGGTGTCGATTCGGTGCATGACAACCGTTGTCTGGCCAAGTGGGCGGTTGTCGAAGTCAAAAACGTCCCGGTACGACGCTAACACACGGCAGAGCTCATCAGCCTGCGCAGGTGAAAGGTCCGCGGCTATCATTTTGTTGAATTTTCTGGTGGGCAAGCTAATGGATCCTGCTCAGCACGTCGGACTCAAAGGCGCCTCAGATGTTAGCGTGGAGATTTGGCAGTCGTTGAGGGATGCCAACGTTTCAAGCACAATTCCGGATGGTAAAACACGGGCGGATAGGCCAAAGTTGAGCACAGGCAGATAAGCTAATTCGTTGTTGACAATTTCGACAACCGTGTGTGGTAGGATCACATTGTGTGCCAAGACAACGTCAATAATAGGGGATGCAACGTAATCCCCGTCAGCGACAGCAGGAGAGGGCGTCAAAAGAACCTAAGTAGTGGATTGGGGCGGCAATCGCACGAACTCTAAAGAACACAGTTGGTAGGCTTAGCAGGAAGAGTTTCGGGGGCAAAAGGGAGTTCAAGTTGCAGGACACCGGTGCCGCAGTCGACGAGGGCTGAATGTGTCGACAAAAAGTCAATGCCCAATAAGATCACGTCGTGTGGGCACTGCTCAAGCACAAGAAACTGAGCGCTCGTCCTATGGCAATATAGTAACGCGGGCAGTACACGTTCCAACAACAGTAGGTGTGCTTCCATCGGCGACTCTTACTGTACGTAGCACGGCGGGTGTCAGGACTTTCTTCAGCTTCACACGAAGACTAGCGCTCATCACCGAGATCTGTGCACCAGTGTCGATAAGAGCCGTAACAGTAACACCGTCGAGTTGGACTTCGAGCAAATTAGAGCGGGTGGGAACAGTCAGACGAGGATTTTGAGGCCGGGTCGAGAATGCACCGTCACCTCCGGGCGCTGCACTCGTTAGTTTTTCTATGCGTAGCGTCCAGAGATGGCATGCGACTGGAATCGTCGGGCTTGCGGCGAGCGAGATCGGCGATCGCGTGGCGATGGTGACCTGCTGTACACGTTGGTGCGAGTGTCGGCGTCGGGCGTGTCAGTCGGTGGAGAGCGCGACGATGTTGCACGGGAGTAGCCTTCACGGCGAGGGTTCCGGGTGCTGCAGCCAGTCGGCGACGTCTGACGGATCCAGCAGTGTCGCGCAGTATGCCCAACTCGAGAGCACGCGAAACATATTGGGCGATCATCCGGCGTCCTCCACTCAGCGGGATTGCGGTATCGCGAGTAAAAGGGATGGTTCCTCGGCGCGACTGGTGGAACTGGTGGTGTACGTGACTGGTACGACTGGCGGAGACTCCCAAATTAGCGACCTCCTGTCGAACCAGGCTTGAATCAATGTAACCATAGGCTGGTTGGCAGTCGAGACATCGGGCACGAGAGGGGCTGGTGACATTGCTTCTAGTTCACGACGAACGATCCGTGTCAAAGTGTTCGAAACCGGCGATTGTAACGTAGGTAGTGGTTCCTCACATAATGACGATGCGGCCGTATTGGGGAGCCTGGTGAATTGCTGGGTGGTACGGCGGGATTTGGCTTGTTCGAATCGCCGACACTTTTTCACAATAGAATCCACAGTGGCACAGTTCCTGAATACTAAGAGGTTGAATGCGTCATCGGCGATTCCTTTGAGTATTTGCCCGATCTTATCTTCTTCGGACATGTTACCGTCAACTTTACGACAAAGCGCTAGAATATCCTGAATATACGAAATGTATGGTTCAGTTGATGACTGCGCGTGAGAGCCAAGTTCTTTTTTAGCGGCTAGCTGACGACCCAAGGGCTTGCCGAACAAGTCATTCAGTTTTTCTTTGCAAACGTCCCAGCTGGTCAGATCGTGCTCATGCGTCTCGTACCAGACGAGCGCGGTTCCTTTCAGCTAAAATACCACATTCGCCAGCATAAGCGTCTCGTCCCATCTGTTCTATTTGCTGACATCCTCATACCACGTAATCCAATCCTCGACGTCCACGTTATCTATGCCACAGAAGGTGCCCAGATCTTGCGGAAGCGATAAGATTACAGACGGCGGGGACTGTTGCTGCACGGTAGGTTCCGGCGCGGTGCGTGCTTCAGTGGCCATCGCCGAGAGAACAAAGCGGCGACCACTTCGGAGTTCAGTGCTTGGGTGATGGTGATGAATAGCCAGCCTACCTAGCACCTCCACCAGAAAATGTTGCGCAAAAAATATATTTACAAATATTTATAGGCGAGTAGCACAGGCGTAACAGCAGCCAGCCAAGATGGCGAGGATGATGATGATGATGATATCCTCAGCACATGGCTCGTACCCACCCCGGGGGATTGGCCAAGAATTGGGCACCTGAACTTTTAGATACGGTTTTTGAAACTACTGTTACAGCGCAATTTAGTAATCAGAACAGACAGATTAATTTTCCTAAACTGCACTATTTATAATATAAATGTCATGCTATATCTCTAATTGTAAAAGTATGGATTTAAAATTTTATTCGTTTTGTTGATTGAATGAAACCACAAACGGCATCGAACACGTCCCTGTGGCTAAAGCCGAATGCCGAGGCACCGAAAGAGAGTACTATTTCCGATGTTAAATTTACCCCTAATTTAGCAAGCTGAATTTCAAGAAGGCTTTTTCTTTGTAATTTATACCGACGACATATTAAAAAATAGTGTTCACGGTTTCTATTTCTAGACAGAATGGACACAGCGGCGATATCGCCAGACCAGCCCTGTGTAAATATAGGTTTATAATGGTGGGACACGGCAGCGTAATTTTATGATTATTACTTCCGATTGTCTTGATGGGCACCAATGTATTTTCCACGGAAATTTTAGGTGCTGAAATTCAGTCCATGATGTTATTGTTTCAATTATACCTCTACGAATTGAAAAATTCCGATATCTGATTGCGGTTATTTGTGCCACCACTGGAAGGAGCGATATTATTGGTCCATTCAGGGATGCTCGCGCTAATGAATCGGCCATTTCATTCAAATGTAATCCGCAGTGTCCTGGTACCCACAATAATTTTACAAGATTCAGCTGGGGGTGGGGGGGGGGGGGGGACTAATGTTACAAACGACTTTAGAGCTGGTGAATTAGTTGAAGCTGTAAGTGCAGTACAGGCAGAAAGGGAATATGTTATAATAACCGCGCTGGATTCATTTAAAGGGAGTTTACGTAGTGCTAGAATCATTGCTAAGAGCTCAGCTTCAAATACAGGAGTAAAATCGAGCAACCTCTACTTCCTCCTCTTCGGTGCCGGCCTAATGCTGACCTCTGCTTCGGTGCCGGTCTTCTTCTTCTCTCTCGTGACAATATAGTGTATCTTTACTACTAAAGAATTAACTGTGCCCTAGCAGACGTTGTCAATATCTATGACGTCACCGTGAGCTGCCTCGGGAACTTTAAGGCGGCGTCGCCAACCATTTCTTGTGTTTTTCGTTCTTTTTTCTGGCTTACGAAGCGTCTTCTCGCGGTAAGAGGGGTGTATTTGGTATTGTGGAAGGATAATTTACTCATGCAGAAGAAATAATTTTTCTCTTTAGTGTCCCTCTAATTTCATTCGTTCTTTTTTCAACCATTTGATTATTTCTCTTTTTGTTTCCGTCATAACCTATATATTTCTTAGTAATTTTCATCACTCATAGGCGCCTTAGCCCCTATATATAAGGGAAATGGTGTGACAGGAGGCACGTGCTCGTTACCTCTCCACTGGCGACGTATAGCTAAATCTATAGTAGAACTCTGTTCTGTGAAAGCCTGACGCCGGTGTTTGCCTTGTGCTTTCCTTGTGTTTAAAGTACTGTTTGGCGCGTGGCCACGATATGCAATCAAATAAACGATCTGCCTAACTGATTATTCTGAATCACGTTGGTTTATTTTGAACCGGTTTTGGTCAATTCTGCACTTGTTTGCCTGTGTTCTTGCGCGTGACCACGACATGACACGCAGACAGCCCGGGCTCCTCGCGTGCTTCGCACTTAAAAACAAGCAAGCACAAGAAACGTCGCGTGACACCGTAATGAACGCGCGTTCAAATCACTCCACGTACCGTCCTTCAAATGACTAGCAGATATTATTCACCATACTCCCTGTACCATTACCTTTCCATTTAATCATAGATAACGAGCAATACTTACTTCTCCGGCGGTCGCAGTAGAAGGCCGCTCCGCTGAACGCCGCCACTAGTAGGTGTGCATACGATGCAAAATAATCTCCATAGCTGGAACTGACAGGCGGTGCTACTGTTGTAAAGTGTTACTAGGGACATAACTGTTACCGCTCAGTCCTTTATTATTATTCGACGCGAACACTCATACGATGCAAAATAATTTAACTGACAGGCGGCGGTGATGTGCCTTAGTGCTATTTATGCTTTCTAAAGCTAAGCGTTATTTCCCTACCTCCCTGGGCGCGTTAGGCGTGCCAGCTGCCTTGCCGCGTAAACTGGGTCGATTCCAGGTTCATTGTAATCAAAGGTGGTGAGCTGGTGGCCCGAACCGTGACACCACTGCGCGGCATGTCCTCGCAAGGGTTTGAATCTGTGGCGTCAAATGTTTACCGATCCTGTAGGGCCGATCGTGACAATGCTACTACGTTACATTCGCTTAGGTGTAGCATGTGGGCCTGACTTGTTTGCCTATATCTCCGGGTTTGGAGTCGGTGTCTCGCCGAGTAGACAGCAGCAGGGGGTCTCTCCCACACAGCTCAGACGCCAAGAGGGTAAGCATGAACAGCTGGTACATGTAGCGCGGGGAAGTCACTTGCGTAGTGGCGCTTGCTTATACACGTGCAGTCACGTTCAATATGAGCTGCAACACGGTGCGCGAATGCGAAAGAGCCCTAACACGTGCGCGGCGGCGCCGATCGACATGGGATTTAAACGGTTTTTTTTTCTTTTTTTTCTTTTTAATGTCCGCGCCACTTGGAGTTCCTTTGGCCACGTACACCGTGTTGCCGTTCATATTGAACGCGACTGTTCGTCACGAATGGCGTTCTTGTAGTTCAGTCCGACCCTGGAGGACATTTACCAACGTCTCGATTGGCAGGTATGTTTTTTGAAGGGATTTGGACGCGTGAAAGGTCGCGAGCGTTACGTTTTCTATACTTCTCAGTACACACACTGCTACTTGCAATTCTACCTGCACCGCGAGCCCAACAACATCTCGGTATTGTAAATGTGATGGAAGCCCTCCAGAAACGACGCGTCCACAGATTCGCACAGTGCATGGGATCTGCATGATTGTTTATTATTTTTTGCGATGATTTTACTGCACCTCGTTCCTCGAGGCCCTCTTGCGACCGTAAAACGAGTTCCAGGTGGACAAGATGGTGAACAATTGTTTTAGTGTACGGACGGCAGTCCTTTTAGCGCCAAAGCCGATAGTTCTCACAGTCGAAAGCAAAAGTCACAATAAAAACCGTAGCAATAATAAAATGAAATTATTCGTTGCTTAAGCCGCGTACAGGCTCGAGAATTGGGCAGTTTACATCAGTATTGGTCCCACCATCAAATGCTCGCTGCTCCGTTTAGTTCCATGTTGCATCTTTAAACAAAGCTTTTTACACTTTTGGTATCCCCATTTTTACTCCTGACGGTTCAACAAATACACACGTTGTGCCCCATGTATCACCATGGGGCACAAAAGAACCGCCCTACGTTTTCTAAGCTGCGGGCATTTCGTTCTGTCCTTTCTTTCTGTACGTGTATTTCTGTGGTTCCTCGTTTCGTTCTCGGAGTTGTGAGCGACACATTTCTTCAGTGTGCGATTGCCCGTCGGCAAGAAGGGTGACCGACGGCGGCCGGACCCGTGCAGACCGGAATGTCTAGCTGGAGATGTCCGGGAGACGTTTAGTTCGTCGGGCGGCCTGCTCGCATGCTGCCGAGGTTCAGCGTACGGCAGCGGCCGCCCGCGCCCCGTGATTATACGGCCTCCCGCGCACTTTCTCCGCTCACGCAACCGACCGGGGGGACAATGGACAAGCGCCACGCTTGTCTGCCCCGGACAAAGTCAACCGAGCCCCGGAGACAGAGAGCGGGGCGCGACGCGGGGAGGTTAAGCGCCTCTCGTTCGGAGCCTATACGTCTTTGAAGCGCGTTCCGGCGTAGCCACGCTGCTTGCGCGCTCGCGCGAGCAGGTTCGCGCTGATAGAGAGAGAGGCGAAAGAGCAGTGCGCTTGCTTTTTTGCTCTCGCGAGGTGGCAGCCTTACTGAAAGGACGTTTCGGATGGCTGCGTGCCACCGGTCTCCTTCGTCTGGTTGCGCGCCGTGGGGTAGGAGCACTGCGCTAGCTGCGTTCACGGTTGACGGAAGAATGCGCCCGCCGCGACCCTGTTGTTGACGCGTTATCTTCGGGTTCACGCCACTTTGAGCTGTCGATTCCTGCATTTTCGTTCTTCTATATTTTTTTCGGTCGCGTTGCTCTACTACAGGGAGTGTTCTTTCTTGGAAGCTTTGTTGTTTTCGCGTGTTATATCCCCACATTCTTTTTGGCGGGCACCGAAACGAGGAGCTCTCGCGAAAGCGAGAAAAAGTGAAAGGAATCGAAGAGCAAAGTTCACTGGAATGCCGTGAAAGCACGATTATTCTTTTTTTCTCTTATCTTTTTTTTTATATGAATCGCCCTGGCGTTGTTGCATTTGGTGTATCCGTGCCCACTTAATTCTTGTCCTGCTATTCTTTCTTTCTTTCTTTCTTTCTTTCTCATTTAATTTACCCTCTTTTATCGATTTTAGTGCCTGATATGCCGTAGCCTGAACAACGATCATCTTGTGTGCCACTGTGGTTAATGTTCGCGGTATTATCTTACGAGGCTGGACACGTATGCATGCTGCAGTTTCGTGACACAACGCCTGAGTTCGCAATTAGTGTGTTGTGAAAAAACAAAAACATTGTGAGCGCTGGCAACGGGTGGCAAACATGAAATTCCGTTTCAGTGAACTATCAAGACCTAGTTCCAACAGCACCCGTACTGAACTTGACGTGAGAGAGTGGAGCGTTTATCGCATGACATTTGCGCAAACGAGAACGATGAAGTAGAGTGTTGCTGCTCATAACATACTCATGTGAATACATATTAACTGGTAACAACAATACGAATTAGTCGGACTGGTTTACGACCAAATTTTTTGTTGTAGAAACGAACTATAGGGCATTATTCACCGCGCGTGCGTGCGTGTTGTTTCCTAGTTTTCTTTTCGTGTCCTTGTTTTTAAGATTTGGCCTAACGTAGTGAAGTTGTCCATCCTCAATTTCGAATCCGCGTCCTTGAATAGAAGATAGCCTCGCATAGCGCTCGTTGCCATTAACAACGCCGCCCTCGCGTGTTGATCGTTTCTGTGCCGTTGTCTGGACACCTTGTGCTAAGCAGCACATTATTAATCATCGACGCCGCGAAAGGGGAATTGAGCGATCGACATACAGGGCGTGCGTAGTCTCTGCACTTCGCCTTTAGTACTATGATAGACTATCGCGATCAGTATGAGCTACAACGCGCCAGTGCTTTTCCATGCGCTTTCGCGTTGTAGCTTATACTGAGCGCCATACTATACGCTGCACGAACTCGGATGAACGTGCACAGTTCCCGTAGAACTCGCACTGGTTTGCCCTTTTAATGTGTACAGTTAATACAAGGAAATGTATATAAAGCAAGAATCACTCCGGTGCGTCGTAGGGTAACCGCATCCTACACATTCCCCTAATAATAAAGAAAGAAATGAAGAAGTTAGACTGAATTCTATTGCTTTCCTTGCGCGGTAGCGGGCCCATTTGAGTCGGTCAGAGCGATAATTCCAGCGTTCTGCTGGAATCTTTGATGAGCGAAAAGCATCTAGCAGGTGCTTAACGCGTGCAGTGCGAAGCGACAAGACCGTTCGTAATCCTCAACTGAGCTCACGTCGCTGCGCGGGGGGGTTGACAGTTTGCCAATACCATGCACCTAAACAGCACTAATTTCGATTTCTTCACGGGAAATTGTCAAAAAATGCGCTTTTTGCGAGTGTGCAGACGATTGCGCGTCTTACATCTTAGTTGCAGTACTCAAATACGTAAGGAAAGAAAAGGGGTTAAACAAAAGGGGGGGGGGGGTTAAGTCGGCCTCAGGGGGGGGGGGGGGGTTAGGTACAACCCCCGAATCCCCCCCCCCCCCCCCCCCCCCCGTCGTTGCGCCACTGCGGTGCAGTGTTATTGTGACGTTATTATAGTCATAACGTATGCGCATGCTGCAACAAAATAATATATATCTTGAGTTCACGCGCCGCGCCCGGAACGAAGGGACTGCAGTGACGAATGACAACTACGCGCGCTTCCACATGGTTTTTGGCACTTGTCGAGCTTCTAAAGACGAAGTGAACCGCAGCCACCGAATCGTCCAAGCTTTCCAGTTCTTTTAAGCGTTCTAGTTGCTCTAATTTTTCTTGTACAGTTTACATTTTTCAATCGTTATACTTGGCATTTACAGTTTCGTTGCCTGTTCTGTGTTTTTTTTTTTTTTTTTTCCCTCGGGAAATGAATGCGTCTAGTCTGGTTAAATTCGACTCACTCAGCGGCTTACTTACCCTTGAATCTCGCTCGGCAGTTTCTCTGCCTGTCACAGAGTTGGGGCATACATTGACAGGAAACGGGTGGCGATATTATATATATATATATATATATATATATATATATATATATATATACCACGAAAGCACCTTGTTCGGGGTTTAGCAATGGTGTATTCCTATACAGGGCTCTTTCTACACCGCTTTTGAACCTAGTACCCGAGAGAAGTCTAAAATAAGAAGACGAAGGGTTTAGCACACGCACTCCGTTTCATGCGCTTGGTGCCAATCCATCATAGCTAGAATGTTGTGGCCTGTATAGGATTTCTCTGAAAACTGACGTCGGGTTCCGATAGCCAAACGAGCAATGAGGCGTGCAGCGCAGCGTATGCTCGGAGCGCAGCCAAGTGTGGAAAAAATACGAAAGGAAATACATTACCTAAGGCCCAGTAAGCGCCTTCGGTTGTGTATAGAGCTTCACTGCGATCCATCACTATACTTCGCTTTCGTTTTCCTAAGTACCGCATTTTTTTCCCCATCGCTTTTCCTTCTCTTTCCGAGTTTGCTCGTGTCCCGACTGCCGGCTTCATCGCTTTTCTTTTTCATTGCCGCAGGCGGGGCTGACCGTCACCATGTCGTCGTCGGCGCAGGCCGTGGACCAGGCGACGCTGGACAGCATCGCCCGGAACCGAAACCGGCTTCTCCGGCTCGCCGACAACATCAAGGTGCGTAAGAAGCCCGGCTCCAAGCGGGGCGCCGTTGACCTGCGGCTGGACCCCGGCTACACCAACATCGAGCACCTCGTGTTCGGCACGTACCGACCGCGAACCTCCATGCCGGCTGCCGGGAACGCCGACGCGCCGTTGCCGCAACCGTCGCAGTCGCAGCCCACGGCGGTGGCGCCGCCGCACTTGCCGCAGGAGCAGGTGTCCGTGCTGCTGTCCACACCTCCGCCCACGCGCTGCGAGTGCAGCGCCCACAGCCCCCGGCGGCGCGTTCCGCCCTTTGGCGAGCAGCAGGGAGCAGCGTCGGATGACGCCTGCCCCGCCGCGGCGGACCACCGAGCCAGCCGCACGGAACGGCCACCGGCGGCCGGTCATGCGTGGCCCGCGCTGGGATCGTCAACCGGAGGCGCCCGACAGGACGCACCAGCCGCTACCGCGGCGTCGAGCGACGCGTCTCACACGCACGGCGACATGTCGCGGGTGCTGCCGCAGCAGCCTGCCGCCGCGGGATGTGTCGACGCCGGCCGTAGAAACAACTCCAAAAGGGTCGCCCGGTCCGGATCGCTGCAGGCGCGAGCAACGTCGTACTGCAGGCAGGAGTTGGAGACCAAGCCGCCGCTGTCCTCGGCCCTGCCGTCGTCGCACCCCCAGGGAAAGGCGGATGAGGCCAAGGTCATCCAGGTCGACCTGCAGGCGGCGTCGAGACCCAAGCTTCGCGAGCCGCCCGTCGTCTACTCGCTGCACCCCACGAGCGGGGACTTTGCCTCGCGCGAACTGAGAGTGGTGAGTACGAGTGGTGTGTCGCAGCCGTCGGCGATACCGAAGCCTAGGACTCGCAAAATGCCGGTCGGTAGCGGCGGCGGCCAGCAGGAAGATGTGCGCTCGCACGTCGTCGTCGACGCCCGCGCGAGGAGAGTGCCGCCGCAGCAGCAGCCGATCGTCATTGCGCCTGCGACCAGGCGCCAGCCGCCGCCGAGGTCTCATTCGATAAATTCGCGAGACGTGAACGTCCAGCCGCCGTCGTCGTCATCGGTGTTCCGAAAAGCGGCCTCGGTGTCGGAGAAGATGCCCGTCAAACCTGTCACGATCCCCGTGATTCGCAACTCGTCCATTCATCGGTGGTCGACAGGTCCGAAGGCTTCGCAAATGACTCTACCCAGGACTCGGCCCAAGGCATCCGAAGAGCGCGCGAAGCCAACCAAGAATGGCGTCAAGTTCGCGGAGCCGCTGCAGGAGTGCAGAAACACGGTCTCCTCTCCAGTTCGCGTATCCACCGTGCTGCTCAACGGAACGAAGGGTTGTGACGGCAGAGTTACTTCTGGAGCCAATGGACCTGCCCGTGATTCCACCGTAAGTGCCGTTACCGTGGAGCCGCCGCCTCCGTGCTTCAGGCCACCGACGCTACCGCCCAAAAGTTCTCAGGAACCCGTGCCCGAAATCGTGCCAAAACCGAGACAACCGGTGGTCTCCCGTCGGCAGGTTCCCCCTCCGCCGTGCCAGAACACCAATCTTAACGTCGAACGAGCTACGCTTCTCAACGGTTCGACCTCTGCCAAGTTGCCTTCCACTGCCTGCACGTTCTCCCCGAAGCCCGTGCCACGAAAGGACGTGAGACCGGCGGACGTGCTCCCGCTCTCTCCTTGGCGAGGCGTGCAAACGAAGCCTCCGCCGACCAGCGACCCCGTCGTGGACGCCTTGTTGTTGGCCAACACGTGCATCTCGCCTCCCGGCATGTTCAAGGACCGCGACATCACCGACCAGTCCGGTTGCAAAGCGCCGCCGCAGCTGACGGAATCGACGCTGTCCCGCTGGGTTGGCAACACTAGCCGCGAGTCCGCGAGGCTTCTCAACGAACTCGCTATGTTCGCGGAGTCCAAGCTGCCGAGTCGGCTGACGAACGAACCGCAGTCGAGGAGTGGGCTGGCGATCGGCGCTGCCGAGACGTGGTTCGACAGCCTGCGCAAGGACACGTGCGAGGAGCCCGTGGCAGCTTCGCTCCAGTCGCCGGTGCGGGAGGTTCGCGACAGCACCTCGCACCTGCTGCCTTTGGCGTGTGGCGTCGCTGCGAGAACCGCGTCGTCGCAGAGTAACGCCTGTCCCGGCAGCCCGTCGGTTGGCAGGGCCTCCAACGGCAAAGTGATGGTCACCATGCGGTCGCATTCCATGGAGGACGCGGCTGAAGATGTTGCGGACGATGTTCGCGCCTCGCCGCGGGTCCGAAAATCAAACTCCGCCGCCGGACTCGCTAGGGAGTCGACGCCCAATGGCTCTCCCGCAACGTACCGTTCACCGAGGCTGATGAACGGCGCATGTTCTTCTCCAGCCCACGCGCCGTTGTACGTTCACCAGGGCTCACCTCATCTGCAACGCCACCAGCAGCAACAGCAGCCGCTTCAACCTCAACCCGCGGGTTTCTCGCCGACGCGGTCGCCGTATCGCAGAAAGAGCACCGGTCAGCAGCCGGTCGCAATATCGTCCAAGGTGTGGATGTCGGACATTGAGGAGCGGGACGAGAACTCTTCCTCCAGCGCTGCGAGCAGGCTCCCCGCTGAGCAATTTGAGGACCTGGACTGCACGTTGATGCAGTCGTCCCAGTCCTCCTCCTCCTCGTCGACATCGTCCAGCAGCACCATCTCCGAGAGCAACGGAGTGAGTGTCGTCGTGCGCGTGACCAGCTGGGACCAGAGGTCGTCGTCCGCGCCCTCGCTGCCCACGGTAGGGCCTCAGTCGCCCACCAGGTCGTCCTCGCTTTCGGCCGAAAGTCGCGTCTACGCGGTGAACGGTAGCGTCACGAACGGTTATCTCTGGATGCCCAAGTCATTATCCGAGTGCAATGGTTTACTGGACTGCGACGCACTGCTGCACAATAAGGTGAGTCGGTTTTCTATCGTTATTCCACAATTTACCACTATTTTCATTCCAGCATCCGCCGCTTGCGCTTCACGACGTTTTCTTACGACCGCGGTTTTTCAATACTGTTACTCTCATAAAATACTGTCATTACGTTTTCATTTTCTTTCACACCGTTAGATCAGACACGTACTTACTATTTTTGTGTTAGATTATCGCTAAAATACGACATGAAGATCCACAGGCTAATATTTTATGTACGAGGACCGAGCCGATCACACTAGCCAGTATACTTTGCTACAGAGGTAAAGCAATGTTCCGCCTATGACCTTTATTGCTGATTATCTGCTCTCTTTAGAACTTCACCGTTGCGCTTGCTTGCTGCAGACAAATAATACCGCCCAAGTCTAGTTTCGCGTCTCAATAGTTCAGTTGATTAGAATGTGCACCCGCCCAGAAACGTCTTCGGCAAGCGGAAACAGCGAAGGACATTTGCAAGTCTATTCAACGTCCCTCCAAAATCAGTTTCAAGTGTGTGTCTCTGTGTAGTGTACCAGACGTGTTGCCGGGTGAGTCACGCAAGCACTGCGTTCTGTTCGGTGATGCTGAAATCACGTGACACCCCGCGTCGCGCTCACTCCGAGGACTGTGGCAGCGTCTCTAACTGTGATTTCCGGCATTCGTTATTGACTTCAAATTGTACAAGGCACTTTTCAAGACTCGTGTCAGAGCGCATAGAAATTCAGTTAGCTCTGAGCAACGTTTCAACCGCATACCTTTTATTCATACGCCTGCAACGATCGTTTTAAAATACTGCTCATACGCATGCGCTATACAGATATATGCTCGTTATGCTACTATATCTATTACTATGGCTGACTTAGGATTTAATCGTGGCTTTCACGATTCACTCACGATTAACCTGCGAACTGTGTGAGACTTGGACTGCAGAAGGCTTACTCGTTTTTCTTTGTAGTTTCTTCGCAAAACATGTTTTTGGTTCACACACCAACGACATTTCGATGAACCTGAAGAGGACAGGACAAAACAGATATGCTCCGAAGCTCCCCTGAAGGGATATCGCTGTAATTTCTCAAATATTTGGATGCCTAAGCACGCAGCATGCAATGAAGGGGATGAACGCTGTACTCTGTTCTATGTGTCTATGAAATGCAGTGCTTAACTCCAGGACGTATTCGTAAGTCTCGATGTGCTTCAGCTTTCTTCACAATTTTCGCAGTCAGAAAAAGAAAATGGCGAGGTTTGCATAGCGCTTTCCTCATGTGGCCCCCAGCGTTTCTGTCATCGGCTTTTGTGAAAAACCCAATGAAATCTACGTCAAGAAATGACATTCACTGGGTGGGCCGATAAATTTGGTAGATCTCGGCATTATATTTGATAACAATTCGATATGCGGAAAGCGAATAATAGGTTTTGGTGTTTGCCAGTACGGAAGAGTTATATATCGTAAGGCGTCGTTCAAATTGCGCCTCCACCTCTGTCGCCAAATACGTTCGATCCTGCGCCTCATGCCAACACAGAAAACGCTCGACATCCCTTCCAGCCGGTCCTCTGCAGCCTCTACCATGCCCGTCCACCCCGTAGATTTGAATCGCTTCAGAAGTATTTTTCCTAAAACTAAGTTTCAGCTTAAAGTTGATGTACCTGCCTTAACACTCTCGTACCATTGGGTGCAGGAATAGAAACCGATTATAAATGCAGCCGGGTGGGAGCCGTCTTTGTTTCCGTCGCGTTTAGACGCGAAACTGCGAAGTTCTCGATTCAAGGAAAAACTTACAAAACAAAGCTCCCAGATATTCGTCTCTTAAACCCATGTCGCGGAATGATCACTGTAATCGCTTTGAAATAATGTTGGTTAGTGCCGGGTTTGTTGTCTATTGACAAAGTCCGTTGAAGTCATGAAAAGTTATGGGTAGCGAAGTGCGCCTGCGGGAACGAAAGCAGCTTCGCCGCATCGATATGGCGCTTGCAGAGAAATCCGCTTTACAGACCAATGCGGCAGCGACGGGAAATGAACTGGCGGTTATCCGCTTCCTCCGGCTTATATAGCGTGCACCGGATCGTGATTTTCAATATGTATGACAAGCTTAAGATTTAACAGTTGGTAATGTTTTGTTTATAAGGGCTTAATACGGGAAATTTAACGATTGTTCTGAAGCCGTGCTCTCTGCCTGTACTTTAAACAATGTCATCATCACAGCTTATTCTTTATTTCTTGAAGAGTTCCGTTGTCTCTCGGTTTTATATTGTCTTCGTTTTGTTTCTGGCCAATTAATTGAGCGGCTATGTTAACTCAGCCAATTCTGTGCATATAGTTCCTGTGAAATATCCATGAAAGTCGTAATATAACTGAGAACTCTACGTAACCAGAAACACTTGCGCTATGTTTTGTATTATCATCGTATTTTCTTTCTTTCAGTTGCGTTTAAATCAACTAATGGATGACCTTACGTTTGCGACCCAATGGCTGATGGTTGAAGCCGGGTTGATTTGTAAGGTGGCTTGACAAGCACCGGAACCAAAGTGTTGTTTTCCGAGCTGAGATTATTTATGTAGGTCAATTTATAGGCCGGAAAGTCAAGAATAATACGTGAGAAGGACGTCAGATGCACCTGATTCGGCAGGTTTTAACAGGAATTGAGTGAGGTGCTCGTATTGATGTCTGTCTTTACATGATTAATTAAAAGCGTGGCGAATTTGGCTGTTTATTAGAGTGGGAAATTTCTAGCAACATTGGTGCAAATCGTGACAGTCTTTATGTCAAAGTAAAGATGTGTTAGTTAAGAGGAAATAGAGGTAAGAGACGAATGGCAGGGAGGTTATGTTAACTGAAAGATGTATTAATGAATACTAAGCGATTGTTAGAATTTCAACAGTAACACGCACACACAAACACGCGTATGTATATATATATATATATATATATATATATATATATATATATATATATATATATTCACTGAATAACTCAATAGTCTTTCCGTGTTTATGGCTTTTTCCTTTTTTCCTTTTTTTTTTTTTAGCTATCTAGGAACATATGTATAGTTTAGTGTATTGGAAGGCTCTGTGCGTACTGCTACCTTGCTGTATTTTCTTCTGTGTGCTTATCGGTGTGACGGCTGCAGTATTCCTTTCCAAAAAGAAATCAACACGAAATACTAAGTTGTCCAAGGTCTGCCATGCTCGTTCACTATGTCACGGTAGAATTAGTTTGATATCGGCGAAAGACACCGAGCTGACATCAAATGAGGACAACGAAGCAACACCTCGCCTTCGGTGCGGATTGGCCATATTGCCTGTTAGGATTACGTTTCGCTGCTTTCACCTTGTAAAAATTATTGTATATCCTTCCTTCCTCGTTACAATAGTACGTACTGAACGTAGGAATAGGAAGTGCACATTCGAGTGCTGGCAGCTTACCGGAAACATTCAGTAAAGATAATGAATCAAACCGTAATCAATGCGAACCTATTCCGGCGAGCGTTAGCGAACCAGTTGAAAACATATTGTCGACGGTTCGTAAGACAGCACATTCTGGTACTTATGGTAGTCTCGAACGCGCTAAAATGCGAAATATTTCCATGTTGATGTTATTGAGACATATTGCTATTATCTGCTATACCAGACAGAAGGCTTCTCTCTCTCTCTCTTCTTCTTCTTCTTCTTCTCTGTAACCATCACGCTGAACTTCTGTTCATTTGATTTGGGGAGGACACATGGTAATTGCGCAAAATTTGCGGTGGTGGTTCGTCGAGAACAGCCGCACAGTCCAAAACCGTAAAGAGCTTCGAACCTTATACTCCGCAGGGCGCAAAAAAAAAAAAAGAACATAATGCAACAAAAAGCATCTTGTTTAAGGATTCGTGATCCATATTTGTGCATTTGAATGTTAAACATTATGCTTACGTACTACCGCGCTCAGTATGAGCTACAACGCGTTAAAGTGTTCTCGTGTTGTAGGTAATACTGAGCGCGATAGTACGTAATTTTCGGGAGTGCAACAGCCTTAGCATCAAGTGTTTCCATGTGTTTGACAAACAAGCGAGCTTAATTTCAGCTTAGAGACGCTATGAAGCCCCCTCCAACACGTTTTGTCAACTATGGTGCTGTTTGTCGATATGTTGTGGGTTAGGAACGTTCATGTGTGGCACAACTATTAGACGAAGAAAAAGAAAAAAAAAAGAATAGTTGCAAATGTCTTCGTCGTGATTATCTCGCTGCACACGTGCGTGATTTAACAGCTTGAAGGAGCAAAGTCTCTTATTGCCGTGCGAGTTGTGCTCGATGTGTTTGAAGGCTGTGTCACGAGAGGTCACCACCAGCGCTGTTGTTCCCGTCGGTGTCTCCCTGTAATCTGGTATGCATCGACGCTAGTACCTATGCTAAAGCACGGTCTTCTGGGTTATGCTAAAACTTGCTAACTGCCTTTTATAATTTGGCTCTTTAGTCATTGCAGTGCAGTCTTGCCTTACGACGGTGCAGTGACCGTCTGAATGTCGGTCTGCTTCCATTCGCGATATTCTGGAAAGTGGGGTACGCGCATGTTTAAGTAAATGCTGGAGTAACTTGTTGCATTTCAAGTAACGCAGCTTTTAAAGGCTGTAGTGCAAGTTCAAGTAATGTAGCTTTATATAGTTCGTTGTGTTTATCCATCGTTTTGTTGTATTCTTTCACTTTTTAAAACTTATTATTATTTTTTTATTTTTTTGCTTGGAAGTATCGTAGCTATAATTTCGGCTGGTGGCCCTCCTCTTCCATTGTCTCATAAATGGCCCTTCTTTTCTATTCTTTTAGTTTCGGTTATCATACTCCGATTGCATTTCTGAATTAAATAATATACGGCCCACCGTGCAGTTCTCATAGTTTGAGTCGCGCGCCTCCCTGTAACGATCACCGAGACACCTAAGCCACCTGGTGAGAGCACTGCGAGTTCGCGGAGTTCATGCCACAAATACCCGGTGCGACTTACGGCTCGTGTCACGTAGTGGCCGGCGTGCAGTTCCCTTCTTCCTGCGCGAAACACTCATCCGCACGCCCCGCGAGGTTCGTCACAGCTTTGAAGTAGAGTGTCACCCCATTTCGTAGAGCACGCGGAATAATCGCCGTCTCGTTCCATTCGTGACAGGTGGCTACCGATTAAGCGCATTCCCGTCTGCCGTCGGTTGTTTCTCTGAGACAGTTCCAGATGGCGCCCGCAGGCCACGCTCTGGCCACCATTTCGGCGCTTAGCCCCATCTATCGTCGGCGCCGCTCAACCGCGCCGCGAATGGCCCCGCGGCTGTCGGCGATCGTAGTCGCGTTCGTGGCGCCACCGACGACAACGCCGCCGCGTTGCGCTTCGCCGGACACCGCGCGGAAAGAAAGCGCGCCTGCGTCTCTGCGTCGAGCGAAACAGCTGGAGGACGGCCCTTTCGCTTTATGTGTTCGCCGCTCCCTTCGTGTGCGCTGCGTCGCTGGTCGCGAAGTGCTCCAGAGGCAGTTCTGTCCACGGCAGTGGGCCGTTCGGTAACGGTTCTTGTGTGCCACAGAGTTCGCCTGCCGTCCCGTTGCCTGCCCGATTGATCTATATCTGCCGGGCGATCTGGAGGAGCATGTTGTTACGTCAGCGGAAACCGAAAGTGCGGCAGCGCGACGGAGTTGTGCGGCGACGCTGACTCTTTTCGGAAGCCCCGTTCGGCAAGTGCGTTTGCTGTGTTTGATCACGTATGTAGTACGTGGGCGTCTGTCGTGCCGTGTTCTCCTGCGATTGAGGCAGCGCTGACTGCTGCCTCGGTGTGCCCGCGTGGCATTCTTCCACGATGTGCCCCCGCCAACTCGGTGACGAGGGAAGACGCCGATGTGCGACGACGACGAGTCTACGGGAAAGGGTGACGTCGTCGTACGCTCCCGCGATTGATGGGATTGTAGGGAGCTAGCCAGCTGGTGCGTCTGCCGGAAGACTGCTGCGGGCTGATCACCCGTTGAGATGGAGGTGAGTTTTTCCCTGCCTGCTTGGACCTCACCGGCGCGGTATAGCCGGGGTTCACTCTCTGGTGAACTCCTGGAGCCGTATTCTCGACGGATCACTTTGGGGGATCCGTCGTGTTTCAGGGCATTTTCAGGGCTCGTTGATTGGCTAAGCCATCATTTACAGGATGCCTTCCGCTCCAATGAGGCGTCGTGGCGGGCATTACGTCGCACGAAATTGAAAGTATGAATCGACCGGTAATTCGGGCCCTGGTATAACACTCTCAAAGGGCGCTGGGTCGTGATCAATCACGGTCCCGAAATGTAATGATCGACGAAAAGGATCCTTATAACGGACATTGTTTTTTGTTACTAATCGCTCGTATTAAAGCGCAATACTGTGGCGGCTCTTATATAGGTGACTACATGGAGCAGCCGTGTAGTGATATTTGTGTCACCTGCGCACTACAGAACTGACGTATCTCTTAATAAGGGAAAAATGTTCGCTTTTATTTTCTTTCCCTTTCTTTAATTCCTAAATTAGTCATCCTGGCATTCGTCCGGCTCGTCAATTTCTTCCACGTAATAATCAAGAATCAACGGCACAACTCAGAGCTTTTACATCTTGGTTCCTTTACGAACTGGTTTTTGTTCGTAAAAGCCATTTGCCGTTGTTCTCCCTGGTATTTCAAACACGACATCTTGTCTCGCGCACGGCGACAGACCGGAAGCGCACCTTCTTCTTCGTTACAGCTGTTGCGATTTGCTGGTGGTACCCATCCTTATACGAACGCTCCCTGCTTACGAACGGCTCTGCATATTCTTGGCCCAGATACGCAGAGTGTTTCTTACGGAAGAGATTCGTTAGTGGCCAGCCACTCAGAGCGCTGGTAGCCTAGATAGCCAAGGAGGGCAGAAGCCGCGGCTCTCGCTAGTCACGAGCAATATAGTCACCACGCATTTGCCAGATGACGTTACGGCACTTTCTGCTTTCTATAAGTGCTGCGGACGCCAGCTGCGTAGACTGAGCAGCATATAGGCGCACACCCCTTTTATGGCGTGCTTGAACTCGATAAACGAAGCCTTGCCCGATCCACGGCAGCGTTATACCGCATATTTCACGGGCCTTAATTCGCCACCATGCCCTGTAGTAACGCACAGAATGCGCGGTTGTGCGCACTTTACCTTTCCAGAACTTGCAGAAAACTTAAGCCTCGAGATAAACGGCTGTCAGTTACGCTAGGCAAGTTTCACGAATCTATACTGGCGGCCCATTTAACTCTAACGGGCCGCCCAAGGCGAGCGTAATTTATATTGCATACGGCATCCCCCTCGTATAGCGCCTTTATTATGGCGCGTCCGCGGTGTGTTTATAAGCGTCGTGAGGCAGTTTTTTTTTTTTTTTTTTTTTCGAAGAGGAATTTGTTGGAAGCACTTTCGTGGAAACGTCTGCGGTGAAATGCGAAAGGAGACGGCGCGATGCGGGCGCTAAGTGCGTGGTGCCAGTGTGTGGTGGCGAATATTTAATGGCTAGCTGTGGCCGCGTCGTGAATAATTTCGAGGCCCCGCCGGCTTGGCTGCCGAGAGGCGCGCCCGGCCGTCTCCGGACGAAAAATGCGTCAGCCGAAGCTTCGAGCCTCCTCAAGTGTGCCCCCCCTCCCCTCCTTGAGCCGCAGCTGCTATGGCCTTATAATCTAGGAGTGAGTTTCCGGAGTAACGGAGTAACGGAGTAGCATGATTTGTCTCGTCAATATCCTCCCGAGACCCGAACACGACTATGCAACGCAATTGTTCTTTAGGGTGGCTTCAATTGTCCACTGTTATGAACTCGAAAAACAATTCTAAAATATTTTACATACCACGGTTAGATGCCAAAAGCTGCGTCTCCGTGTATGTTGAAAAAAAAAAAAGTAACTATCTCCATCCCCTCGTCCTGTTTGCTACGTTAAAAACTGCATTTCATTGCTTAAACGCAGAGATGAAGGTGGAACTGCGACGTAATGTTTCCGTGTTGCTGCCGCGTCTGTTCCTTTCACGCGATCTCAGCGCTTTCGAAACACCTCAAGGTTACTCTCGGTCGTCTGGAGCGACACAGCGGTCTGGATCAATTTGGTGTCACATTTCTCGAAAGCGGATGACAAGGAATATGAGTAAACAACTTCTTTCCAGTTACACACGAACCGTACTTCATACCCAGAATGAATATTTTGCGTAATCACTCCAGAGTGAAATTTAAAAAAAACAAATTAAAAAAAGAGTTGAAGGCAATGGGCAAGGGGTCTTAGGAGGATATGGACACTTTGGTTCCTGACCGATATTTTTCATAAAGCGAGTTGTCCATAATGATGAGTCGTGATGGAAAGCTAAGGACATTTATCGAGGAATAGGTATACGGGAAAAAAGCCCTGTAGAGTTCGTTTCTGTGCCTTTCACTGCGGACTGGTATTGAAATTTGAGAAAACGTGACTCGGGAAGTGCATGAGCTAGTAAAGTGACTGTGCGCTTTGAATCGTCCCTTGCTCAGTGAGGGCTTCGACAGCAGACGGGCGCGTTAATGAAATTCCAAATGACGGAGATTTAATTCACCCAAAGTGAGTCTTAACAGGGCAAGTGCAGACATGGAGAGTTACAGCTTATATTTACGAAGTAAGCTCGTAAGAGCCAACTTCTTGTATATACATGGATCCGTGGCATGATTCTACGGATCCAAATGTGCTCCTCGTGTATTTCTTGCATTCGCCTCACCTCGGCAAATAAAATTCAACGCCGGAGGCATATAGGCGTTCATTTACGACTATAGTGGTATAACGTGAATGTTTTTGGGCTACAACCGCAGATGTATTTGAAGCACAGAAATCGGAGAGAAAAAAAAAACACAATTTCTTCGCAGTAAACGCAGTCGCCCTTGAGTCGAAAGGCGTAAATGATAGTTCCCCCGTAAAACCCCCACATTGTTCTACGAAATTTCAAACTGAGTGGTGAATACGCAACAAAATTTAAATATTTTTTGCGGCTTACTTGCCCCGAAAGCTTTCGCAGCTGGCTTTGGTGTGGTTAGTAGATGAAATTTGAAGGTAGTATATTTATATAATATATATAGCCAGCCGAAACCTCAGAAGTACATATACATGTATATATACTGTTCAATAACAACGTACGTCGCACTCTTTCCTTTCAAGTTTATATATATATATATATATATATATATATATATATATATATATATATATAGTTAGCTTTTCCACTCATTGGCGGTGAAAGCCAACTAAGCAGCCGATATGGCGGCTTTCTTTTTTCCGCACCCGCTCACATCATTGGAACATTACGTAGATTGGATTAAAACTGAATAAGCACGTGGATTGCTTCAGAGTACTGTGCAAAAAGCATGCGCATTATTTACGTTCTCTGTGCAGGCTGCATGCGCGGGACTTTCATGGTATCGGAGAATATATGGCGTGCACACCTTCGTAAATATGTTGGCTTGTATTTATACATACAAACATATTACGTACAAATGTGTCGGTATGTACAAACACAAAAATATGTATGCAGCTGCAATAAATGACGTTCCGTGAAGGCATTTTACGTACGCTCATGATCATTGGTTGACGTCAGAAGGCGCTCAGGTATTCAAAACGGTTGAGCCAGTGATCATCAATGCGTACACATATAAGTACCTCGTTTTAGAAGTAAAAAAAAAAAGAAGGAAGCATTCATAGGTGGCTCCTTTTAGAAGTGTAAAATAAAAGGAAGCATTCTTCTTGAGTAGTGGTAGTATTAAACTTTATTAAGGGATTGGGTGGAGAGAGTGGTCTTCACTTGCCGGTGAGCATGCACCTCAGTCCAAAAGTCCAGCAGCAGACACCGCCCGCCACGCCCGCTCCACCAGCCGTAGTTGGTCCTGCAAGCTCAAGCCGGACTGTGCTACGAGTTCGATCGTCAGGTCGCCGCATAGTCTCTACATTGTATTGAAAGTCTTGCTGCGCGAACCCTCTAAATGATTATAGTACAACGGAAGGCATGAAACTGCACAGTATTTAGGTACGGAGCCATGGAATCCCAGGAAACAAAACATGTTCCTCTTTTGAAGCTTCTCCACGTGTGCGACGCTGTATCTTAGCTAATAAATTAGAGATAAAGGAGGTGCATGCATTCTCATTGAGGACGAGATTTGGCGGCCACTCTATGGTGGCATTTTTAATTCCCCGGCTTCGATTATATACATAGCAAGGCCCGCACAAGCCACACAGCCTTCGGCGCGGTATTCTGAACCACTAGTGTATACCTCCTGCTTTCGTACTGCATGCTCTTTATTTGATCTGCATCGCGGCGTTCGAGCACTCTAACGGCTATTGAGTGTGGACGTCCTTGCCAAAAGTATAGAGTGAATTTACGTTAGTGCGCTTTGTGTGCGACGCGTGACGAATGAGTTAACGCGCCTCACTCCCAAGCTAACTATACACCTCGTCCGCAGAGTCGCGAACGTGCACGCACGCAACCTTGCAGCACACTCTCTCCCTTCCGCCCCGTTAGCAACGCCTCGCTGCTGGTACGGCTTGCTTTTAGCCGATTGCCGGCGATTGCGTGTGGCTCTCTTATACTTTTTTCTCCTCGGCGTGGCCATCACATACATGTGAGGGCGGTTTAGCTATACGGCGCGTGCTTATCCGGCCTCGTTCCGTATACCGCCTCTCCCTGCTTCCTGCCGAACAAGAGAAACAACAATGGCGCAGCTACCGCGGCAGCGTATACGTCTAACCTGCAGGCCCGCTCCACTTTCGGCGAGTATCATAACGCGGCGATATCGATTGACTCGCGGCCGTATATATTGACGACGTGACCGACACGGCAGCCTCGTATGAAGGTTCTTACTTTCTTTTTTTCTTTCTTAAAGTACCATAAGCGAGTATGTTCTGTGGTGAACGCAGGGGCCAACTGGACTCTAAAAATGTTTTTACGAGCTCTCTTTCTGTTATTGCGTGGAATCGTGATTCATACGCGTTGCCGAGCTTGCGGCACGTGGGTTTTGACTCGACAGCGAGCGAGCTAGCACGCACGCGAGGGCTCGTTTGCGAAACCGTAGCTCTGTATGTGGGTTTCTTTAACTTATAAACTTCTAGCGCAGTTTTTTGAAGATAAAAACGGCGCAAGAACGTCGACTGACAGAATAAAGAACACGCATTAAGCGCTCATGGTGCATATATACGCTGTTATTTGTAAGCAGCTGGACCGTTGACAGGGCCTCCTTAATTTCACACAATATGCTTTCGGTTTTATATGGCTGTGATAAGGTTCAGAACTTCGTATATATACTGTGCGTTTGCCGTGTGTGAACCGCACGCACGCACCAACACGCGCGCGTGCTCACGCTCACTGGCCCGTATTCAAGAACGCAACTTAAGTTGAAGCCCATGCTTGAATTATAAGACGTCTGTCGTGAACGCGCCGGAGGAAACGCAATGAGTGTCCTGGGCACATTCACGCCAGGCGTCACCCAGATGAAGTAAAGCATTGGCTTCAACTTAAGCTGTGTTCTTGAATACGGCGGACTGTCTTTCGGAGGTGCATAAGTATGCGATAATCTTCGCATTGTCATAGCAAATGAAAGGAGAAGGGAAAGGAGAAGAAATGTATATATACCCTGCCGTCGCTGGACTTACACAGTGATGCGCGCTGCGCGAACTCCCTCTCTCTCTCTCTCTCTCTCTCGCTTTCTTTTTTTTTTTTTTGGCACTACATCGTCGTTTAGCCCTAACGAGTTGTTCTACCGGTGCCCAAAGTAAACATCCGGCATAGATCGAACTAAAAATAATAAAAAAAAAAACAGATTAACAACCCAAAGTAAACCGCGGAGAGAGTGACTTCATAGAAAGCGGTCGCTTGCACCGTGCACGGAGCGTTCTCGTGCGGGGGGGAGGGGGGGGGGGGGGGCGTTTACATAAAAGTTTACATAAGACGAGCCAGACGGTAAATAAAATGACGCGCAGAAAAAGCCTCGGTTCTGGAAGGGGCTCGCGCAGGCTGAAACAAGGCCGAGGGGGGGATACCGACCGAGGCCTTTCGGTCACGCGGGGCCGTGATCGCGGCCGGCTTTTTGTGGAATTGAAAGTGTGCCAGATCCATTGGTCGTCGGGCTTTGGCCGAGGTAATGAACGCCGATGGAGCGCGACGAGTGCGCTCCGATTTCGCTCCTTTTGATGCAGCGCCGCGCATGCGCACAGTTAGCGACCCTCTCCTTAGTATAGTTGGCCCCGAGGCTGCTCTTTAGACGATGCTTTAATAAAAACACAAACGCGTTTATGGTGGCGAGGGAAGTCTCTATTTGGGCATCCTGATACGTTCTTTGCGTATGTATATGCAGCGGAGGATAACGGCTCGGCGCGTGCGAAGAGTTATCTGGCGCCTTGTGTCGAGCGAATCTGCGGTATACAAAAGCCTAATGGGAAGCGGGAGCATTAGGGCGAACATATGGCGGCAGTTTTTAAAGCGAGTCGTAAAGATTGCTATCGCGCAAAATGAAGCGATAAGCTCGCGCTTTGTGAGCGCGTCTGCGGCTCTGCGGTGACTCTCCGAACGATGCGGTCCTGAATGGCTCCGAAAAACTTTTTTAGTTGAGAACGTGGCGAAGAAGGAAGGTGCCATTTGCTTGGAAGAAAAGGCCGCGTGCAAACGCTTGGGACTTTACTGATCCTCTCGGGTGCGATTCCTAAACGTATATATGTACTATAGGGCGCTGAGGTTAGTGCTCCGTACACGCACGGGGCTTGAGCTCTCGACGACGCTATTTTGTCATCATCGAATGCTGCTGAGGAGGGTGAAAGCTTTTGCTGCCTATATATATACGCATCCACATTCGGACTTCATACCATATTGTTGATACCATATAGCCATATTTGTTAAGTCGTGAAATAACCGAACTCTTGAAAATTTTGTTACAACGCAACGCGTTTATGTGCATGCCATCTTCTGAGTTCCTTGGTATATGTAAGCCGGCCTTGTCAGGCGTTGTAGCTTTAGCAAGGTTGAAAAATAGGCTGGTTGGTATGGTACCACTGGTATGTGACAGTGCGACAGACGAAACACAGTAGAAAACCACAGGACGCGCGTTTTTAGACTTGTATTTCGTTTTGTACACATGTGTTGTGGCGACTGCCTGCGATTTCGCCGCTGTAAGCGCGTATACAATTACTACTTCTTTATTAAACTTTCAATGCTTAGTCGGCGCTGGTCTCTGTATTTCGTTTCAGTTTTGCTCGTTTTCTTTCTCTCTATTTAAGGACTCTTCCCATGATGTTGACATGAAAAGGAGCCATCTAGCGGTCCTTCCGTGTACGAGCGATCTCCTCCCCATACGCGCAGTGCAGAGCCGTTATACGGGAAACCCGACGGCGTCTGCGCTAAGATTTTCCCAGTGCAGCGCCCTGTGACCTGTTCCGCGTCGACGACCGCGTCGGCTTCCGATTGCGACAGCGCGGGGCCGCGCCGTTACGACCGCAACGTCGCCGTTACCCTTTGTCGCAGTTCTCCGCTGGCCTCCTGCGGTATCGTTGCCGCCCGTAAACCGTTTGTGTCTGGCGCCCGTGTACGCACATTGTTGCGTCCGCATTGTTTGCAGCGATGCCGACAGTGCGCCTCGGCTCGTCGTTGTCTCGCCCTGCAGGTTCGTGCCGTTGCACTCACACCCGTCTGCTATTTCTTTCTCACACGTCTCCCTCCTGCCCCAACGAGCTTTCCGTACTCGCCGGAAAGGGGAGGTGCCGCGTCCCGTTAATTCAATTTCTTTTGTCTCTGCGGGCCGTCGTTCCTCCGGATGCACCGTTATGTGTGTTGTGTGTGTACGCGCGCACTCTGCTTTTCGAGCTGGCCGCGGGTCACGTGGTCGCAGCGGTGGCATCGCCACCACTCTCGCTTCTGTACTTCGTCGGTCGTGCCCTTCGCTCAGTGCGTGCATCCAAAAAAAAAAAAAAAAAACGGTGCCGCAATTGACGGTCCCCTTGTGCGTCCGTCTTCCGGCCCCGCTGCGCCGTGACCCGGCGTCATGCGCCGGCGATGACTGTATGCTAGTGGCGCCCGCGCAGACTGGCCGCGCAATCCTGTTCATGCGCGTTGTCACGAGACCACGGCTGACCACGTGGTGAGGAAACCGGGCAGGGTGTGTAAGGGCGTGCCCTTATCCATTCAAATCGTTTGCGTATACGTCGTGAGTTGGTATGTGGGCTGTGGCTTTCAGGATATACACCCGAGTAGTATACGCAGTATAAGTGTGTGACCGCGTCTATAGATCGTCCCTCGGTTTTCCATGGTTATTGCGTCGGTGCTTAGGCGTGCCTCGAGATCGAGGCTATAGCTCGCTTCGCGAGCCGGAAGGGCTCTTTGCTTTCAGACAGCGACTGGGAATTCAAGCAGGAACTATAGGCCCATAAAGATGCAGCGTTCCTCGGCTTTGTGTAAGCTGTTGGCTTGCAAGTTGTCGTATAGTTATCGTTTGTGTATGTCCCTCGCTTGTCAAGCGAAATGCCGGCTATATGAACAAATGTATCACGTCTAGGTAGCGGGTGCCGAGTGCAAGCGGTCTCCTTTATACTTTTCAGTGCAGCAGCTCACAGACAAGACTGTAAGTGTTTGTAATTAGTTCTTTTACTTACTAGTTAAAACTGCTTGACTGGTAACTTCTGCGACAGCTCGGGAACGTTTGATGTGCAATGTATCCACTAGACTGTATAGGACACAAGATACGCGTTGTTAGTACGTCATCAACATCAAGCTACACTTTCGTTATATCCGTGACATCCGTGTAACAGAATCGAATAGTATTGCCCCTATAGTTTACGCCTGAGTGCCAGAGACCAGAACGCGCGGGTGCTTCAATTATTTCACCCGCACTTCGTGGCCTGAAACGTAAAGGAGGCTCGTCTTTTCCCGCAATTTCCATACAGTGGCACGCAGCTACCTTTATGAAATTCGTAATCACAACATAATATTGCACTCATAAATCACCCGCACCAATACAAGGTCGCTGCGCCAATTAACCGAGCGGAGCAACGCTTCATGAAAACTCCAGCACGGTAAAAGTGGCGCTGCAGTCAAGCTCAGAAGCAGACTCGATTGCCAAGAACTCCCGCCTTTCGAAGCACAGGCAGCAGGGTTTTTTTTTTTTTTTTTCTGTAAGGCAGCGCGCGCAGAAAATTGGCGAAACGCTCGGTTTAAGATGCCACATTCATTCATTCATCCGTATTATACTCTCCTTTGCTGGCAGCTGCCTATACCGGCTTGCCTGATTGCCTGAAAGAAAGCGCTGTTATCCCTTCCGCTTTGTATAGATCGATATCTCTCTGCGCTTCGGGCTTGGCCGTTGCTCGTTCGCTATTGGTGACTGGAGGCTTAGGCGCACCTACGCGGCGGCGATAGAAGTACAGCTTTAAAGTAGAGCCGAAGGGCTCTTAACGACACCGCGTATCGGTGCTTCGCCCGAACGTGCTCAAGGGCCGGTGCGAAGAGAAGGAGCTCTAGCTCTGGTTTCTGTACTGCGAAGTCGTTTCTCTGTGTCAGGAAGCCCGCCGGGTTGCTGCATGCATCACTTTTAATTTTTTTTTCGGTTCTTTTTTTTTTTTTTTTGGAAACCGCGCTTTCCTCGCGTCTTTAATCGTCGGTATGCTCGACATGTTACACTTCTTTAAAAACAATCATAGAGACCTCTTTTTGTGGCTTTTACTGTTTCGTTGTATATTTCCGGCATTTTTATTTATAGATTTGGATCATCAGATTTTCAGACGTGAAAAACTTTCAGAAGAGCGCCGCAATAGGTAATTAAGTGAGCAAGGAGATTGCACTTACTATAGCGGCTGCAGCAAAGTTTTGTTGACCGCGTTGCGGATACCTTCTCGGGCTGATTAGAAGGAGGCAGCACTTTCTCCCTTTCTTTTCCTGCACGTCCTTGTTCGCAGTCTGCTGCGGTGCTTTATCGGCTGGCCGCATGCAAATGAGCCTGCTGCGGGCCCTGCAGCAGCTGAAGCGAAGAGAGAGAAAGCCGTAACAAATAAGGTCAATCAGCGTTTCTTAACGCAGGCCTATAATTGTATTCGGCGGTACGGGAGAGCCGTTTTTTTTTTTTCAATTGCAGTTTTCTTGTCTATACACAGTTTCTGGTTTTGTACAAAGTGAGCGCACTGCATGCATGAGCGGCCACCGTCGGTTGGCGCTTCCCTAAAGGCAGAGTGAGTGAGTGATTTGTTGCCTGTGTAGAAGCAAAATTATTGTTTTTGCGGGATGGTTCACGCTCGCAGCAGATTGCAGCAGGCCAAGCTTCCTGCCGGCTTGCTCCCGATAAAGACGTTAATGATTGCCTTATTAATAATTGCCTTATATATATATATATATATATATATATATATATATCCATTGAAAGAGAGAACGGTGGTTTGCTAATGTTTTGGATATGGTGTCGGAAAGACGCGGGGCGCCTTTATTTATTATTATTATTATTATTATTATTATTATTATTATTATTATTATTATTATTATTATTATTATTATTATTATTTCACACTAGCAGGCACACATGTCTGTACATTTCCCTCGTCAATGAGTACAGGACACTACGTTAAGCGACAGTACGCGGGTGATATGGCTATGTAGTGACGCGTGTCATCGTAGCGCTTCATTGATTCTATAGCTGTCTATAGCTATATCGTATGCGGGCCGTTCGCGTAGAAGATCTACGCGAACTACGCGAATGGCTACGCAGGCAGTCCCCGAATCAACGTTATCCTCTGAAAGACACCGGTACCATAAGAATGCCGCTAGCCGCGCCTCAAGCGAAACGACACGATGATGCTGCCTGCAGCGTATAAGGCTATGCTGCTCGGCACCTCTATTTGTCCTCACCCCCTCCCCCGTACAGCGCTGTTGAGGTGCCCTCTCACGAGAGGCAGTTACGGCGCTGTACTTTTCTCTTCTCCTCCTGTTTAATAATCACTCACACACACGGCGGTGAATTCGCCTCTTGCAGGGCGCAGTGTAAGGGGCGAAATACCGGAAACGAAGATACAACTGCTCGCACGTATACAACGTCTTCAAAGTTAAGAGCTGCGCATTTGTTATGTTGCATTAACTATACGTACTCCGGCTGCATGCCGCACCTTTACAGTTCGCGCGGCGTCTTACCGTGTATTTCGATAGCCAGGCTATTTTCCTTTAATTATCTCAGGGACTCGGCTGCAGCTGGGGTGGATCCAGTTATCTTATATACTGTGCGACAAAAGCTTCGTCGTTCTTGTTCTCGTGAGCACGAAATCTGTTCGCTGCGTGTCGGTTCGGCTTTTCGGCATAGTAGTTCAGCGGAACCCCGCTATGTGGAGAGAAGTAATTAAATGGAAAATGAGACATATACCCAATCGTAGCAATTGCCACAAAGGAAACCCATACGGGTTACTTGAAAGAAAAGCCTCGCAGTTGAAGAAAAATTCACCTTCACATCTTCGTCTCTTGCATGGCACAGAGCTGATTGGCACCCGAACGGATAATCCTCTTTTTTTTTTTTTTCGATGTGCAACAAGCGCGCACTTTTGAGTTATTTTCTGCCCCGTCCATTGAAACGGGCCTGTAGCTTGTTCCGTTTATGACCGTATACGTGAAGCGGAGTTGTGATGGTTATTCTCGCCTTGTTTCTTTTGTTTCAGTCGCAACGACCTGCGGTGCCTTCCCATATATAGTATATCTTGCCGAAGCATATATGTATTACACACACTTTGTTTTGTACTTAGCAGGCGTCGCTTTCCGAGATTACGCAAGTATAGTCTTTACAGCGGCCATTTAGCGACAGCGATATAGTCTCAGCAGAGTATACCGTTAATTAAAGGTTTATCACGCCACACGATTAACAGATAGGTGCTGCATATCTGGGATGGACGTGTATAACGTGTGTACTCTATATTCAGCGTTACGACGCGACCCGAGTAACGTTGTCGTGCGCAATTCTGTAGTTCCAATATGCGACGCGATATCTCTTGGTCGCGAATTGCAGGGAACGCGAAACGTTGCCGCACTCGTGTATATATATATATTGCTTTCTAAAAAGAGCAGAACATCTAGGGAGCCCCGACGGGCGCCATGAACGTTTGCTGCGTAGTCGAGGTATAGGGGCTTTAGGATGCAGGGTCGGCGCGACATTCGCGCGGATGAGCCTCGTGTGCCGTATGAGCAGCTCCATTTGAAGCGGCCACCGTCACACACACAGGCGCTGGCATTGTGCTCTTGCGAGGTCGGAGCAGGACCCACTTTCCTAGTTGTGGGCGACCTTCTTTCTTTATTTCTTTTTCGTTCTGTTTTCCTAACCCTTTCCCTGATCTCCATGTGCGTCGTGTTGACGTTGTTATCGCCGGCGCGTTGAGTATGTGTGGCCGAGTAGAGAGAGGAACCGGTTCAATGGGGCCTCCGCGTTCCTTGTCGTCCAACGTTCTTTTTTTATATTTTTTTTCCCCGGTGTCGCCAAGTCGTGCCGTGAAACTGGGTTTGTCTTTCTCGACTCACGAGGCGTATGCATTGTCGACCATGTTGACGCGTCACCGGAGTCCCCCCGACTTTGTTTTCGCGTTACTAAGTAAACTTACCTTTCCCAGCGTACGTTTCTGCGAACGTCTTGCAGTTAGAGTGAACAGGTTCAGCATTCTTTTTTTTTTTCTTTCATATCGTAGATGTTGGATATGCGTTCTAAAATTTAGCCAATGCGAGTGCTTGACGGGGACTGCTGCTCTCCGAATGCACGGCTGAGTGATTGCAACGGGGCTCAACGCAATCTACATCAGTAGGTACCCAGAAGGTACAACGATTATTTTCGATGCGTTATGTATTGCCGTAGAAATAACAAATAAATGTGCAGATTGTGCAGGTAATTGTGCAGTTGCACTTCATAATCCTTTTGCTTAAAAAAAAATATGTATCGTTTCCTTTCGCCACTCTTCGTTTACGCATACACCGAGTCGCATTCATTGCAGTCTCCATAGACGAAATAACCGGACGCCGTGTGTTGTCGCTTATTTTCCTTTTCTGCTTCTTCTTCTTTTTTTTTTTTTCGTTGTACGGCTCACCTTTCTATTGTCGTAGAACAAGAGAAACAAGAGAAAGATAGGAAAGTACTAATTCCGTATCATTCCCCTTTTAAAAAAAGTTTCTTGACATCGCAAATCGAGACGTCTCTTCCGTGCATTTCTTTATAGCATTGTCCTCCGCCAGCCAAGTAGGGAGATGAATTTCGCAAATAACCTATTTCGTCTTAGAGGGGAAAAGAAGCCCCGACCTCTCTCTATATATATATATATATATAGACCGACAGCATTCATCTGAGCGCAGCGTATAAATTACGTAATTTATATAAGGCGCCGTGTGCATTCCAGCAAATTCCCGTCGAGCCATTCCAGCGCCGGGAAAAAAAAAAAAATCTGGAGGTGGCGGAGCGTATTGCTGCGAGCGAGAAAAACGGTACAAAGAAAGAAACGAGATTGCCTGCCGCCAGCAGCAGCAGCAGAGCTTTGGTTGTGAGCCCGGCGCTTTCTCGCTGGCTGATGCTATCTACCGGTCGTGGACTTCCTCCCCCTCTTACCTCTTTCATTTCTGCTTCCACACCGGGTCGCGCAGCGGTGGTTTGTCGTTATATAAGGCGCCGTGTGCATTCCAGCAAATTCCCGTCGAGCCATTCCAGCGCCGGGAAAAAAAAAAATCTGGAGGTGGCGGAGCGTATTGCTGCGAGCGAGAAAAACGGTACAAAGAAATAAACGAGATTGCCTGCCGCCAGCAGCAGCAGCAGAGCTTTGGTTTTCAGCCCGGCGCTTTCTCGCTGGCTGATGCTATCTACCGGTCGTGGACTTCCTCCCCCTCTTACCTCTTTCATTTCTGCTTCCACACCGGGGCGCGCAGCGGTGGTTTTGTCGTCGTGGTTGTTTAGAGGCGCCTTATATACTCTTCGGTTAAGGCTCGCGCCGCCGGGACGTCGTCGTGCTGTTTATCTCCCGGACAGCGCGGGCGTTTCCAGCGCGCTGCGCGTATCTGCAGCGCCGGCGCTCGTTCTCTCGTTGCCCTAATGGCGTCTCTCCTTGCGGCGGCGGCGGCGACAGGCGTCTGTGCGAGGCGCTCCGGGTCCAAAGTTAATGAAGTTTCGCTTTCTAACTTGTTGAGAGCGCCGGTCCCTGCAGCACTGCTCCTGCTACTTTCTTTCTTTTCTTTTTTTTCTTTTTCTTGACTGTATACACATATACTGCGGCTTGTGTGTGTCTGCCGCAGGAGCTTTGCGCTGCAGCGTTTATATAGGCGAGCGCCGCTGCGACGTTGATTTCGCCTTGTCGTCGTTGTCGTCTGCGTGGTTTTTTGGGGTTTTTTTTTCTTCTTTCTTTTTTTCTGTGTCGGGCGTCTAGATTGTCTAGATCGCTTGATTGATACGCCGCTGCCGAGACTTGCTGCGAGGGGCGGTGACACCGAGCAGCGTGGCGGCTATATGCCGGCGTCGGCTGTCGGTCCTTCTCCTCCTGCTCTTGAAAGATGGGGAGCGGGGGACCCCATATATATGAGAGACACGCGTGTTCTCCCGTACAGCGCGTTATATACCACCACCCGCTGGCTCTCTCTAATAAGGCCGAGACGACGACGGGGTGACCTATAGAGAAGGGAGACAAATAAGCGGCCTTCGTCGCCGCCTGGAACGGGTGCTCTGGCTGTAGGCAGTTGCTGTGCTTGCGCTGCAGCGGCCGGGGGCTCATTTCGTTCCGCCTGAGCGATATTTGTTTCGACACCATTACCGCTCGCGCGGGGTTTTTCTGCGGGCGAGAACAGCCGTCGGGACGGGCCAGACGGCCGGCTGCGCCGCTGCAGGACTGGAACGGCGGGCCCGATGCATGGTGGAGCAAAGGCCATTTCGAAAAAAAGCGTAGCGCGGTGATCTTTGTCTCTGCACGAAAGGTCTATAATACGCGAGGGAAAATCAGCGCGGAAGAGATAGGCAGATTGAACCGTATCTTGCCTGGCAGGCAGAAACACAGACCTTCGATCTGACGCCTGCATGTCCTATGCGCGTGTGCATTGTCTGCATGCCAGCCGGTGGCCCATGCGGCCTGTGTGTCCGTATGCCATAACGAACAACCGCGCGGACGAAACTTTGCGCGTTTAATTCTATCGACTCACTGCGCTGATTAGCCTGGTAGTTTACTTCACGGTCCTGCTAACTCGAGCACACGCCCTCGTGGAATGGAGTCCTGACAGTGCACGGGTGGCGGCGATGGCGCCAAGCGGCTGTCGGAGAATTGGTATGTATATTCGGAACTCGGGTGAAATACGGGCGCAGCGCGCGGCGACTGGTGGTATTCGGATCTTTCGTTCGCGAGCTCGAACGCTGTCCCAGAACACGCTATAATTAGCGTGACAGCGTTTGTCGAAAGCTGGAAACCATTGCGCGAGTGGGGGTGACAAGAAGTGTCGTCGCGTATTCTGGGTGCGCGCGCTTCTCTGCCTCACCGCTTCGAATGCGTCGTTTCCTTCGAATCGGTACTAATGCGGAAACGCTGCCAGAATACCTGCCACAGTTTCTAAGCCACGCGCGCCGTGGCATCAGAGTTTCTGCCGGAGAGGTTATTATCGAGTGTTACGAAAAACTTGTGTTTGTCTCTCTCTCTCTCTCTATTTTATACGCTTGGCGATCGGAGAGCAATTTCGAACAGACACCCACCGATGGACACACGGTCCCTTACTTATATCGGGAAGAATCAGGCGTAGGTTCCCGGCCTCGGGCGATCGCTGCCTGTGTACTGCGCCAGCAGCGGACGCCGTAATTTAGCCTGCTCGCGACCCCTTCGAGAGATATATCCCTCCTCGAAGCAATTCTCCTCAGCGCCGGAGGTTCGTCGATGGAGCACTTGGGGGCCTGCCCCCGGTCGCTTCTATTGTTCTTCGCAATAGACACGCTGCAGTCCGCAGGCCGTCTTCTCCCAAAGGACCGTCGCCTAGCTGCTGAAAGCGTACGCTTGCGTGCGCGCGCGCAGCCCCATTCGTTCCGCGAAACAGGAAGAGGCCACCTTCGGTTTCGCCCGTACGAGCTCGTTCGGCGTGACCCTTGCACGGATGGCTTATTCGTCTGGCGCCGTTCTTTCCGTGGCCGCGCCATTGGGCTGCCTGTTTACTTCGCGCGGCTTCGTCGTCGAGAGCGCGGAACGGCGATATCAACAGGCCACACCGCGCGTATGCGCGCGTGCGTGCGTGCAGCTCGGTCCTCGCGCGAGCGCGCACCTATATGCTGCCGAGCGCGTGCCTCCCACTGCTTGCTTTCTAGGAACCGAGGCAGGCAGCCAGTGGCTCGAGCTTGTGCGGGGTTCGCTCGCAGGCGCGCACTTGCGTCTACCGAGCGCAGATGCGCGTTTGTTGGCTGGATTTGTGGCCTTCGCCGGTGTCAGCTTGTCTGTTCGCCCGCATATGCGGCGTCTCTCTCTCTCTCTCTCTCCCTACCCATTAGTCTCTCATGTGTTTGTTTATGGGTATTGTGAGGTTCGGCGATCGCGCCGCTTATTATTTATAGCTGCCCGTGTGTTTGGCAGTCATCTGTGTTTTAGCGAGACGCACGGTATATAGAAAAGCGGGGCTGTCATTGTTGAACGCGAAAATGGGCGTGCATGCGTGCGGCTCGCCGCGATCGTCATGGCGCTTTTCATTTCCTGCGCGCGAAAACAAACCTTGTTAATGAATTCGGCGGGGGCCTGCCTTTTCGATGTGATCGTGGTCGTTCCCCGTCTCCCTATTTCTCTTCTTTTATTTCGTTCTTGTTTACTGAATGTTCACTTAACTATAGCGGCCACCGCCTGCGCATTCATTCATCGCACTAATGATGTGACACTTTCGCACTTTGTTTATCCGCTGCTTCCTTATGCTCCGAGTACATTGTGCCCATAAACGTTCGGTATATCACACAATCTCTAACCGGAACGAAATCAGGTTTTATCCTTTTCGCCTCGTCGTTTGAATATGCATCACAGCAACCTTTCTTTCTTTCTTTCTTTCTTTCTTTCTTTCTTTCTTTCTTTCTTTCTTTCTTTCTTTCTTTCTTTCTTTCTTTCAGGGAACACGAAGATCTACTCCCAGCGCAAGCTTTGTGACAAGATATGTGCGCGAACGTTCTAATTGCCCCGTTACGCGCACTTGTCCCTGTGTGTGACGAAGAAATGTATCGGGAACGGCGAGTGCTGAAATGTGCGCAGGCTTGCACTTTATAACATGGGGTCGGGTCAAGGGCGCCTTCCCGAAAACAGAACTATCCTTCAGGGAAGTGTTAATCCATCCTGCAAACGACGAGAGAAGCAGGGCAGCAGACGACGCTGAACGTGTGTCGTCTGCTAGCGCTCCCTTCTGTGTACCTCGAGGCGTTATGTCTGCAGGAGCATCTTGTCATGTGGCGCCCCCTTTCCTGTTGTTACTTCACGATCAAGTCAACCCCTACGGCGGGAGACGTTCGTGTCAGCGTCTTTACCGTCCGGCCTTGCGCAACGTATCCCGTCTGGCTCCTGTGTGCGCGCTCTCTTGCTTTTCGCCCAGTGTAGCTGTGGTAGTGCGGGGGGTTCCGCCCCCCCTTTCGCGTGCATCCTTCACTTCCGATTGCGCCAGTGGCAGACTCGTCGCAAAGTTATCGCCGTCCTTTCGGCGTCCGCTGTGGTTCGCTCGCGTGCTTGCCACGCGATTTCGTTCGTACATTTCTCGTCTCTCTCCCCGTTTCGTTGTTCCTCGTTGGGTGGCTCGCTGCGTAACGAGAGAGCGCCAGCTGGAAGAAGCGATCGAATCCGAAAGAGCGTTCCATTTTCTTTTTTTGTCTTCGCGCGCGCTTCGTTCTCCACGGCCTCGTCTTTTGTTTTCCCTTTGGCGTCTTCCCCCGCAGTATACGTATACGTGCTTCTGATGCTCTCAGAACCCCGAGCATGCGGTGAAGGAAGAAAAAGCACGTACTTCTTTTTCCTCCGGTGTTGTTCGTCTTTGTTTTTTCCTTGCGCAAATACAAGTACACGCTCGTCTTGTTCGCATCCTACGCTTTCTCGGAGTGGTTTGTTTGCCGGCGGCGCTGCTCGTTGGGACGGCAACCGAATTTCGCAGGCTGGTTCGAAGCTAGATGTATAGTATAGCCTGGATAAACGTCGCCCCGTGCGCTGTAGCTGTTGTTGTTCTGCGGTCGCAGCGCACTTCGCGAAATTGGGCGCTCGGGCATGGCTGCGGCACTGACGGCGGATTTTGCCTCGTTTGTCCCGAGAGCCGCTCGCGTAAGCGCGTACCTGCTCTGCCCGAAACGTAATCTCGTTTTGGGCGCGTAGACAGCCGAAGCTCTACGTTCGTGCGTATAGTCTTCTGAAACCGCGGTGCTTCGGTAGGTATATAGATAGCGCCAGACTCGAAAACGCGCTTCCAACGCAATTATAATAAGAGGATCGTGTAAAGTTTCGGATGTTCTGCTCATTCGAAACAATTGTGGCCGATTGTGCTTCTTCTCCTCCTTGTTTGTTATGTGGATGAAGTTTGAATGAATGTGCTAAATTAAATTATGGGGTTTTTACGTGCCAAAACCACGATCTGATTATGAGGCACGCCGTAGTGGGGGACTCCGGAAATTTTAACCACCTGGGGTTCTTTAACGTGCACCTAAATCTAAGTACACGGGTGTTTTCGCATTTCGCCCCCATCGAAATGCGGCCGCCATGGCCGGGATTCGATCCCGCGACCTCGTGCTCAGCAGCCCAACACCATTGCCACTGAGCAACCACGGCGGGTAATGAATATGCTGAGAACGCCACAACTTCGTACTCTCCAAATGCGGTTTTTTGCTAACTGTAATGTTGAAAATGCCTTGTTTCACGCATTTCTTGTGTATACCTTTTCCTCTTTCCACATCTCGAAAGAGCAATTGCTAATTTATGCGCAATATGTCATTTACGAGCCAAGCTTCGAACGATCTTTGAGCATGCAAACGTACTAGCTAAACCACTACGTTTGACATTTAGGGCGTTTTTTTTTTATTCCGTTTTTTTTCCCTCTCTTTTTGCTCAAGCGTTACAGTACATCCACAGACGAGGATACGCAGAAGGCGCGCATGGGCGATGTTTAGTGATTGTTAGGTGTTGTGTTGGTATTTCATTTATGTTTACAACTTAAGTTCCTTCTTAACAGAGTTTTTAGCGTGAGCGCTTGGGACATGACTTTCTTTCTGTTGCACTGGTATACCGGGCGCTGCCCTTAGTCACAGCTAAACTGTATAAACTACGGTGATTTTACATTAGTTGGAAGGCGCATGCAGTGACAATATTCACAAGGAAAGTCGGGCTATATAGTTGGAACTGACTTGCGGCATGCAAATTACGGTTTAAAGTTAGCGACGCAAAGAGCAGCAGAGCTTGCGGGCAGATGCTCGTCCCGTGTCCTTTCTAACTCTCGTTCAATTCGGCACTTCGTGCTGCAATTCCCAAGCCGTAAACGCAAGGAGTCGCCGGGCGACGCAAATAATCGGTAACGGAAGTTCCGAGAGTGTTTAGAGACACCGCTTCGAACAGCCTGGGCCGAAACTGCGGCTCGCGAGCCAC
Organism: Dermacentor silvarum; assembly: GCF_013339745.2. NCBI lineage: Eukaryota > Metazoa > Arthropoda > Arachnida > Ixodida > Ixodidae > Dermacentor > Dermacentor silvarum. The sequence goes on from NC_051155.1 coordinate 135,694,398, forward strand.
GCGCACAGCGGCCTAATTATGCGTCATGTCGCGCTTTTAGGTCTTGCCGAAAATGATGGTTTTCACGAACACGTACGTGCATCTGCCGTTCTCGAAACTGTAGATCAGCGTTTCCTGTAGCCGGGAGGACGAGTTGTGCAGAAGCCCAGCATATATGATGTTATAAGGTCTCATACTCTCGTGCGTTTATGAAACAATACGCTAAGCTCTTTTGTAGACTCCTCGAATATGTCTCTCCGTTTACACCCGACCTACATATATATATAGGTCTCGGTGGAAAGATCGGCGCATTGTAATGGAGCTCGCGCACGAATTGGGAATGCCGGCCATGCCGACGAGGGCTATACGCTCCTCGTTTCAACGAGTGGCATCGCGAGAAGATTCCCCTGCACGAAACGGGAGATCATCCACGGCGGCATGCCGCGGCGAAGCCGCAAAAGCAGGTTTCGCCGACACGTCAAGAAAAACAACGCTCGGGTGGGTCGGCCGACGACCAGCTACATAAGCCCCTCAGGAATGAAGCCCGCGATTTGATAGACGCGCATGCCTCGCGTCGCCGGCCGGCGCTCCCTTCGCAAATTCCACGCTTCCGACCCCGCGCCCGCGTACGTCGACGTCGCGCATTTCTGCGGCGGCGCCCACTTCGAAGTTTGATCTTGCGGGGAGGGGAAGGGAAACAGAGGAAGGATCGCGAACTAACGAAGAAACCAAAATCGAGTAGACAACGCAGAAGGCACGCTGTGAAGGTTTGTGGGCAAACAGCCCCGGAGGAAAGCGCATATATACGCATATGCACGCGCCTGCGAGTGTCAGCCAGTTTGCTTTCCCCCCTGGCGTCAAATCACGCGGAAAAGGCAATTTCTCGCGATGATGGCGTGCGGCGGCTTGGTTCGCGAGCCGCGCGCATTCATGGCTTTCGGTCGTCATCGTCCGCGTGGCGACGTCTCGCTTGCGCGCTCGATCCCACTCGTGGATTGTATGCAGGTTGGCAGCGAGGTGTATGGGCTGAGGCTTAGTATGGACCGGTCGTTCGGGGCAATCTAGGAGCCCTATATCTTTCTCTCGCTTCGCAAGGCTGCCTGCTCTCGTTGGTGTGCGCGTTTGTCATGCGAGAAGGTAACCGCGGAATACCGCGCCCCCTTAAATAATATTTTAAGCAATATACTGCCGGTTCTGTCGGCGTGCGGTTAAGAGGAGGGGTCACAGCCCGGCAATGTTCGGCCGCTGCAGCCGGGTCCGCGCGCAAGCGACTGCGGTCGCGTCAATCTCGGTGACAAGCCCCAGCCATGCCTGGTTGCCTGGCACGGGAGCGGACCGAAGTAAATTGACGGGGCGTCACACCCTCTTCTCTGCCCCCCCCCCTCCCCCCCGCTCCCCATCCCCTCTCCTTCTCGCGCTCTTCTCTGTGGCTGCGAGGCCTCGCAGAAAGTCTCGATCGAGCTCCTCCGTCAGACCCCTCCCCTCTCTTCACCTTTATTTCCCGTGTCACGTCTCGTACTACGGGTTAATAAATTTCGTCGTCGCGCGATGGAAGAAATCGACTGCTAGCGAGACGCGGGCATGGACGCTTGAACAGCGACGTCTCCGCGGCGCTCTTCTCCTGAAGTTGTGTGTCTGACGCTAAGCCTGCGCAATTTCTCAAGCGCGGCATTCGCAGTTGTGACGTTTCGGAGCTTTGATTAATCTCTTTTCACGTTTGTGTTGTTAAATATTTAACAGCACCACCGCCGTAGGACATCATTGAGGATACGCGGCACAGAAGGAAATCGTTCTACTCGCTTCAGCGGAGGAGAGAAAGTATGCGCTGATAAGATCGTCCGTCATGGTGAAGGAAGAGTAATAATGTAGTGCAATTGTACGAGAGGGCTATCTATCTATCTATCTATCTATCTATCTATCTATCTATCTATCTATCTATCTATCTATCTATCTATCTATCTATCTATCTATATTGAGAAGTAAATAAAGTCGTACGTGTCGCTGTTAAACTGCTGCGTTTCCGGTAGTGACTTTTGTAACAATATTGCCAAAGTCGTTTTAAAAAAATTCGTAGTTAGCAATGAAAATAAGGCTGATATTGATGATGATGATGTCACTAGGTTGGCTTTCACCTGACAGATCTATTTCGGATTCCCATTTTATTATTACTGTTATCTTTTTTACGTTTGTTCTTCTTTAAAGCAAATCTATATGTTGTAAATTCTTTGGTAAAATAGTGCTCCCACTATATGGGCTTCAGGTCTGTCAGTTCCCTGCGTTCGCCTTGGTTGGTAGTCGTCGCGAGAGATACGCATATCCCGCCTAGACTTGCGTATGTGTCCCACCTGATCGCCGTTATCAGTCACTGATCTATAGGCTAGCTGGCACCCCGTGAATGAAGATGAAATAAGAAACTGCTTCGTTTACAGGATGGCTTTGCGAAATGCGCAGAACGGCTACGCAAAGTACGTGTTACGTTTATCCGCTACGATTTCTATATACCGTGTGGGTGTGCATATTTGTGAGACCGTTCTGCTCGTGTCATTGTCAGCATTGCGGACGCGTATATGTTGACAAGTACCATGGTCCCGAGAGCTTTTGGGCTTATTGAAAGATATGCTCATTGCACAGTGCACGAACTGTTGCGGTAAGCACGCGGATTGAACTTTGACGCAGACTGCACGAGCTGCGGAAAAGTGAACACGCTAGACTCTTCCGCGAATACCTACAGGGATATTGTTTGTTTGATTGTTTTCGTTGTGATACGAGTTTAGGGAGGTTGCTGGTGTCTGCAGGACTGCCAGCACCTCTTTTCTCGGACATGCTGAGAAATGCTAAATGTAGGCTGGGAATATAACAAATAATAATAATAATAATAATAATAATAATAATAATAATAATAATAATAATAATAATAATAATAATAATAATAATAATAATAATAATAACGTACAGCGCGCTTTGATTGCCAAATTGAACAAATGTTAGCACATCGAGTACAAACGAGGTCACTCGCAGAGTTCTCAAATGGGATGACTCAGTGCGACGGCTTCTGGTCGATATCGTTATTATGTGGATCGGGAAAGGTCGGACGTGTTTGAAATGGAAAGCCGCGATAGCCTTGCAGTCCCGCATGTTCCACTTTACTTCAGGACTGACGTTCAGCCTTCTTTATTCGTTACGATCTCCTGTCGATATATCTATATTTTTTCATCTCAGAAATTGATACGTCAGAAAGGTAAGGCGTCGCCATGTGAGCGCCAAACATCAGATGCATAAGCTAACAAGAAAACAAAAGGCATTGCCTTTTTTTTTTTAGCCAGCTTATAAACATTTCATTGTGCTAAATGTCTCACGTAGTTTAATGTTCTTGAAAGCAAATTTCCTGCTTTTAATTCGGAAATTGGCCCGCTCTCATTTGGTTTCGTCATTAACCGGAACCGAGTGCTGAAGCTATACGCTATGCAGCTCGCGTCGCCGTACCGCATTTCGAACGTCATCGTTTACTACAGTTGCATTAACGCAGTATGCAGATCCGCTTAGCGCCGTCTGATCGCATTCCCGATAGAATGTTCCTCTTGCCACGTGACTCGAAACTTGACACTTGAACGGCGAGAATCTTACGTAAACCGCGTACGAAACTAGCTGCATAGTAAACTACTGCGGAGACAGCAGCCGGCTCTCGCTTTCCTGCGAAACAAACAAAAAAAAAAAAAAACGTTTTGAGGCAAGATGCGTGACGCGTGACCGAACGTGTCAGGTGACGCTCGTACGCCGTTACTCTGCGCGCCCTCCTCCCCGTTGCCCCCTTTCTTTCCTCCGGTTGAGACGTGACGGCGAAGATTAATAGCGATTTCCCATTGTCGCGCGGTGCCCCCAGCGTGCGTACTTACGTCAGAGCGAAGCGAAAACTTAACGACCTCGTTACTTTACCGCACATCGCCGCGCTGTCGTTCGACACTGCGAGTGCGCTTCGCACGCACGAATTGCAAGCTGCTGTACTTCGGGACAACGTTTCTTGGCTATGGAGCGAATTAGGCTAAGGATCCACAGCGCGCCTCTTTCACCGCTGCTGGAAGTAGTCCCGCAGTTTTGTTAGTCTTACCTTAGTTGGAAAATAGAAAACAATATATTTTTTAGAGGCAGCTCCTAGGGGGAGGGGGGCGCCCGTTCCTACGGCGAGCGTCGGCGGCGTAACCGAGCGAACGAGCACAACGAAAGATGAGAGCGAACGCGGATCGCAGCTGGGGATGAAAGACGCGAGGAGGAAAGCGGAGAGGAGGGTGAAGCGGGACCATGAGGCGGAAAGAGGAGGAGGAGGGTATGGCGAAAGCGTGAGAAGAAAAGCGTAGGGCCGCGACGATGGCTACGAGATGGCGCCAGAATAGCGCGCGTCGTCTGGGAAGTCTCGTGGGCTGCGGCTGTTGTGAATCGCGTCCACGCGTCACCCATGCGCTGGCTCTCGCGATCTCCAGATTATCGAGGCAGTCGCGCCCTATTTCGCTCCGTTTGCAACGTACCACACGAGACAGATTGTCCGCGCCATCCAATATATCGCTAAATGAAAACGCTTGTAGCAGCGCTCACATTTCGCATTAGGGAGTATCGGAATCGTCGGTATATATATTTTTTTTCAGTACCTAATTTGAAACGATACACAGCATTCACCAGTCACCTACTAATTTTTCTTTGAATTTTTAGTTTGCCTTTTCGAGTTTTCGCACACCCGAGACCGTCGCACGTTTTACGCATTCCTCAAAGGCAAAATAGCGCCCGCGTCTTCTGGTGAATGTTCGGCGCTTGCTACCCTGCCAGTAAAGTCCCCTGAGAGACTGTTGACCAACTTCGGCAATAAAAGAACTGTCGAAGCCCAGCAAACAAGTGTTTGTAGCGTCTACGTGAAAAAATCAAGCAAGCAACGCCGAGTTGAATGTCTCCGCCAATTCACTAAAGTAAAGAAGTTGTGCGAGGTCGCAGAAACCGAAACCCGTGCCGAGCTCACCCGGACTATACATTGCGTACGAATGCTTCACTTCATAGCGAAGAAATGTTATCCGCGAGTATAGTTTGTCGAGTTTATCGAGCAGACTGTTGAAAAGTAAAATAAATAAAAACGAAAGAACGAACGAAAAAAAAAAAAGGAAATGAATAACAAAAAATAAGACGCGAACAAATGCCTCTAACGTTAAAAGAACTGCGATACGAGTCCTTCTGCAGGAGCAGCTACTTGAAGCTTTCTCCGCGTTGTAAGTGCGTGGCTTCGCCTGTACTTTCGTAAGACACTCGCTGCAGCGCAGTGGCAGTATAGACAGACCCGTACTTACGCATATAAAAGCGGCCACGTGCAGGAAGTATAGAGCGTGATTGATTCGAACACGGAACACTGCTCATGTCTCGTCTGGCGTGCATTTCTTTTTTATTTTTCGCTTTGCCAAAGCACGCGAAAACGAGGAACTGGGAGACGGATACACGGATCGTTTCGTCGCATGCGAGTGCATGCTTTAGACAGCGTCCTTCCGAAATTTCGGAACTTAAGCGAGTTGGAACAGAACACTCTGAAAGGCCTTGGTTTCGTATCGATCGCGTCTTTTGTCGGAAGTTATACGTATATTCCGCCGTGAGATAGACTATATACATCGTGCGAGGAACGTATACTGCCTGTCGGCGATTTTCCGTTTTAAGCTGCTGTCGTTTCTGACTGGCACCGTCTGCACAAGCTGTCAGCTGTATATAGGCACGGGGGCCGTATACCCTTTAGCGCAAGACGCAAATTATCCCATAGAAGGATTGGAGGATCAGCAAGCGGTAAGATCAAAAGACAAGGTTTTTTTATTGTCACTTTTATTTATTTCGTTTTTTTTTATTATTAGAAAGAAAAAGGGTGGGATTTGATGATCGCATCGTGACGTCCGTTCAATAGAGAGAGGATTATACGTTCGTGACAGTTTTCGGAGCGTCAGTATATACCTGGCAGCTCTTTAAAACAAAGCCCCCTTGTGTCTCCGCAAATGAAATTCACCCGAACTTTCCTGTGGTTTCGTGCTGTTATTTCTTCTTGTGAATATGAGTGCGCTTTGCGCTGCAGAGACATATGATACTACCTGGGATTAAGCCATCCACCGTTGTAATGGAAATACGACGTTCACGGTCTGCTAAAGTCCAGATACGTCGTTCATTTCAAAGACTTCTCGTTAAGTCGCGTCAAAGTCTCGTGGTATATCCTTCCTTTGCTCGTTGCGTTTTTTATGAGGGCGCGAAGAGCGGGGGTTAAATTCTGTCATCTTTTTCTAACCCCTCCCCCCCCCCCTTCTTCTCTTTGTATTTTCGTAAAAAAATGGCATGGTATGCCGTTCTTAAAGAAGCACCAATTCACTGGATACTCCTACCTATGTCCAGCGTGGAAGGATGTGGAAGGGCAGCCTTTGGTAAAGCCTTTCTTTCATATTAACGCTCTAAACACGAGCCTTTATAAACGTTCTAATTTTCATTTTGATTAGTTACCGGCGCCCTTTTGTCCTAAATGATACCTGCCATATAATGAAAGCTTGACCTAAATAAATACAGTCGACCGTCAACACAACGAAGATGGATTTAACGAATTATGGCATATATCGAAGTATAGTTGTCACATTTTTCTCGCTGATATCAGCGTGTTGCGAATATACGCTAATAGCGAATGCCGGATAAAACGAATGTATTTTGGTGTAAGATGCAACTTCGTTATGACAAGGTATCGACTTGCTAAGATGAGTTTGGAATAAATTTTACAGGAGCTAAAAATACCCATCTGCGGCGCAAAGCTGTCATACTATAGTCATGTCATACGAGCTGTATATATACAGCTCGTATGACATGACGCCTGGCGCTGAAGTTGTCTATTTTTGCACTGCAGATTTTAACAACGTCGTTGCTACCTTCATAAATAGCAGGGAAAAAATGACCAATACGTCCAAGCCTGTGCGCCGGCCGGGGCTGTTGCTGTTGTACGAAATTACGAGGATGCGCATTTTTTATAAAGCTTGCCTTGTCTAAATGCGTGTACGCTTACTTAGTCGCACTTACAATGGAGCGTCGGGCACATGCCTGAGCGTGAACCGTGTTGGTGGCTTACTGCAAGGCGAGAGGCAACGGAAAGACACGTAGCAAAGAGGTACAAGATGCAGCGCAATAGTACGCAAGCTTGTCACTTTTGCGATTCTATACGACCGCTATCTGCTGTGTTGATCATTTCCAGGATTCCCATGCGGCTGGCACTCGTCCAAAGAGTTGGCGGCCGATGTTTCAAATTACCGTTCGCGTTGTGCCATGCGCATATGATGTATACAGTGACATTACTTTGCTGATTGTCTGCGTGCTATTAGGGCGTTCGCGCAGCTCTGTGTTGCATGCATAACAGCAGAAATGCAGCTTACACAACGCCGCAGCTTCTATCATCAGGGTAGAGGCTGATATTACCATCCGATACTATATATATATATATATATATATATATATATATATATATATATATATATATATATATCCCCGTCATGAACGGGCTAGGCCTGGTCTCTGTTTTGTTTTGTATTTTTTTTAATACAAAAAAGAAAACACGACATATCCATTAGTGTGCTGCTGCCGTCTGAAAAGGAACAGTTTGTTTTCTTCGTTGGCAGCATGCGGTGGACTTCGTTCGCTCTCCGTTAGCGCTAACAATGAGAAAATGCGGTGGTCGGTGAAACAAACAAACCTCCTTTGTGTGACCAGAAATTGATCTGTAGCAAGTTCATTTGCACTCTCCGGTTTTATTAAGTAGAAAGAGAACAGAGAAGTTCGATAAGCACAAGTTGTTAAGCGCCAGTGAGCGAACTTTTGTAGGTCTCTCACAAAAGGCAGCGCTGGTCATTGGCCTGTTCAGAAGCGCTTGCAGAGAGAGAGAGAGAGAGAGAAAACATAAGTTCCCCGTGATGCTTGGTCTGCATCACCGTTCTCCATACAGTCGGTGATCATGATTCTGTTGATGATGATTTCTGATATCATTAAGCAGGTTTCTAAGAGGTTTCCGATGCAGTGGGGCTCCATGGTAAAATTTTGTTGTGGTTCCTTTGTTGCTGCAGTTGCTACTTCCGCTCAACCATACGTCAAGTACGTGCGGAGGGGGAGTCAGCTCCTGATTTGGGTTTCTCTTTCTTTTTGAGATGCCTATCATGCTGGTGTACACACATTCTTCAAACATAAGAGGTGTGATGGCATACGTCCACTGATGAATAATGTGAATGAGCTGCTCAGTGTCATTCGTTGATGTTCGCTATCGAATCAGTAGTATATACGTTCAGTGTTATTGCTGTCGACCTATAGTTAACCGTTATATTACGCCAAACAGTAAGGCTGTGTAGTGGGCTTTATTATTCTTTTTTTTTAGCCACAGGCCTAAATATGTATATGACATTTGTGAAGGATGGATTCCATTGGGAAACGTTAACATTTCAGCGAAATCGAGTGGCAGTGCACTGCGCCGTATACCACCGAACACTAAGGAGCGTCCTCAACGTAGAGTGACTCATAACGTAACTCTTAAAGGCCCAACTACAAGGGGCTAATCATACGCGCTTGGCTACGCGTCACTTATCGGCGATGCCACGCGCGCTTGTCCTACGAGTCTAGCGAGGGGAGACGCGCCTGAGTTCGCGTGTGCGCGACGGAAGTGGCAGCTATGGCCGCCGACATCACGTGGCTGGCATGTAAACTTCCAGCACGGGTGAGCGATGTGTATACATACAGACGGCGCGTGTTTCTCAGCTTAAAAACAATGTAGTACCTCTAATATTGATAAATTAAATAGAAATAAGTAGCATAATGAAGTTAAGAATAAACTTTTCTCTAAGCCAAACACGAACGTTCCCGCTGAGGGTGTTCTAGCTGCACTATGCTACGCGCAATGAAGCGCGCACTTGGGCGCGTATCGTGTGGCTGCTCGCCCTTCCCTTCTTCATACGCGTACGTACGGTATCGGAGACGCGTACGCGTAGCGAGACGCGTATTCCGTGCTCCATGTGGTCGGGATAGGGAGCCTACATGAAAGCGCTTGCATATAGGTTATATAGTGTATATGTATAGTGCAGACTATATATATATATATATATATATATATATATATATATATATATATATATATATATATAGTGCAGACTATAATTTCCACTCGGCTCGCTTTTCGCCTGCATTGACTGACAGCAGGCTCTTTGGGCACTACGAGGATTTAATCGGGGCCAGAGCTTGCGAGGGTGAATGCTGCATTCTGAGAGCGCGCCTTGAGGCGCCGACCGAAGTGAGCCGTTGACTGTTTGTGAGACCGACGCGCGGGCGAGGCCGACGCTTTTGCGCTTGCGGCCTCTCGGAATCGAAATCCGTGCTATACCATACTCTCTGACACGGCGTCTGAGGCACAAGAACGAGAGAAAAAAAAAAAAAAAGGCGCCCGCGGTGTTTGCCGAACCGGCAAGGCTTGACCTCGTGCCATTTGCGATTGCTTTTCTTTCGTCTGCTATAGCTGTCCCGCCAGTGTGTGTGCGCGTATAGTACACGTGTCCGTGAAGCCCTGTCTCTGTTCTCTTTTCTATTATACCCTTGACTAGAGCAATGCTGCCCGCGGCGGGCCCTACGCGCGCAAGGGCGAAGTGGCGTACAAATGGAGCGGGCGGGGCAGGGGAGGGGCATCTGGCTTCTCTAAGGGTCTTTCGTCCTCGATTCTCGTCTTGACCGATCGCGCATGTGTGTAAGCAGCGACAGCTCGCGTCGCGATTGGAACAAAACTTGTCGTTATCTTCTCGGGGCTGTGTATAGCTCACCGTTGTTTGGGTCTGACTATACGAGAGAAAAAAAAAAAGTAAAGGCGCCCGCGGTGTGCGCTTGATGGTAAAATAAGTAAAATAAAATAAAAATAAATACGACGCGGAAGCACCGATAACGACGCTGGTTTATCGTTCCGTTTGTTCACGCGTGTATATACACGCGACGCGATCACAGAAGCGTGCAACGTCGTCCTATATTGTGGACGAAGGTGGTGATATAGGCTTCTTGGTTAGTCATCGTGGAATAGTACCTGGCATAGCGCAGCAAAACACGGACACAAGCGCTTGTGTCTGTTTGTCGTTTCTTCTTGTGGCCGTGTTTTGCTGCGATGTGCCAGGTATCATTCTGTATTGTGGGCTCGCGCATTGAAGTACAGCAGTGAAATCTCGTCCGGCTCTGCTGAGCAGCTGCAGGCCTGGAGCAGTTCGCGCTTATTCCTCGTTCCAAGTAGGGATACCTTTCGCACAAAACGTCGGCGGCGTGAAGTCCTTGAATTCAAGAGCGCTGTAGTAAAGCCCCTATATATAAATTTATATATAGGGGCTTTACGCTGTAGTACCGGGCGCCCGGCGGCGGTGTTGCATGTCTGCGCGCACATACCGGATCGGCGCCCGGATGTGCACACGACGCACTCGTGCATAAACTGCAGGAGCATCGGTCATTGCGATAGTGGTCGTATACACCCGATTGACTGATTTCCTCTGCAACGAAAACAACTCGTGATGCAGCGTTGTCTTGCGATCGGCTGCCCTTCGCGACGCATGGCAATGCGCTGTTCCTCATATCCTTCAACCGTTCCTGTTTCATATCACTAGTTGGTTAGTTAGAATGGTATGAAGGAAATGGAGCGCGTGATGTTTCTATATTGCGCTAGGATCGACTTTTTTCGATGTACACACGCATGCGGTTTTGCTGAAGGTGCTCGGAATGGTGAGATTTCCGAATCGAATACGAATATTTGAGAACAACGTGCGACTTTCCAATATCAAATCGAATACTAAATATTTTCTCACTTATAAACAGGAATATAAAGAACAACTACTTTCAGTTGCCTGGTGAGCCGTGACGGTGACAGTAATGGAACGAGGGAACAGCATGTCGCCTCATGTAGTAACAGTGCTTTGTTCATTGAAGGAGATAAACGTAATAGTACAACTTCGCTCGTTGTTATATAAAGGAATGCAGACATGGCGGTTCTGGCCGAACAATCGCTTAGCTTAAATCGAGGCAAACTCCCAGGCTCCCTAGAGCGAGGCATTTATATAGAATGACTGGAGATTATTCGGCCAGAGTTGCCAGCCCCGGCACGTTCGCTCAGGAATATGGTGCCCCTGTGCGCAACAACTGCGGCTCTCCTACAGCAGAAACTATTCGCAACAGTCGAGGTTGCAATGAGACTCGAATGAGCGTTGTTATCCTTTATATTTGAACCGAAATCACTGTTCGACAATTTTCGATATTGATTTCTCGGATCGAATACTAATCGATCGAACAGCAAGGGCTATTCGATTCGTATTCGAAATTTCGAATATTCGCGCAGCCCTATATAGGTTTTGCGCACAGATATGCGCTCACCACTCCTGCCCTGAGAAAAAGTTTCACTAATTCCCGCCAGCCGTTGTTTTGTTTGCTGCTTCCTGATGCCGCACGTGCCTAATGCAATCAGTTTGTGGGCGGCCCTCCCAATTTTTTTTCGTCCCATAAAGGCTCCTCGACCCGAAAATTCAGTTTGCGCCGCGCAATTACTTGCAGCAGCTACGAAATGGGACTCCGGCGAGCGGTATGCTATTCGACTGGCCTTTCTGATGCAAATCAGGAGATGGCGTGCCTCAGAGCTCGATTATGCGTATGCGCTCGATTCAATAGTGTGCGAAAAAAAAAAAAGACGGTGCTTAAATTTTGCCGATTTCTTCTAGCGCTGAATGTACTCTCAATTTCATCACATTATGCGCGCCAACTGTTTCGATCTGCTTACTTCACTCCACGTGCGCATACTATGAGCCTTCTCCCACCTCACCGCCCCCTCCTGCTCTTCTAACCACGTTTTGGCGGCGTCGAAACGGAGCCGTGATGCCGCAACCTCGCAGGCAAAAGCTCGATGCTGGGCGCTTTCTGCACGGTACCCAGGATGGACATTTTTGATGAAAGCCGTGCTTATAATTTCAGCTATTTTTCTTCATTTATATGAAGGGTAACAGCGCTTGGAGTAAACTTACAAACCATATTTCAAGGTATAACCTTTACACCGTGTCCTGTAAACATGTCTAGAATTCCGAAAAAAAAAAAAAATTATATGGTGCGCGGAATTCTGGAAAAATTTTATTCCCTCGCGGCTTCAGCACACTGGAATTCAGATGATAAATTTAGTACTCGTACGGCAATTGTTCACCGAGATTTTCCAAATGACGGCGGAGGCGTATAGCTGCGACGAAATTGCCTCTTTCCTCAGATCCTCAAATTCCTTTGATTGATTGACGGACGGACGGACGGACGGACGGACGGACGGACGTGTGTGTGTGTGTGTGTGTGTGTGTGTGTGTGTGTGTGTGTGGTGTGTGTGTGTGTGTGTGTGTGTGTGTGTGTGTGTGTGTGTGTGTGTGTGTGTGTGTGTGTGTGTGTGTGTGTGTGTGTGTGTGTGTGTGTGTGTGTGTGTGCGCTCTTCGATTTTAGAGAGTTAAAGTAGACCGCTAACCCCCCCGCCGTAGTACCTGCATGCGGTCCAGACTCCCCCGTCGTCTTCCACTCTTGCGTATATGCTTCTCCGTTGGCCAGTCGGCGAGCTGCCTGACTGCGTCGTAACTACGCACGGCTGCTGGGTTTCCCACCTCGCTCTTACACGTGGGCGCGGCGCCGTCGCCCGCGATTTCAGTCGTGTTTCTTTTTTCGAGCGTGCGTGGTGCTTGAATTTCATTTCGCAACGAATGGAAATGGGTTTTTGAAGTGCAGGGGTGATTATACCAGCGCCAAATTATAGCTGCACGCTATAGGCAGTAGAGTAGTCGCTCGGGCATCGATTTTCTCTATACCACGTCTTTTTTTCTTTTTTCCTTCTTTTTTTCTCTCTCTCTCTCTTCAGCTCTTGCTGGTAGTTGCTTACTTAAAGCTACGATAAAATGCTAGTATTTAAGAAATAAGTGTTTGTCCTGTTTCCGTTGTCGCTTTGCAATGCGACAGCCCGACAGGCAGTTGCAGAAGACTAAAAAAGCAAAAGAGAAAGGAGCGAGAGGGGGGTTGGGGAGGGGGGAAGACAGGAAAAGGGCAGCTATTTTCGCGCTAGAGGTCGTCCTTTTTTTTCTCCTCTGGCGCGTCCTTCTATCGTGCACTGAATAATAAACACGGAAGCGAGTAATCTTCTAAATCTTTCGCTTTTGTTTCTTCGTCGTTTTAGTTGTACATGCAATTTTTCGGCAAACTGTCTCTTCTGTTTGCATTACGTGTAAGTGTAATGTGTTGCGTCATCAAATGCGAACCTTCTCGCACGCTGTCACGGGCAGTGATCGAGTCCACGAGTGTCGTTAGCGATGCCGTTGTCTACCATAATTTCCTCTGGCCGGGCAGCGCCATACTCACTCCTACATTCTAACGTTACATTCGGTTATGCAAAGATGAGTCGCGCCAAGATTAATGTTTCACGTCCGCTTTGATGCTCGTAGTAGTATGTTGACAGCCGCTCACACTCAGCATTGGGTTAACCTCGGCGATTCCCAAGTGTCGGTGTTGTTCGCAAGGTTTACACAGAAAGGTGTGGTTGGCATCACGTCTCCCATACATTTATTCTTAGGGAAACACCTCCTAAGTCTGCGTACTCTGTCCGTGGCGTCATCTGTAGGAAGTGTCAAGCTCCCATTCGAAACGATGCCCGGGGGGGAGGGGGGGGGGGAGGGAGATGGTTTCGTATTGTCACCGGCGACCCCCATGTTGACGTCACAACTCGAGCGTGCAGGCCTTCCTTTACCTGGGGGATGTTGGTCCTGGCAGCGGGTTTGCCACGCGTGATGGTCCTGCGAAACCGAAGTGCGACCGCAGTTTCGACGATCGTGTTCGCCGCGAGTGGGTCGTTTCTCTAGTTGGTTGCGTCTATCGCGGTTGCCAAGGCGACGCGGCGGTCAGCGTTGCGCGCCGGAGACCGGACAGTGCCGTTGGAGCACGAGGCGTTGGGTCTGCGGGGAAGTGGCGAGCGACCGTTGAAGGTCATGTGCGGCCGATAGGGATGGGGGAAAGGGGGTGTGGCTACGATGCTCTCGTTTCCTTTCGGGCTCCGAAGGCAGGCCTGAGCTGACGCTGCGTCTGCCTCCGTGGACATCTTCGGCCGTGGGCGGCTGAAAAAAAAAAAAAAAAAAGAACGTTTGCGAGTGATTGCGTCTTGACGCACTTGCGACATTGTGACGCCGGCAGCATGTGACGCACACGAGAGATTGCGCCGCGTTATTTCTCTTTCCCTCTCCCCTTCCCCGAAAGAGGAAGAACTGAAGAGGATAATAAAAATAAAGCGCCTGAATTGCATAAGTCTATGTTCTTTACCTTGCTAGAGTGAGGCCTTGCAAAAGTGTTCATGTACTTAGATGAGTGAATAAAAACATGGGGGGGGAGGGCGCTCATAGAAAATTAGCAGTGTGGTCTGGAAAAGCAAGCTTGGCGGTCGCTGCTCAGGGTTCAATAGCTGGAAATTGCATAAGAAAAGCGAATCGCGGTGATTGAATGACATTGTGAGCGTCTTCTGAAAATGGTATTTGGACGATGCGCGGACCGTCCGCGCATACGCAAAAAGAAAAAAATGATGGGTGGCCATTTACGCTCTTCCAAATGCGGTAGTATTAAATTGAAGTCGGACATCAATCAGCAGTTATTGCCTTCTCCTTTAATCGTATGTCTTCGGTGGTGACGAATCGCTGAAGTATCAGGTCAGGCGCGTCTGTGGCGTCCCCTAGAGCAGGCACGTTTCACTAGGCGCAGGGTCCGAAATCTTTCTGAATTAAATTTAAGCCCCACTTATGTGCTCAGGTTGCAGCTACTCTGTAGCTAACGAAAATCGGCCGTAAATAACCATTTGTTACTTGTTTCGAGACTCAAGCACGCGGACGTATATTTTCACTATCCGCGAAACAGTAGAACAGGCGCCTGGGTAGCAATCATCGTAAACGTCGTCAACAAGCCTGCCATACGTACTCGTCAGGCATTGATAACACGTTTCGCCAAACGAAAGACTCCTTTACTATTACTTCGTTTGAGTTTTCGTTAAGAACTGCTTAGCACGCTTCCATTAAACTGGTACAGGTCCTTGCTGCTCTTGCTGATGCTGTACATCATTGTTTTTGCATCATTTGTTGTCTCGCTCGTTGGCCTGAGGATAACTCACACCGGCAAGAACCATTTCGCTGTTTGCATTTTTTTTATTATGTTTTTTTTTTTCGATTGTGCTGTGTTTGGCTTCGCGGCATAGCAGTCGTGGCTGGCGGTAGAGACCGATTGAAAGGGTAGATACCAGACACAACGAGGAAGCAGAGAGGCTGTCTTTCAAAGATGGTTCCAAGTTGCCCTTCGGGCGACAAGTGAAAAAAAAAAAAAAGAACGAAACAAAGAAAGACGCGACCAACGCGGAAGGAGGCGCATCTTTTCTGGCGAGAAAAACCATTTATCGGAGCCGAAAAACGCGCTTCCTCCATCTTTGCTTCGTTTATTTTTTCTGTTCTAATTGCCGCCATGGGGGGCACCGGCGATGACTCCGAAGACCGAAATTTGTGCGTTGCCTTCGGGGGTGACGCCAGCGAAATGGCTCCTTCTCCTTTGTACATTTTGCGTCTGGAATCTGTTTCCTCTAGTATTTCCTCTCGAGAACCGTCTTTCACTTTTTTCTTTCTTTCGTTATTTTTTAGCGTTCGTTCTGTCCCTGATGGTCGTCGCGTTTTTCTTTTTTTTGGCACCGTGGCAGTGGTGACGCTGCTCAAATGATTATTGCCCGCGGGTGCCGAGCACGGCGACAGCCACCTTTCTTTCTTTCATGCCATTCGCGCAACATCTGGGAATATATCTGCGGCTTCCTGGTATAGTATTGACGAATTTTTCTCGGACCGGCCCCCTGCTCTTTCTTTAAGTTTTTTTTTTTTTTTTTTAATTTCTCTAAGTATCGTTGACCGCTGCGCTACAGCTCGTTTCTTTGTACTCGTATGGACAATTTCGAATCGAGGATGGCTTCTCTGGCATTTGTGTCTTTCTTTCTTTCTTTCTTTCTTTCTTTCTTTCTTTCTTTCTTTCTTTCTTTCTTTCTTTCTTTCTTTCTTTCTTTCTTTCTTATTCTTAGAAGATGGAGCAAGCGGTGTCGGAAAGTGTGAACGTTCAGCTCACGGTTGTCGCCGTCGAGATAGCCCTCGAATATGCGCTCGCTCGGATGATTCGAAATGGCGGAACATCAAAACGGCGATGGGTCGTATACATCTTTTCCATCGACTCATCTTGTCAATACAGCGCTCGGCGACGATACGCTTCGGTACATATTTGCGTGTGTCACCGACTGCGAGCCGAAATGCGCGAAACATGTTTGTATTATACCCTTTGTATATAGACGGCGCTCGGGGCGCGGACGGGAGGCATTTTGCAGCTGGGCTCGGAGAATCGTGATTTACTGCTCGCGACATCGATCGTTTACCCCCATTTGCATCGGTATGTGTTGTTTGTCGTCGTTACTTTCAGTTGTGCCTATCCCGCGTTCTCTATGTTTTCGTGTTTGTATAGTTTCTTTCTTTCTTTCTGCGAGTGGCGCGGGGTCTCTAATGCTATTGCATTTTTTTCTTTTTTTTTGTGCCAGTGGGAAACGCGTTGTGCTGACTTGCTCGTCTCTCCTTCTCGTCTTGAGTCTTCTCGATTCAATTGGCGACACCGAGTGCGCATTCAATCGGCACTCTCGGTGCTTTCTTCAATTGGCCGCCGCTTGTTTCCTTCGCACCGTCTATAGAAGCACTCAACGATCTCGCTGCGCTCAGGCGCGGTCTAATGGCGCCGTTCAGGGCTGTCCCGTTTTTCTGCTGCCGTATTCTCGATCCATTGCTTTCGGAGACGTCAATCTCGGTGCGTACCTATCGGATAAGAAGACGAGCAGTACGTATATATATATATATATATATATATATATATATATATATATATGCCTGTCGCTCGAAAGAGGCGCGTCACGCTTGACGTCATGTCACGCAAAGTTTAATGCAATACATCTCGGTTATGGCGTGTGTTTAATTCGTGATTTAATCACTCAGAATGCGAAATTGAAGGTGTTACGCCTGCCACACGAAGTGTCTGTCCTTATTTTAATATGAAATCGTTGAATGGCTTGTGTTTGTCGGTATAGAACGGGGGGGGGGGGGGGGGGGTAATAGTTACACGTAACATAGCACCTACTTTATTTCTATAGCATTTTCAACTATAACCTGACGCCCTCTTTCTACAAAGGGCAATTTTAAAAAATAAATATACGCCATTTAAAAGTAAGTCTGCTCAACAAAGAGTATCGAAGCCAGTGATCGGCCTTTAATATTTTATACCTGTAATGCCCAGTGTAACGTCTGATCTAAGTATGGGAAGCTTAACGCATAGCCTAAATGTAACGAGTTTACGGTTGTGGACAGTTCAGCAAACCGATTACTAAATTATTAATTACTATGGTGATATGGATTTAACTGAGATAACGTTTTAGTTAGCACAAGTGTGTTCTCCGTGGCTAGAAATAAATGTGAACAAGTTCTAATTTTCCTTTACGTGTAACTGTGTCTGGGCATTGCACGGATAGCCGAGGACAGTAAATAGTTCCGCGAACTCAAATTTGCTGCGCTCCTTCGCGTATATCTTCCTTACGTTTTTTTTTTTTTTTTTCTTATAATGAACCATTAATTCGTCCTTCCTTCCTTCCGCGTATGGTGCACACTTGAATACTTCCGCACACTGCCGGCTTCTCCGCATAAATTCAAGACCGCCGCTTAAATGGCGGCGCCCGCGATCAGAGATTTCGCACGAAGCCGGAAACCCGCTCGTACGTGCTGCTCTTCCTCCTCCTTGCTCGCGGCATACCAGATCCGCCGTTGTTTATTGCGATAGCGTCCAGGCAAAGCCTGCTGCGGTGGTTTCTATAAGGTTTCTCGAACACGTTCGCCGTTTGCTGGAGCTTACTTCATCTGGTCAGCGTTAACTGGTCAACGGTCGAGATAAGCAAAAGTCGTTTAGAGTATTCGTGGGAAAAAAGAAAAGAATTGATGGAGCCGGGGTCGTTGCAGGCGTAACTTTTAACTTCGCAAGATAAAGTAGAGATGCGTAAAATGCTAGACTGGAATACATACAGTAAAACGTGATTAGCTCAAGCAGGCCATGTGACTGTTTTTCGCCGACCCTATTCGAAGGTGGTGTCGTTAGAAATCATCATTATTTTTATTAAAACGAGCTCTATCTTGATGTAGAGGACTCTCGACCGTCACCCTAGAGGACGTGGATGACGGGCAGGGACATGGATCTCGTAAACGAATAATTATTTTCTATCTCCTTAACAAGCTCTCCTTTGTGTACGTCTTCTCTACATTATTTTTCTATTATTATTATTATTATTATTATTATTATTATTATTATTATTATTATTATTATTATTATTATTATTATTATTATTTATTCCTCGCTTGGCTGTGGAGGTGCAGTTTCGGTTGCTGGATAGCACAGTTCGCGACGCGTTCGCTTTATGGGAATTAAGTGCATTCCCGCCGTATGCGTTGTCGCTCAACCGCGACGGACTCGGCAGGCGCGCGCCATTGACCGCCGAGTGGGCCCCACGGCCGGGACGTGATTTTTCTTTTCCTACTTCTTCCTCCCAAATGACCTTGCGGCCGCACTTTTTCCAGTCTTTTCAGCGGAGCCCTTTGGCAGTCGAACTTCACGTGAAAAAAAAGCTCGTCTCTCTCTTTCTCTCCCAACCTCCTCTTCTCGAGCCTATAGATTTCGCTCGCTTTATGTATAGGGCTTCAGCGATGTAAAGGCGCCTCTTATTCGCATGGAGCGTCATGCATTTTTCGCTCGCTCGACCCGTAGTCATGTGGTCCACTGGTTCCCGCAGGAAAGAATTCCTCGCTTGATCCTGGCTTTTCGCGCTGTTGGGACGAAGCACAAATGCGTCGCTCTATGGTAGTGCCCGTTTCTATAGAGAAACGAAAACTCCACAGGAGAACAAAATCGTTTCTTTCGCCGTGCACTACACCTCTAAAAAAAAGGAAGAAAAAACACAAATCTGTCTGATCTGGCGATTTTCTTTGGGCCCGCGATGCGGCAAAAGCAACGAAAAGTGTGAACCCGTCACGTGAACTAAATATGGCGCCGATAGCGAACGCCAGAATATATAGGATGCCTCACCTTTCAATTTCGGAGATGGCCGCGCTGCGACGCAGTTACGGATGCCCGCTCGCCTCTATCTTTCACCAGTGTCTTCGTCAGGGCAGCCAGCAGCCTTGACAGAGACAAGTGCACCCTTGTCGAAACGTTGGCTTCAGCGACACTCCGTATATTAGGCCACTGCTGATCGCGTCAGGCCTCGCATCTTCCCGTTTACCTTGGTCTCGTGCGACTGTAACAACGCGCACGTTATACGAGACCACGTGGTAAGAGTTATATTCCGAAACCATGCACTTACACTCATTAATCTTGTGCCTCATAGATTCCACAGTCTGAAACGTGTTTGCAAAAATGTTCTATTTACTGTGTGGCATGCACGTATTTGGAAGGGGTGTCCTTGAGCGTCGGTTCTTCTCTCGGTCGAGCTTCTTGCCACTGCTGTACTGTTCATATCACTCTCACTATCGTGCCACATAAGCTTCACTAAGTAGAACATCTTAATCTCGTTCACAGGTTCCACCAGCTAGGTAGAATGTGCAGTATACTCCGCTTGAACGGACCTCGAAGGACGGAAAATAGGGTGCCGTTTATCAGAAGCTTCTTTTATGCAAAGGCACAGCAATTACGAATCATTGTTTTGCTTCAAAAGTGTGGAGCACTTTAATTTCACTGTGCTGAAAAAAAAAAGAGACATTATTGTGCTCTGCTTTGAGTGAATATATTTTCTTTCTTTATACTTTCGCACAGGGTATCATGCCCTCTCGTTTTTTTTTTTTTTTCTGTCGCCATCACAACACATAAAAACACACAAAAGAACGCAAAAAAATAATGAAAAAAAAAAAAACTCCAGGCAACGTGTACGCTGCAGAGCAGCCGCTGATGTCACGACAGCGCAAATGACGGATGGATTGGGTTTTCTTGGCTATTTGGCATCACCATTTGGATTTCCTGTCAACCTGATCCTGTTTCATATGAAATATGGCAGCCGATGAGGTATAGGTGCAGTTTCGGTTCCAGATCCGTTTAACCGGAATTCACAAAAGTAATCGTTAAACGAAGTTTGTTAACATTGTTCCAATAGGTTGCCAACCAAAGTTGGTACCCTCGTCCCGTATATCCGGCATTTTCATGTAAGCGACTTTCCTTTATCCGGAGTCCACTATATTTGCAATATTGTTCCACCTAGTGGAACTTGCATAGAACGAGAATTAGAGCGTACGGCGTCTTTCCCAGCTCCTCTTTCGATTAGGGAAATTGTGCCTATACAATCAATCAATCAATCAATCAGCGCTGGGCCGCACAACAGTAAAATTTGTTGTAGAGCCCTGCACTGGCCGCGTCTCTCATAATCCCTCTTTTGCTAAGGGACGTTAGGCCCATGCATTCATTCAATCAATCAGTGAACGTTGGACAGCATAGCAGCTAGCAGCGATATCGGCGCTGCCCTTAGGCTACACGTGCCGGGATTGGGACCGGCATAATTCTAGGCACTGTGCCGGCAGCGAGAGCGGGCCATTCTTACTGTCCGTCTAGATTGCGGCTGGGCCGCCGTAAATTGGCCGCTGCCGCCCTCGGGTCAGAAAGGAACGTGACGCGAGACCACTGGTGGCAGGTTTCACTGGAACGGATACCCCCTTCTCTTCTATAGCTCGGAGGCATTTCTTCCTTCCTCTGGCCGGTTTCGAGAGGCCGGGTACGGGGGACCTCTTTAACTGATCCTATTACCGCTAGCCAAGGAACACGGTAGCGCGCAGGCCGGAACCGAACGGGCCACCGATTTCCAATCGTCCTTTGCCTCCGTAGCGCAGAAGAATTGGGTGCAGCAAGAGGTGGGCGAAAAGAACAAACAATACTATTAAAAAGAGAAATAGTAAAGGATGTGCGGTCGAATGCTGCCCCCGGCCAGAAATTTCTGGCTCCATTAAACCCGATGGCGTGCCCCAGATGTAGTTTTTTTTTTTTTTCTTTACTGGCACGGTCAATTTCGGGGGAAAAAAAGCACTTTTGAAAGGACTGCCTTTCTCTATGCCTCCACCCTTCTTTGGGCTAAAGGGTGGCGGCCATGCGGAAGAATTTAACGATTCGGAAGGACTCTGTGGAGTAATTACCTCTCTCACATATACGCGTATTCGGAGAGTAGTTTCCCCCGTATTTCGTTCTACGATCTGGTGAAGTGGTAACCGTAACCGTCCAAAGTGACCGCCTTTTCTCCCTTTCATTTTCATATAGTGTTCGGTATCACGTGCACGTTACGTTCGGGTTATAGACGCTGATACAGTTACAGGCTTATAACGCCCCAAAGCAACGCGGCAGCAGTTATGAAAGCTTTTTTTTTTTTCCTGAGGTTCTTTATAATGCTCGCAAATCTTGCTACAAGAGTGTTTTCGCATTCCGCTTCACCGGCATGCGGCCGCCTCTTCCAGGATTCGAACGAGACAATCTTGTACGGGAACAATTTAAACTTTTCAGTTCCCCATATCTCCTTGTATTTGTATCTCGTTGAACGTATATAGCTCAGGAAAACTTATTGAGACGTGGCAGATTACGAGGGGCATTGACAACAAACGAACGGCAAAGTGCGGTTCTTCGAAAAGATGCCGTGACCTGTGTCGGGTTCGCTGCGCCTGAGACATTTAGTGTTATGGGCGTGCCAACCAGGCTCAACGTACAGCCATAGTCGATGAAATTTTACCGGCAACGTAAGTGGGCGTGTCAGTCTCCGCGCTAAGGCCACTGTCCGGCGCCAAGGGCCACCGTGAATCGCACCCTGGAAAAGGGAGTTCCTTGGCTGCCCTATATGGCCGTCTCCTCTATATGGTTTTTCGGGGCATACATTGATCACGCGAAGCGGGGGAGCTGTCGTCGTCTTAACGCCGTCGTGTCTGCATGCACGGTTTCTGTTTTCCATTAGCCTTTCCTCGCTCCTTCGTTTGTTTATTTTTTACTTTGGTTTCCTTCTTATTCCAGTGCCCTGCTGCTCTCAATCGAACATGGCTCGCGCTTATTCCTCTTGCCTCCTTGATGAGGTCGCAACTCGGCCCCCACGACCGAAAGCTTCTTTTTTATCATCTGGCAGCCCTAACGGCTCGATCGCCCTCCGCGCTCCCCTTCCTATACGCGTTCGCGGTCCGCATTCGCGATCCCCCTACGGTATACCGTTCCGAAACGCGTGCTCTCTTCTTTATACGGGAAACCACGGATGGGTGTGACTGATAGACGCGTGCAAGCACAAGCAAGCACGCGCATGCAAACGTCTACATCGCACAAGCAACAGGAAGTAAGTGTCACAGGAAGGAAGCGACCGACAGACCTGCTGCGGGGCCCTCCTCCTTTTGTTTTGCTCGTCTTGCCGGGCCTTTCTCTCTCGCTTCTCCTTTGCGTCTCTTCTTTGGTTCTTTGGCCTCGAAGAGCGCTGCAGTCCAGCATCGCCTCGTCCCGCCCGGCGGCACGCCCTGTTGTTGCTTTCTCACCTTTGCCGTTGGCTTCTTTATTTCGCGCGTTCTTCGCTTTCGTCTTACCCTCGTCTTTTTTTTTTTTTTTTTTTTTTTTTTGCGACTCCGTGGGAGTGTGCTGAAGTGCACGGACCACAGGGCCTCTCTCGCGTTCCATATTTTCCCTCGCGTCGCGCGCTTCGTTGGTGTTCCCAACGTGGTAATCGAATGTCGTCGAGTTGGAGGAAGGGAACAATCACCGCGCGGGCAGTCTGAGGATAGCAGAGCGAGAAACTTGTGGGGGAAACGTGTGGCGGTGACCAGAAAAATAAGTTATTTCGTCTGACAGCTGAGAGTGGGAGTCGGTGTGGCGTCCTACGAGACTGCCTGGAGTGTGACTGCCGGGTAGTAGTGATTGGTTGTTTGTTTAACGATGACATAAATGATAAATAACTGAATAACGTTAAACTTGGAGTATGCTTAAGCTTCGCCTTTAAGAGTGGAACGCGATAGCGTTATTGGACGCCGTTGATGCCGACACCGTATTTTGTGCGACATGGGGCCCGATCAAAATTTACAAAGACTCGGTTTTCAACATTCCCGTCAAAGTTGCCTAGAACCGAAGTACAGCGAAACACCATCAGAACTGGAGGACGCTTAAGCTTTGCCTTTAAGAGTGGAACGCGATAGCATTCAAAGATCCCTGGCTGCTTATCAGGCTTTTTTCTCGTATACTCCAATTACAATCCGACGCTATCACGTCTGTAGGTTGTGTTTTAAGTCGTATACTTTACGGTTTTTCTGAGGGATTGTGCTTTGAGAAATTAAATTTTTGTTCACTAACGCCTTGCGCTACGCTACCCGGTCGGGGTGGTTCGGGATGATGTGGTTTGGCATGATTATCTCCGCCAGACGCCGACGCTTAAGGCTGATTCACACTAGGCCGACATGGCACCGATTTTGGCGTGCCGACTGTTGGCGACAGCGTTTTCCTTTCTTTAAACCGTTGGCCACAGCGTTTTCCGTCCTGGAAACTGCTCGCGTCATCGGTCGGCAGACCAAAATCGTTCTCGTGTCGGCGTAGTGTGGAACAACGCGAATACACGCGAAGTGCCTCGAGGGGCCAGTCGCGCGGTAATTTTACGTGTATTCGCGGGCTTCTTTCACGCTCGGAAAAACATTTTTATGTAGCACGTATTGAGCAACAGAAAGCTGTATCGGGAGTTTCTCACGTTGCTCTACAATTTTCTTATTGACACTTTTATTCTAATTATAATATCTGAGAAGTTAATTAATTAACACTAATTATCTATTTAGGCGGAATGAAAAAAAAAAGTAATCTGAGGTTCTCCAAGCGACAGCAAACATCATTTCCTTGGTTCTCTCCAGCTACGTAGCATTTACAAATTTTTAAAGTTTGGCCCAAGTTAACTGAAACACCCTGTATATACAGAAGCACCCTACTCAGCCTATAATTCAGCATGCTGGGGCTAAAGTTCCAGCTCTGCATATAGCGTATCGTGTACTATCACGTATCTCATCTTCGTTCGTCGGCCTTTGTCTTTTAAGAACAGTTTCTTTTTCGCCCCAAGAAAGAAAAAAAAAAGATAACCCCCAAAAAAGGAAAAAGAAAGAACTTCGCCAGACCAAGTGAGAGCACGCGGCGTCGCTACCAAGCGCATGCCTTATTTCTCGGCGAACGGTCGTCACGGGTAACCCTTTCTCGATCGTCTGTTTGCTTGTTTCGTCATGTCTGTCGTCATTCTTCGAGCGTATCGAATCACCGCAGGGCTTGATATCTTGTGGCGTCTGCACCCGGCACTGCTGCATTTCCCAAGTCTCGTATCCGTCCGTATTCTCGTGAACTCGCGCTGGTGGGATCAAAGCTCCGGCCAACCGCCGCGCCGCGTTATTTACTTTCCATTTCTCGTCCTCAGAGGAATAAACATCTCGAATCTGATCTTTCCTTTTTTTTTTTCCTAAATTGAAAGCTTTTCGCACTCGTCCTCGTTCTATGTGGAGGAGATCGCTTCGCTCAAATATTCATGCGATCACTGCGCACCACTGTCGGCGCGCGGCCGTTTCCTAAGATTGGGCCCCGTGTCTAGGTTCTTTAAAGTCGTACTGTTATTTTAGTTTTGTTTACTTCTTTTGTTTGCCTTTTCGTTCTTCCTTTACTCGAGAATTTGTTCCCCTGTCAGATCTTGCGACTGTGTTGCTGGCAGCCGTGAGGGTGTGTAGGCCGGGATCAATCTTTTCTTTCCTTCTTTCTTTCTTTCTTTCTTTCATTTCATTTCTGACCTCCTTACTTCAGAATAAAATCATCGTTATAGCCTCTGCCATCGTTGTGTTACTGGCATCAGTCCAATGCGCTTTTGAATTTGTTGAAACAGTACACAGAAATGGTAAGATGTATCGGGCACCTCACTGTGCGCATTTGTACCATCGGTAAGCGCTGTGCATGAAGTGCTGTGCAGTTTTAACTGGAACAACGGTATAGTAAGTTGGTGCCGTTGTCTAGCGCAGGCGTTCACCGCACTGAATCCGGAGAGCAAACAGTCTCGACAGAGGTTATGAGGTCGGGCTTCAACTCTCCCCAGTATGAATATCGAAGCTGGGAACTGTTTCCAAACCTTAATCCGCCTTGCTCCGTATATATTATAAACACGAGTCGTGTCTAAACCGCGGCCGAGTTCGGCGTGAAAAATATCGTCGGAAGCAGAGTCTGCAGTGTCGGTGCGTGGAAGCGGATTACGGCTTACGCCGAAATCGAGAACGCAAGTGTGGAAGTTAACAACAAAAATTTGGACTAAGAAAGGAAAGACCTGGAGATTATGGCTCTGTTTGGGAAAATGTAATAAAGAAAAGTTTGCATTTCTTCCTTACACGGGTTTCGATTTCTTGGTCGACTTAGATTTCGGGCCCACCACTCTGACACTGTGGTGTTTGCGGTATTCTGGTACTGCGAACGAATTCGCAGGTTCGACTCCAGGCCGCGGCTGCTGCATTCCGACGAATGCAAAGAGAAAAATAAAAAAGCGATAACTATCACTCGTTTGAGGGCTTAGATATTGGCGCACGTTAAAGAACTCTTCACCGGTTTCCCGCGACGTCATGGATTTTTACAGCGTCTTCTCCTGTCTATAGTTAATTGCGCATCGACACAGAAACTGAAGAACACGTGACAATCTATATACGGACAACAGGACTCAGCCTGAGAAGTTTCGAGAGATATTCCGGTGCGCCAATAAACGGGTGTCCACAATACGAGAATATATATATATATATACTTCGGAATTCCTGACGTCGTACTGGCGTATACTGGCTCTGCAGTTAGGGGGAGAAATAACTTCATTTTCTGCGCTTGTAATCAAATATCTTCGTTGCAAGTACATAATACGCGAAGCAGTGGATGCAGTACGACAGGAAAATACGAACACTTTTCTGCATCACGCTATACGCGCTTGCAACGAAAGTAATATTGAATACCAAATAGCCCCATCCGCCACCCTTCTAAGTGGCGCAATCAACGTTTTTACCGCGGACGGAATGAAAGTACAGTTTCGAAACAATTTCTTCACCCCGCATATAGTGATTTAGGGTTTCTTTTCAGCGTCCCTGTTATACGTTGTATACTCTTTGAGAAGAATGAACCGCCCGTATCGTGGCGCGTGCGTGGCGCTTATTCCCATTAAGTGGCGGGCCGCCTCCATGCATGGAGTGCAGTGACCGTCCGCGCCGCTATGCTTTCGAACCGCATCGGCCGGGCGGATTTCAATATCAGGCGCGGCGCGGGTCGCGTATGCACCTGTGCCTTTTGCGATGAGGGCGCACTGCCCGTGCCGAGAGCCCTCGTAGAGTGAGTGGCGGCTTGTGTAGCCAGGGGCATCGCGAAATAAGCTCCTTATATCGTGCCTCGATTTTCGCGATGGACCTTCAAAAAAAGGAAGAACAAAAAAAAAAATGAAAGTAAGCCGGAAAAGTAAAAAGCTGTTTTGTGTGCGCGTATCGGCCGTCCTCCGTTCTAGCCGCTTCGATAGCGGTACCGTTTATTCCACCGGGCTGTCTCGCTTCTCGCTCCGCGAGATAAATGGCGCCCTGCTCGAGGCGAGAGCGTTACGCCCGGTTGCCGGTGCTTTAAAAGGAGGAGGAGGTGGTGTCGAGAGGCCCCGCGCGCTCTCTCCAATGCGTGGGCGTCCAGATTTTCGATGGGATAAAATCGAACCCCTTTACGGGAATGGCAGAATTTGTCGTCACCGCTGCCTGTCGTCTTTCCGGGATTGGCGCGTTTGGGGAATGATGTTTTTCGCTGCTTTTTCAATGTTTTCTTTTTCTTGCTTTCCTTCTTTTTTCATATACATCTTATGCTTTGGGTCATGAACTCTCTCCCTATCAACTCTCTCTCTCTCTCTCTCTCCGTGTATTATGCGTGCGTGTGTGTTCCGGTAGCGCAAATGGCAATTGTGGCCGAAATATGTCACTGCTGGCCGGGGGCTTCGTGCTCTCACATGTCACAAGGCCTGCTCGTATGAAAATGAACGTATGCAGCGAATGCTGGGGAAAACGACGACCAGCGAGCCTTATCAATCA
Source organism: Dermacentor silvarum (assembly GCF_013339745.2). Taxonomy (NCBI): domain Eukaryota; kingdom Metazoa; phylum Arthropoda; class Arachnida; order Ixodida; family Ixodidae; genus Dermacentor; species Dermacentor silvarum. The sequence goes on from NC_051155.1 coordinate 135,721,583, forward strand.
CGCCGAGCGAACAGAAACGGCTATATTTCGTATCTACCACACCTGGTCGATGCAGAAGAGCTGTCGTCGCGATTCTCTGGATATGCGAGTCTTCCGTGCATATTCGGTCGCGTGTGCGTTTGCACCGCAAGTAAAGAAATGCCTCGCACTTCACAAGGGCAGCCACACCCTCGCGCGCTCCGGTAATTGCGCGCCGCGTTCAGGTCTCCCCCCCCCCCCCCCCCCCCCCCCCCCGCGGCATCGCTTAAAGTACGTGGAAACACTGTAAAAGCCAATCGTTATTTCGACTGGCTCCAGGAAGGGGCGTATAAGGAAGGCCACATGACGAAGTTAATGGTGATCGCTTAACGTGTTCCAGATCGACGCCGTGATGGCTGCGCATTAATTTTCGCCACTTTGGCCCCAAAAGTTCGGCACGCGAGCACTCCGCCCCGCATCCATTTGCGTGTAACCGTAGCTGCCGGGCGTCGAAAGCGCGCGTCCTCGTTAGCTGCAGCGGAACACCGCAGCCGTGCAGCGATCCACTGCGGCAAGTAACGTCGCGCAATTCGTCGCGCATGCGTACCATCAATAGCATCCCCATAGAGAAAGGAGTTGAATTTCTTTCTCTATGGCATCCCTGTCTGCGGTTATCACGATCGTGATGATCGCCCCTACGTACTCTGCTGCGTCGACGCCGATTCTATGTCGCCCCGTGTTTGCAGCTGATAACAGTGGGTGGCCGTTCGGTTATGATTCCGATCGTTGCACTATTTCTGTCCGCGCAGGTGTTTGCTTGTCGCGTGACCGGGTGCGTTGCCTGTTTGTGTGTATTGCCAGAGTGCCGTGCGTGTGCATCAGAGAGGGGGGGAGTTAGTTTTCTTTCTTTGCGCGCTAACGGAAGAGCTAGCAGGTTGAGCCCACCTCACAAGGGGGGGGGGGGGGGGGGGGGTACAGGTGGGTGTGCGCGCGTTTACTCTAGCGGCGATCGAGCAGGGCTGTGCGCAAACAGCACGGCTTCCTCTCTCTCTCTCGAGCCTCTCGTGTACTTCTTCATGGCCGCTTTGGCGCGGCTCCACTTCTTATCTGCCGAGACACGGCGTCTGGCTCATTTGTCCCGTGTGTTTGCCGAACCGTTCGCTTTTTTTTTTTTTTTTCGGGCTCGCTTTTGTTCGTGCCAGAAAATCCTGCCTTCCCTCGGCCATGGAATGTTTCGGAAATGTGCGCTGCCGTAATTTCTGTTCAAGAAGCTTACTCCAAAGAAGAAAAAAAGTGAAAATGAAGAGGTGGGGGGAGGAGGAATTAGAGGCTTACAACGGAGTTCCAGAGCCGCATTAGCACTGTAATTCGTCAGTGGACATTTGTCTTTTGTTTGTATAATTTTCCGTTAGAACCTAGACTGTTTGCTTATCTGCAGCTACAAAGCAACGGGTTACGTTTAAACACGGTGGTGTTCATCGTTGGGTTTCTCTCTCTCTCTCACTTCTTTATAAAGATGGCGCTCCGCTTATCAATTATCGTTTCAGTTTGGCATAACCAAACAACGTTAGCACGTATGGTGTGTACATGTTCTGATTTAACTTAATTACGCTCTTGGGGAATAATTATGATGAGCCACAACAACATATGCCGTTGTGCGTGGCTGAGTGCTACGTATTGTTGTGTCTGGCGGTCCCTCGGGACAAAGGAGGCCGGCGCCGACTCAGACCCGCCAACCTGGCGCCCTTTCTCGCGGCCGAGAATTGTCACTTGGGACTGAGGGATTAGCAGTTGGTCTCCGGGCTACCTCATGCGTGGCTAAACGGCAGCGTCGCCCCTTGGTGCGGTCCCGTGAATTACCAGCGCCGCCCGAACCACGACGACGCTACGCCGACTGCTGCTTTTCGAGACAGCCACCGCCCTACCTGGTTCCGCGAACTGACCGCTATGGAGAGGCGAATCTTGAAAGGGGCCCGTGTCTGGCAATCCCGGGGGAACGACATCAACGTTCGGTTCCCAAGGTGTCAACCGCTGCCTGTGTTCGGGGGCGACCTAACAAGATTGGAGGCGGAGCCCGGCGGGAAACGACGACACATCACGTGCGGGATATGGCCACCTGATCCAAGATGCTGACTGGCTAAAACAACTACAGTGTATTCTCTCGTTGAGTGAAAGAGGGAAACGAAAGGGATAAAACAGGGGACTTGAGTGTTGAGAGAGGCTTGAGGCTTGACCATGTAGAGCACGCTTGACGATGTAAAACACGCTCGACCATGTAGAACGCTCGAAGATGTAAACGCTACTACATGCAAAGATGTTAGCACGTAGACGGCTCCAGTATTATGGAGCTCTTCTTGTAAAATACCATGTACAGTGTATACAAAAGTTTTCTAATCTCCCTGGATATCTCCTCCTCATGGCACCTGGCACGGCACCATACATGGACCCTTGATGGACACCACGGACATATCGCCATTCGCAACAGTATACCAAGGCCTCTCGTGCAAGCGGAAATTGGCTAGGCGGAAACGAGCTGATGACGCGCCCGAGAAGCTACGTGGCGAGGAGTAATATGACATACACAGACACCAAATCAGGTTGTTAAATTCGGCTGCATTAGTAAGTTACAAGTCTAGAATACCGAATAAAGGCCACTCTTATCCGGTGCGGAGAATTAGGGGGCCAGGAAATACACAAAACACGATTAACTGGTGACGACTCGCGTCCTTGAAGTCTCCGCAGCAGCTTCCAGTTACTTCAAAACATTTGGAGTCCTGATTCCTCTGCCTACTTAATTGTTTATCTGTAAAGAATGAATACACATCATTCTATAGGTACCCGAGTCTCAACATCTATAGGAATTCTTGATAAACTTCTTATTGTAAAACTCTGCAAAAAGTAGAAATAAAAGAAATGAAAACAATAACATAAACAAAAGGAGTGTACGCTAGTCCTGTGCCATGATTTGCTGGTTCTTACAGAGCTGATCATTTAGCCGAGTAGCGATTCTGCGTCACGCCCGTTACGTTGCTGATTTGCTCAGATTTCGGATTGCTCTCTCTTTTTTTTTTTTTTTTTGTTCTTTTCTTGGCCGTACATGTGTCTGAATTTTATGGTTGTCTCAAAAATGCGATCGAAAGATGTTAATTCATTACGCCGCTGAGTTGGCTTGCAACGTAATTAGCGTGGAAAGATTCGTTTTTGACGAGGCGAGTACTACCGCGAAAATCAATGTTTGCGCATGCGTGCTGTTTGGGAGAAGCAACACAGGACGCAAGCCTGAACTACAGCAGCAGGTGATCCGTTTCGCCCGCTCTGTTCCGTCGAGGCGCGCTGCTCGTGACGTGGCGTCGTAGCCAATGACAATGCTAGTTTAGGTGCCGTTTCGCTGCTACAAACGACAGACGCCGGCTTTTCGCTCAAAAATTCATTTGACGCTTTCGCATATCAAAAGAAAAAAGAAGCAATATAAGGTAGGCTGGAAGCGAAGTAAAATCTTTCCTATAGTCGCCGGTGCTTGCGAAAGCGCAATCTCAATACGGTTCCGTGAGGCACGCCGTGGCTGCTTGCGGTTCGAGTGCGCGCTGGTGCACTGCAACTGCGTGCTGCCTCGTAGGGAAAGCGAGTTCTTAGCGCTCAGCGGGCTGCCGTTGCTTATTCGCTTTGGGGAAAACGAGATCATTCCGATGGGCCGTGCGTCTGTTAGTGCGAGTTCACGTTCGTTCGCTGCTTCGCTTTCAGTCGGTCTTCCGTTTCCTCTTATCCCTCCGATAGAAAAAAAAACGGAATTGCGCAGCACGTCTCAATAAGATCCGCCGCCTGCTTGAAGAGAAGCAGCGCTGAAGCCACGGCACCGTTCGCGCCTGCGTAGCGTCTCACGCCCGCCACACTGTAAGCGCACATGTCTTTCTTTCTTTCTTTCTTTCTTTCTTTCTTTCTTTCTTTCTTTCTTTCTTTCTTTCTTTCTTTCTTTCTTTCTTTCTTTCTTTCTTTCTTTCTTTCTTTCTTTCTTTCTCTTTCTTTCTTTTTCTGTAGGACAAGCGCTAGCACCGAAGCTCTACTCTTGCGGAAGGAGGGAGGCATACAAATCGCCCGTGACGGAGATTTTTTCTCTTCCCGGAGTCCTTTTGATAGCACATTTGTGCCAGTTCTTATACATCGGACGTAGCGCGTAGGCGGTGGATGCGTTGGTGTTGGAGCGGTCTGGTACGGGGCGGGAGTCTGAGCAACGCGGCCAGGGCCTTCCGCGGTGCGCTGCCAAGTAGGAAGAAGAATCGATGGCGCCAAAGGGCGCTGCTTGGTTGTGAGAAGAAGAGCCTCACTTTTCTTGGCTCTGTTTTTTTGTCCAGTTTCTGCCGCGAAGCTTTCGTCGCTTCGTGCCTGATTATAGATGGTACGTCGCTTTTTCCCGCCTACATATATGTGCTTGCGAGAGTAGCGGATACTTTTTTTTAATTCTTATATTCTCCTGCTTGAGTTATTCAAAAACTATATTGGGGACCACTGTACTTTCTTTGACTGTACTTCATGATGGTCTACGATTTTCACGATGGTCTACAATTTTCACATTGACGCGTTTACTTTGAATATAATATTTAATGAAGTTGAATAATAATAATAATAATAATAATAATAATAATAATAATAACTAATTGTGCAATTAGGCGAAATACAAGAAGTGGGATGGCTTGCTCCCAGCAACGGCAAACAACAATACCTAGGTTCTATCTAGCTGCGCGGCACTTGCATATATTTAAATTTCGGCACAAGTTACGCGTGACACATGATATAATGGCAAGCGAAATATCTGCATGAAAAGGAACAGTATTCCTTTGATATCGTCTATTCTTGGTTGCTTTTTTTTTCCCTCTGCTGATTCTTATTTCGTGCTATTAACCGAGAAAGGTACAACGGGAGCATATACTTGACATGAGAGCTATACTCTGCAAATATCAATTGCGGTTCGAAGTGAGAAGCATTCGCCGGAGCGGGCTTCTCCGCAATGAGAGCATGTATGAGGGGAAGCCCACTTCTCTCGTTTATGAATGTGTAATTTCACCGTCGAGACTAGGACGTTGAAAGTCTTCATTCGCTGAGTGTCCATCGTCTCGATAATGATCGCCGTGCGTTTCGTCATATCAGAGACCATCAAGGTGTAAAGAGGTGAATCTGAAGTTTAATCACAAGCATGTCGAAAAACAAAGGCCGCGAGAAAGTATACCCACCGAAGTTATCTAATCGAAACACGACGCCTCTTTTGAATGGCTGCTGCGGCTGGCTATTTCACGTCCATGATTATGACATTACACCCTAGGAAACGTTCACTCTAGACTTATCTTGTCGCCAAACAATAATTGTAGCATACCTTGCTCCGGTTCCTTTCTTTAACGCTGCGCACCCGGTACTTCCAGTCAGGAACGATATGTGCGTTTCAGGATGACTTTCGTTCTTGGCAGGAAATTCGCGAGCGCTGTGTTTTCGATACAGTAGACGAATTTAAGACAGATGGTGAAAATCGTTTGGGGACGAGATAAGTACCTCGATATAACGAACTTCGATTTAACGAAATTTGCGATGTTACGAACAATGTTTATTTCCCTATCTTAGTTCCCTTGAATTAACGAAACCTTGAATTAACGAAATTTGCGATATAACGAAGTTTTTCGCTGCAAGTACAACTTCGTTATATCAAAGTTTGACTTCCCTAAATGGGGGAAACATTTCTTAGAGTGCACTCTAATGGCATCTTCGGACGGTCGCACGTAATCTCCCGAATCTGAGCGGACCGATTCCGGAGCCACTCTGGTCAATTGACAGTAGGGGAGATGTCTTGCGCCAGCCGAACAGCCGGCTGCTTTTCGGAGCAGTGAGAGGGATTGACGCGACAGCTGAAGGGGAAGCTTCCGGTGGCTTGGTCCGCGCCGTCGCCGCCGATACCGCCGGTGTGAAACATGGCGGCGATGATGGCGTACGAACAGAGCGGGAGAGAAGAGATTATAGTTGGAAAGGGTGAAAGATTGGGTTAAAGTGCAGCGCGATAACTGTCTCTCAATAGAGGACACCTCAACCGTGTCTTGCTTCCACAGAGCAACCGCGGGAAAGGGTGTGGTCACGTGGCCGGAAACCGGCCAGATTTCTCAGCTGCTCCGAAACCGATGCTGGGGGTCTCGGCGCCCCGATCTGCAGTCGGACGATCGAAAAGGCCCATCCGAACGTAGCTGGAGCGCCCCGTTTCGGTCATCCAAACAAGATCGTCCTTTGGGGAGCGCTTTAGAGCGCTCGAAAACTGACCATCCGAAGATGCAGTAAGAAACGTTTGCACCCTTTGGAGCTTATCTAGTGGTCAAACAATAATCGCCATCTATCTTGGACGCCGTTCCTTCCTTTAACCACGGCCGCTGGATTAAAAAAAAAAACTTTTTTTATCCAGCGGCCGTGCTTTAACGCTCCGCGCGCCCAGGTCACGTACGAACGGCGTGCGTGTTATCAGAATGACATAGCGTTCTTGACAGGAAGGTAGCGAGCGCAAAAAGGAAGCGCAAACGGACAGATGACAATTATTGTTTGGGCACAATATACTCCTCAAAGGGCACTCCTCACTATATATATATATATATATATATATATATATATATATATATATATATACATACATACATAATGCGTGCGTTTCACTCCCGAATAAAAATGCCTTTCTTTGTTCTTCCTTGCGAAGATTGCTATATATTTTACTTGCCTGCAAACGAGCAGTTCTCGAGGGGCAACTAGACATAAAAATGATAAAAATGGATGGCAGCCCGTTTTGGCGACATCACACATGAAAGCGAAATTACGCTGCAGCGAAAGTGCGTTCAGTTTACCTGCTCACTGTACCCACGTATGTATTTCTCGTTTAGCGGTGAAGCTTGCGTTAATTATCCGTTTCTCTCCGTGCTAAGGAGTAATTACTGTTTCTTTTGATCATCTGGTAATCATAGGTAATTAAGCACCCTACTGCTGTGTCGCCCGATGCAGCGGGCATTATATATATATACATATAGTTGTCTGTGTTTCAGCGGAGAGTTATCGCTAAGTTGCCCGCAATGTACTACTGCACTTTTACATCCGCGTCAAAGAAGGAAAACGGATGTTCTGAAACCGCACGGGTTCTATTCGCGATAAATATGTTTACTAAGCAAGTGCCCCCGCTATAGCCAGACACGCTCCAATTTTCTTTGCACGGTGGTAACGCGAGCGAGGGACGGATGTTTAGTCCACTCTCTGCAACCTGGTGTTGGCACATCAAGTTGGTTGTTTTTCCTGCACAGTTCGTGCCAGGCACTCGTTCGACCAATTGAGGGCGTCCCGCATATTCGGAGGAAATTGCAGCACCCGTGCTCTCTTGGCTCGTGCGTCCGAGCTGGGTTTATAATTTGCTGTCCTTGGCTATACCCCGTCTTCGGCGACGATTTTCCCGCGTTTCTGAATGGATTTCCTGTCCTAAGTATTGGCGACGAATGGTCACGTTGAACGGGCTCGGCTTGGATACGAACATACTGTGGACGTTCTCCCGGGTGTGCCCTTGCTTTGAAGCTAGTGTGTTGTTCGCTATATTCGCCGACTTTCTCGTAAGACGCGACTTTCGCGGTGTCGCGCCTGGCTGGCTGATTGACACATGGGCTGCCACAATCTGCGTATGCGGTACACTATAGACAGCCAGAAAGAGTTCGGGCATATCCTTTTGCGAAAGTGTAGTATATATCTGCCTGTCCCGTACGAGTCCACTTTCGATAGCTCTAGATTTCCGCGATGTGTGCTGCGTTCGATCTGCTCGATCGGATTTAGATGCAGCTTTTGGTGTTTAGGACGACGCGCACGGTATGCGCAATATACGCGGGACCACAGAGCTGCATGCACATGCGGTAAGTGACGGGCACGTGCCATATCTGTGGAGCCATTCCCGCCGTGGCGGATCAGCGGATAGCGCGTTTTGGTACCGAGCGCGAGGTCGAGGTTTCGATTCCCGACCTCCACCATACCGCGAAAGCGTTCATGTGCCGTAAGTTTGTGCGCCCGACATAGAGTTAAATTGGACGACGTGTCTCGCATGCCAACTGTTGCTTTGGGACGCTAAACTTCATTAGTCATTTTTTCTATTCGATGTTCGCTTGCGGTCGACGTATACTGGGCGTTGCAAAATCGGCTGTATTCGTTTCGTGAGCCGCCGTCTCGCAGTTCGTACGCGTGCGTAGCTTTTAACCTTCGTCGCTCGCGCGTGCGGCCGGTTGTCGGTTCGCTTGCGTGCAGCAGCTGCACCGACCTAGCGCTTGATGCATCCAGGTGGTCGCTGTCACTCGTTCGATACGATGATGTCAATGAGCGGACTCTGCATGAATAAACGTTGCGTGCTCGAAGTACTCTCTCTTTGCCGATACTATATATATATATATATATATATATATATATATATATATATATATATATATATATATAGGTAGGTAGGTAGGTAGGTAGCGGCAGAGCGGCACTGTTTGCAACCGTCGATACCTTGCAATGGACCCTACGTTCCAACCTGTCAAAGCCGTCGCATTGTAAGATTACACTATTTCAGTCGGCTTTTTTTTTGGCTTTTGCTTATTTCTTTATTCTCGTCTTTAACTGTAGGCGATGTCAGTTAATGTGTTGATTGGTTGCTCAGTAGGCTGCATGCTCACCCGCTGGGCTCGCCTGCTCTACAGAAAAGTTATCTTAGCATTTCGCCCCGTGTTAGCTCATTTCTTCCAACAAATTGTACAAAAATATAATCTCTTCGCTAAAGCATGCATGTAATTACATATAACAGGCATATGCGCATATGATATATAACAAGGTGGAAATCAAATTCCAAAACTGTTCTGTTTAGACGAAGCATTCAACTTTTTTTTTTTTTTTTTGAATGCCAGAATTTAGTTGCATGCATTTACTGCAAGCTTTGTACGCAAGATAGTGAGTCATCGTATCCTGGGCATGCACTGAAATAAGGTACTCCGGAAACTAAAGGGGCAACGTTGAACTAAAATCATAGATTCACATTGTGTATCATTTGCGTATGTGTTGATGAGGCATGTGCACTGCGCGCGAGGAAATCATCATCAGAATCCGTATATTCAAATAAAATGGTTTTCTTTTTTAGCCCCTTGAATCTCTTTCTTCATACTTTCTTACTGTCGCCCTCTCATGACGAGTTACGCTTTTCATTTTCTCAAGCAGAAGAAGTGAGTCCCAAGACTACGTCCTATAGGGAACTGAACCCGCGTCCTCGTACTCGAAGAGCTGCGGCAAAACGCTGTAGCTGCTGAAATAAAAATAATAAATTATGGAGTTGAACGTTCCAGAACTACACATTGGTTATGAATGACGCCGTAGTGGATCCTTGCGGATTGACTTTGGCCAACTGCCGGCTCCTTAACGTTCACCCAAAGGATCGTTCTTGCATCACTCCCATCGGAATGCGGCCGCCTCGGCCGGGAAGCGAACCCGCGACCTGGTGGTCGGCAGCGCAACTGCCGATCAATAGCCACGGACCCACAGCGGCGTGTACAGCCGCTGAATTCCCCACGGCGGCTGTACGTAGCATAGAACGCTCGCATGGCATACAGGAAGCCGACTCGCACTTAGGCGTGCATTATCGCTACGTACGCGTTCATAATTAATTACCACTGGCGCCGCCAACTTTCTTTCTTGCGTGATACTCCTTCTCTCACTTCTTGTGTTCTCTCTTTTTTCGTGTCCTTGCTTTCATCTCGTTGTGTCTGCGTTCGCAAGGACAGCGCCGCAAACAGTGCGTGCATTCGCAAGATCGCATCGAACGGTCGCCACGGCGTTGCCTCTCTCGTTTCGTGCGCGAGTAAGCGGTCACATGACCCCAGCCGAGCCCCCCCGGGCAGCAGCTTTGCCTGCATGCGCGGCAATTCGTCTTCTTCGCGCTGCCATCATCGATCCCTACATGTTTTCTTCTATATACTTGCTGGTGAACGTCCGCTCTTTTCTGTCATAATGTCGTAGCCGCCGCGTATATGGTTCCCGTTATTCTCCTTCCGTGGGCCATTATTAAAAGAGAACCCTGCGTGTCTTGGGTGCGTGCCAAGAAAAAGTGCCGCTAATGTGTCGGCGAATTCGCGCACTTAGTGTTTAGTTGTTCTGCTAAGGAACGGAAGTCACATTCGGATGAAGATCGCGCGTGCGTATGCAGGCCGGGGCTCAAATAAGTAAAAGACTGAGAGGAAGTGCGAGAAATATTCGTCTCCTTTCGTCGGCTCTGAGACCTGTAAATCAGAACTTTTACGTTCTTTCAGCGTATATTTTTCTGCTCTTTTAACCTTATGCGAGTGCTTGTTTTATTTCAACCGTGTATTTTCATTATGGGCCGAATTTACGTTATAACGGTAAACTCGTTTGCTTAACGTTTGCGGTGTATAGTTATAAGAACAATGTACGGCTCAGGTGCGCGCGGCCGGGGCTCGTTCATGGACGTAGACGATGTCAGCGTCGGTACGCAAGGACATAAGAAATTAAAGCGCCTATACAACACCGGGAACTGCGCTTAAAGTACAATTAAATGGTGCTGTATAAATACAGTACAGCTGATCCGAATAACTGCTTCGTACGTGTCAGTGTCTGGTGTAGCGTAATTATACGTAATTGTCTGCATTGCGAACCCTGCGTAGAGCTCGGTGGTTCAACGTCAGTGCTCTATAAGGAACTGTTCTTAGAACTGTCACATAGTGTCATCACGTCGTTGACTCGCCAACGTGTTCGCTTAAAATCGCCCTTTCGGCCTTACTAAAGCTTTGGGGTGTGTTATTAAGGTGACGCTTCTTTAGTAATTTAATTCATTTGCACGTGCCGACGAACCTCGGCAAACAAAAGGCGAGTATGACGGGAAGCGCGTTCTATGCATGCAGCTAAAATACATTGCGTACAATGTTCCCGCCGTGGTGACTGAGTGGTAATGTTTTGCGTGAGGCCGGGATCTGGTTGTTGTGAAAACGTTCATTTGAAATAACGAAAACTTTCCACTCCCAGGAAGCCGATCCATCTGGGCGGGGGTATAGGGATAAAAGAGGTGATCGATTCCCATCAGGAAAGGATAAGCTTCCCCCCGTGTGCCTAGATTTCACTGCATGTCGCCGCAAGCGGTCAAAGTTAATTCGGAGCATTCCAATCTGCACGCGCCTCGCGGCCCCTTTAAACTCTCGCATATAGACGTCCGGTATGATTATATACACGGTTCCTCCCGATCTCGCTGCCGTTATTTCCCCATTCGGCTTGCCCAGCCCCCTTCTTAATTAAGTAATTGTGTTTGCGATCACAAAGCAACTCGATCGCAATCTATGAGAGACGCCTTGATTTCGGCCATCTGGGCTAAATGCACGGGCGTTCTTGCATTCCGGCCCCCGTCAAAACGCCGCCGCCGTGTCCTGGAATCGAGCCCACAACCTTTAGCGCTCTGCAGCAAAACGCTATAGCCACTGGGCTAGCGCGGTATCTCCGCGGAATACCCCCCACCAGAACGCCATGGCGGTCGCCGTAGTCGCGGGCTCGCAGTACCGCCTCGCCGCGGCCGTATCAATACTCACCATTCAACCCGAAGAAGGAGAGGAAACGGCCATCGCCTTGGCTTATGCCTCTACCAATGCACAATATACATCATCAGCGATTCAAAAACGGCCATTCGCAACTACACAAGAGAACTCATAGCACCCCAAGCACAGAAAATACTCTCCGACACTCCCGCCTCAAGGCAACGCCGCGTACAGATCATCTGGGCCCCTGGTCATTCGGGTCTGGCTGGAAACGAAGCCGCCCACGATACCGCCCGAGCTCTCGCACACCAGGCGCATCATCCGTCTCCTGCGTCTTCCGGTCCTGATGAGCCCTTAGTTCTGCACCGCGGACACGCGCGCGACCGCATGGTCACATTCAGAGAAATCCTCCTCCACTACTGCAGAGAGCGATTACGCTACCCACCAGCACACAAAACACTGAATAAATCACAATCCACCACTTGGCGACTACTTCAGACGCGAACTTTCCCAAACCCCGTGCTATACCACCGAATTTACCACGATGCATACTCCCCACTCTGCAAAGCCTGCGAGGCCCGCGCTGACCTCGATCACATCATCTGGGCATGCCCGAAAGCTACACCCACCAACACTCACCGCACTAACACTACACACACCATAACTACGGCCGAGCAGTGGGAGACTTTGCTGCTCAGCTTGGACCCAGAAGAGCAGCTCTGGGCCGTCCGGATGGCCGAAGACGCCGCCATAAAGCAAGGGCTGGCCGCCGTCTGAGGAAGGGGAGGCCTGGGGGTTAGTCTCCCAACCCCCGCCGCCCCCAGACCCCATCATGGACACAATAAAGTTATATATATATATATCCGCTTGTTTCTTGCTTCGTCTTCGGAATAGCGCGAAAAGAATTGGACGCGCAGAAATGCGACGCAAGACAGCGCTGTCTATCAAGCGAAAATTTGTATGCCTACTCTGAACCAGCGGCCAAGTTTTACTGCATCTTATTTGTTTCTTATTGGTGTTACGCACTCTTGCAAACCTCTTTATTTTTTTATTTTTTATTTTTTTGCTATCTCGGCCTCATATCCATTTTACCTCGATCGGGTAAAATTCGCCTGCGTATGTATAGTACCATGCACCGCGAGCGGGCGAATTCATTACGCTGTGCCAGCGGGCGTGCGTCGCCCGAATTCGGGAGCATCTCGTCCAACACAAGGGTTTGCGTGGGTGGAACGCGCTGGCGGCGGCCATTCATTCTTGTTTGCCGAGCTCGCTCTTCCGCCGCGTGATGCCCTCGTGGGTGCCGTTGCCTCCTCGAGACGCCTTAAATTCTCGTCTGTTCTGCTCGGCCTCAGGTGCGCGTTTGGGAAGGGGGGGGGAGGGGGGGGGGATACAAAGTTAAACGAAAGCAAAAGAGAAAGACTTAGAGAGATAAAGACACAGAGAGAGAGAGAGAGAAAGGAAATCCGAAGCAAAGAAAGCACGCACATTCGTACGCCTCTAAATTGCCGTCGACCATGTACGATTCAACGAGGGTTCCTCATTTGTCTTTCTGTCGGCGGTCGAGAAAAGAGCTTAATTTCGACGCCCGTCGAGCCCGTTCATCTCGTTACTGCTGACGGCGCAGGATTAATTCTGCTTTGTTTGCCATTTCAGTCTCACTCTCGTCTCCTCCCCTCTCTCTCTCTCTCTCTCTCTCTCTCTCTGTGTCTTCTCGGGGGTAGCGGCGTCTTGGTCTAGTATACATACGCTGCCCGAGTTCCGTGAGCTACGCTCAGAATTCCGGGAATTTTTTTTTTAACCACAGTGATAAGCGGCATATCTGGGTCATTGTAGTAATTGACGATTGGGCCGTTGTTCCTTTAATGTTTAATGGGACTGCCGCATTCTCTTACGTTTCGTGCGGCGTAAACGGGGGAAAAAAATAGTGCTGTGCGCTTGCCACGTTTGATGGCGTGCGGTAATGTGAATCATATTTACGTCATCTTTTCTCGCTCCTTTTGATAACGTTGCGAAACTAGCTTTACCGGGCTGTGTTGCGATTGCACAAGCGCGCGCATTGCGAGCTTAGAAACTCGTCCGCGGGCGCTATAATAACCGCGAAGAGCTTCTTGCGAAACGCTCGTTCAGTATGGGAACCTCCGCCCCTGGGTGTGGTGTCCCTAATTCCGTTAGCGAATTTTCCTTCCCGGCGCGTCGCTATCGCGTATCTCTCAGACAGGCGGCGCGCGAAATGTACGCCCCGGAATTGCGCCCCGTGTGTAGCTGCAGTGCTTGCGAAAGTTTTGTTGCCGAACGAGAGGGAAAGGTTCCGGCAGCAACGGCCTCGGCCGCCGCGGCGTCTTAGAAGTTTCCCGCCCGTGCGCGCCCTCTATATAGGACCACTTTTAAACTGCGAGGGAAAAAAACTCGTCTTCTCTTTCCCCCTCGTCGCGGCCGCCCCGTCGTCTTCTGCTCCTCCTCCTCGCGCCCTTTCTCTCTGAGTCTTCTCGGGCGAGCGGGAATTACGATATGGAAATTAAGGGGAAGCACGCGCGTTTCGCAATACACGTGCGCCGGGTAAAGGCTCCGTCGGGAAGCGGAGCGGGAAGGAAGGAGGGATAGCGATCGGTTGTGCGGCGACGCGAGAGACCGCACGACTTCCGGTATGCCCGCATACGTAGCGGATCACCGACAGGATCCGGGTGAACTTCTGGGAAACTGCTCCACACCGGACGCACGCGCTCATCATTTCAGCTAACTGCCGGTCGTCCTCTATATTCGCTCTAGCTTTAGTTTTTGCGCCCTCAAACTTGTTTGACTTCCTTTCTTTCTGTCTTTCTTTCTTTCATCTTTCTTTTATTGCGATCATCATTCCTATGTATTATTTTATTACATGTATTGAGCTTGTAGACGATGCCAGGTACTCCTCTTCTCTGGATTGACAGATGTGCCCCAAACGTTCCTTTCTTTCATTTCATTCATCCATCCATTAATTCCTTCTTGCAATCCTTTCTTCCTCCTATTTCCTTCCTTCAGTTTTACAATTCCTTTCTCCATTTTTTTTTTTATTCCACCGACTCGTCCATTAATTCGATCAATCATTCACGTAGTCGTTCCATCCGCTTAGTCCCTTACTGAGTTATCCCTCCCGGGCCAGAATGGCTGCGCGCTGCATTACGCAAGAATGCGTGCTCGGAAATTGGCGATGGTTTGATAGCGCCGTCTGGAGGCCCTTCCTCTCACGGAGGGAGCCTGGCGTGATCGCACGCGCGTGCCATCATCCGGGCGCCGTGGTTTCTGGTTGAGAGGAAGAGACCGGCCCGCCAAATGACTGGGTCGAACGTGCGCCTCTCTCTCGTTTCTTTTAGTTTTTTGTTTTGCCCAGCTTCTGCTGCGGTGGGGGTGCGCGGTTTCGGGCTTTAAATCTATAGAGACGGAACAAAAACTCTCGCAGCGGAAGAGGGGGTGTGGACGGATAATCACGGCAGGGAAATGATGTTTGGGGCGTGTACGCGGGATTTTATTGCGTCTATAGTGAAGGGCGAAAGTTTAAAAAGACGAGGCGCGAGATTGGGAAACAAACGCGATTAAGAGAACTGAGCTGTAGTAATCGGCGCCGCACGATCTTGGGGCGAGCTCAACTTTAAGGTTAACTGTGAGTCATGCCTAATGAACACCCGGGCTATAGGGAAATAATAATAGTGCCTTCGAGACGAAACTATATACGATTGTTTGTAACGTCGAGGAGAAGACGGTAACTGTAAGGCAGGCTACACTGAAAAGCTCACGTGTTCGTTGGTGGTGTATATCCTCAGTGCACTGCGCAACACTATGAAACGCAATACTTAATGTGTGTTTCAACAGTGATTCTTGCAGACGTGTCAGTCATATTCTCACTCACTGCTTATTGCTATTAAAGTTTCCGTGTTTAACAATCTGTCATGGAACCTTTTACTACATATAATCCCAGGAACAAGGAAATTAAGGCTTTAAACGTAAATATTTAGTTCCTTTCTATGTCGGCGAACCGCTTACTACTAGTTATTGTGTAGTTGAGTCATCTTCATGAAGCCCATTACATTTCTAGCCCCAAGGCATGCGAAATTATTCCGCTGCTGGACACTCGAAATTGAAGTTTTTGTTTGTTTGTTTGTTTGTTTGTTTGTTTGTTTGTTTGTTTGTTTGTTTGTTTGTTGTTTTTTCCTGTTGCATGGAAGGAGAGAAATAGCAAAATTGCTGCTGGACGAAATAAAGGCCCCCGATCCCGTTGGTATTCATGCCTTGGATTAGCATGTATGCATTATTTATAAGACAATGATAATACAACAGGTCGGGGTCACAAAGCGAAACAACGCAGCGCAAAAGAAAGCATCGTGCCCTGCGAACACGTAAAACTCTGACTACAATTACAAGATTGTGGGACGCTGCCAAATTCTGTCGAACACATCAACAATGTTTCGTATGGAAAAGCCAGACATATGCTTGCACGATTTCAATGCACCACTTAGGTGTAATTGTTAATTCCCTTTTCCTTGCCACACGTTGAGGTTAGGTTAATAGCCTGCTAGCGTGCTGTACCGTTTAACTACGCGAATGTAATGCCGTCCTTGCTTCGGCCGCCGCTCCATTTAAGTAATCGAAGAGGGGCGTCTTATTCGCTAGAGCAGAGAGGCCACCCGCTAGAACTGTTAATGTAATGGAAGCCGGTTAAGGGTTAAGCCTTTTAACGGTGATACGAGAGCGACGGATGGCAACGACTAAAGTTGTTTTACGCCTCCGCGTGCCGGTTCCCGTCGCTTCCGCGAGATGTGGTTCGCGTCTTCGACGAGCGACTGCGCGCACTTGAGGCGGGCGAGGGCCGTCAAAAGTATAAGCCGGTGCTGGCGCGAGGGTCATACGTGATTCGTTTACGTGCCGCCACTGGACCATTAGCCGCTGGGAAGTTTTGTTGTCGATAGAGTCGTATGTAGCGAGCGGCTTGCGAGCTGCCGTACCCGTAACGGCTTTCTTCCGCGCACTTGGGGGGAGGGGGGGGGGGGGGTTTGCTCGCTTAGCAGAACCCGTCATCAAAGCGTCGTCTCCGTCGTCCTCGTCTGCTGCGATATCCGCGTGTGCCTTCTTTCGTTTATACTTATTCTTTCTCTCTCCTCACTTTTTTTTTTATCCTTATTGGCGGTTTTCCTTACTCGCTTTGAGGACGTGCCCGGATCAGGCAAGTTGGGCATTAGTAACGGCCAACCAACCGGATCATTTATTTCGCTCCACGCGCGTTTCTGTTTTTCATGTGTGTGTGTTTTTTTTCCCCCGTCTTCGTTGTTTTCATCTTCGAAAAGTGACTCGTGTCGTTATTTTGACGGCCTGATCATTTCTCTTTACTGTTGACTTCTTAGTGTGTTTCTTGCTTCTTTGTGTGTGTGTGTGTGTGTGTGTGTGTGTGTGTGTGTGTGTGTGTGTGTGTGTGTGTGTGTGTGTGTGTGTGTGTGTGTGTGTGTGTGTGTGTGTGTGTGTGTGTGTGTGTGTGTGTGTGTGTGTGTGTGTGTGTGTGTGTGTTTGAGGGAGAGGGAGGGAGGGAGGAGACGAAGATCACAAGAAGGCATACAACAGTGGGGTTAGCCTGCACGCTCGCCTTAAAGCGAATTCACGAAATGTTCTGTCATTCTCTGGCGTCGCGGGCCCCATGTGGCGTTTCCGTGGTTTGTTGATAACGCGGCGTGCACTATAGATAATATAGGGAACAAACTCGGTGGTCGTGCACCGAGCGTGTGTCTCCACCAGTCGCTCGTGCGCCTCACAATCGCAACTAATATATATGGCGGCCTCGATCCAACGTTCTTGTGAGCGTCGTCGGTGCACATACTCACGGCTCTATATAGCCGGTCTTACTCCATTTCTCTTGGACGAGAAGAGAAGCTACATTTCTCTGCGGTCGTCCCGTAGCTCGGTATCTCTTCTGCCTTTATTATTTTTTTTATTCCTTTTTTCCCTCGCTTACATTTTCTTTTGTTATGGCGGCGAAACAGTACATTTACACGATCTCGGCATGGGTCGCGGCGATGTGGATACTGCACCCAATGGGGTCACGTCGCACACATCGGTGGATCTAAATCACGGTACCGGAAGGCATCAGTCGTGCTTGCGGACGGTGGAGGAAATAGCCGCGGAACATAGCGTAACGCTGCGCTCGTAAACTGCTACAATGGCAGAAGTGGGCCAGCAGTAAGGCGCGAGACAGGCAGCCGGGCACAAAGACTGGCGAGACATAGTCCGAATCTATATAGCTCTTGTTATTCGGATACGCGATGTAGGGTGACGCTTGGACTACTTTGGAGAGCACGAATTTCGCGGGAACAACACTGAAGAACGTGAGCACACGCGTACGCACGCGCACACAGCCTGCTGAGTGTTCTTGCGTTTCGTCCGGTGGAGTGTCGGAAACTCCACCCTGCAACCCTTTGAAATGCTTCTTCTTTTCTTTTTCTGAAAAATTAAGTTATTTGATTTGAACACCGAGCATGTAGAGATGTGTGTAAGGCCTGTATGTTAAGTATTCGGTACAGTATGCGAACATTGAACCGAACCGAGCCTTGTTTTTGTCCTTCGGTTTTCGAAATTTTGGAAGCGAGCTTTTCTGCGGAGCACTTCGGGGCTTGATTCAAGCCTGCTTGCAGAGGTGTTGCTCTTTACAGATGGACAGTGACAGCGAGGCTATGTTCTGCTTCTCGGATGGCATTTAGCCGAAACATAGTAGTAAAAGCGCTGTCTCACTATATGCTTTATTTTTTTTACTGCCTGTGCAAGAAGTATAACAAGGAGTCGCAAAGCTATACGTTTAGGCTGCGTCTTGACTCTTACTAACACTGGTATAAATAAGCCTAACGTAGCCGATTCGTATTAGCACATACTGAAAAATAATAAAAAGGGGATAAAAAAAAAAGCTGGATATCTCTGTGTATAGTCTCGGAACATTTGGATTTCCCGTCTGTATAGTATAGTATATAGGAACAACACGGTGTTGTATGGCTCTACTGGATATACGGTCGCAAACTGCTCCGAAATTCACCGTTTTCTCACGTCCCTGCGGTCCGCAAACTTTTGTGGTTGACTGTGCGCATGCATCTGCCGCGCTGCGTTCGCTGGCAAACCATTCAGACGCGCCGTGCGCGACAACGGTCGACGGCTGCGCTTATTCGCGGCCACGCGCTGCGCGTACATATACGTACGCCCGACCGGAGCTCCCAAAGAAAAGCGAACGACGACGTGGCCCGGTGCACATGTGCGACGCCGGGGCATCTGCTGCGCCAGCGCGTGCGTGCGGGTCCTTAGCGTTTTCTTTTCTTTCTTTTTTTTTCCCCCCGCACTTTCTCGTTCCCGTATCGTCTCTGGGGTCCGCAGTGAGCGCCCAAATTTATGCAGCCCGCGTGGGCGAAGAAGAAAAGCGCTCGGCGACGCTGTGCTGACGCTCGCCCGCGTATTCTATATGGTCGCACGCGAGAACCTGGCGGTATATAGAGGGAGACCGTGCACGAAGTGCGATATATATACGTGGAGGATGCGGCTCGTTTGCCCCTCCTGTCTCGGCTTGCAGCGCGCAATTTGTCGCGTTGGTTGGCGCGGTCTGCTTGGCCTTTTTTTCCTTCGTTACCGTTTTCTTTTTCCGGGTGGTTCGATGCACGACGAGATTTCCTTCCTGCGCCCGTACGTGAGGCAATTCAAACACTGCAGTGCAGACTTCCCATTCGCCCTTGGGATTATTTATTTTTTTCTTTTTTGAAGAAAAGTTCTTGCGTTGCTGGTTCATATAATCTCCATCATTCCATACGACCATATGCTAATGCTCACTTTATCGGCCTTTCTTTTTTAGTGTGTACATCTAGCATGGCGTTCGTTTTTTTTTTTATAATTTCTGTAAGCATTCGCGATATTACTGCAAACAGCAGTTTTCCTGACAGCCACAGAGCATCTCTAAGGCGAGGAGCCTGACCAAACAAACGTACACGCGTACAGTGCGAAAGAATCGCAGTGTCGTTTGAGTTTACCTTCGCCTTTATTTTATTTTAATTCCATTACTTTATCTTTGCATTCGCGCATTATTGTCCCTTATATGAAAGTTTAGTTGAATAGTCATCATTTTTGTTTGCTTCAAAACCGAGCCATAATATTCTCCTCTTCACAAAAAAACAATGCGTATGTATATTTTGTGTGTTCTCATGCACCCTTCGTCGCGTTCCAAATTTTTTGGGGTTCAGCGTTGTCTGAAACATGTGTCATAAATGTGCTTTTCGAAAACTTCTCATTCCTATCTGGTAGACATGACTGTACTCGGCGATGCCTTTCTATCGGCGTATGTTTATACTCGTTCGAACCATATTTTAAATCTATACAAGAAAAAAAAAAACGCGTCGTCCGCGCACCATACGAAGAACGGTCGCCAACTGTCACGCCTCTGCGACGTCCGAGAGAGACTGTCCGGTTCGTGTTGGCCGTGGAATGGAAGCATCACCACAGCATTGATCCGTGTCAGCTCGGCGCTGTCGCGCTACCCATGGAATACGGTCGTTGCTATAACAACTGTGCTGTACGTGCGACCAGCTGACGACCATCCAGCGGTCTGTGCGTCGCTACTCTTTTCTTCGCCTTTACGCCGCGACACTTCGTTGCAGCCCGTTCATATAGTCCTCCCGGTGTCTGTATAAAAAGTAAACATATCAAAGACAGGACAGCGTGTCGTCCTGTCGCCGTTCCTTCCGGTGTGCCGTCCTTGCGCTGTTTGCGTTTGTACAGCCACGCAGCAGTCGTACAAACTGTAACTCGGGTTTTCGTTATATTTTTCTTATTTATTCTGCTTCTCTATCTCTCTCTCGCTCTCTCTGAGGGAGATAGCGTGTGTGCGCGCAGATTATATGTCGAATAGGGGCTGAATTCACGGGCGGGTTTTCGTTTACCGTGTGTCCCAACTGACGCTTGCCAAGCTGCTAAAGAAAAAAAAGAGAAAAAAAACGGGACAAAATACAATTATAACATGATAATTAGCAGCAATAAAACTCGAAATAAAAGATCACAGTGAGACTCACTGCTATCTTTGATTTCGAGTTTTAGCGCTGCTAATTATCCTGTTAAGTAAACACCAACTCGCCCAAGAAGTTATTCTGAAATACAATCCGTCCCTACGTGTTTGGTCGTATCTTGCGCCGTAATTTATATATATATATATATATATATATATATATATATATATATATATATATATATAATGTGTGTGTTGAACAGCTTCGTTAACGTTAATTTGGTCACTCTATAGAACTGTTTGTCATTTGCCAAGTGGCTTCGTTGACGTAACGAGTGGTGTGATCCTGTTCGGGCGGATCGCTGTTTCATACGAATTCATGCTTATAGTGACGTAGATTTTCTGAAAATCACGTGCACCATATATGTGCCATTGTGGCTCTTTATGCGGATGGTTACTTGAAGAGCGGGACCTAGCAGACGTGTGTGAGAGATCTTTTGATAGTTAACAAGCATTCCATAATTCCTAAATTTTTAGAACTCATATTGAGTTCTTTGGTCCAAACCGTATAATTCTGACGTATTGTGTATTGCGTTTGGTATCGAATAGTAAACTGTTCTGGGCTTTTGAAATCGCGTCTTCAAGCAACCCACCTGAAGAGGCCTAATCTATCTATCTATCTATCTATCTATCTATCTATCTATCTATCTATCTATCTATATATATATATCTATCTATCTATCTATCTATCTAGTTCGTTCATTATTATTATTTGAAAGTAATAAACACGCAGTATATCATTATGGTGCGTCCGCTAGTGCACGTTTTCGCTGGCGGCCAGGAATGCATAGTCAATTCTAACTTAAGCGGCCTCCCGTAGCAGGCAGACACTGGCCACGGCACATGCGGCCCCTTATCGACGAGTTGCACTAATGACATGACATTTACCTGCCTCCTTGAGAGCCTTGCCCGCAAGAACGTCGATGCTAAATTGGGCCTTGCTGACGGGGCCTTGGTTTAATCGATTGAGCGCCCGCCTTGCTTTTTATTCCCTTTCGCCGATGATTGCGAGTCAGTTGGCGTGCACCAAAAGTTTCTCATAATTGGCCGGCTCGTTAGACGACACCGCCCAGTTTCTTCAAGCCCGCAAATATATAAGCATCCACTCCGCACTGTACCGCGTGGTACGTACGGCTACGATTCCTGCACGTGTTTGGTGGCCCTTGTTCGTCATTTATAGCCTTTGTGATTTGGGCGCCGTTCGCGGAAGTTTCGGAGGCCAGCAGCGCGCTTTGCTGCGCGGTATGCGTTTTTCTCGAGAGATGGCGATACTTGTGCGGAGCAGCCGCGTTACGGCTGCTTTTCCGCATTGCATTAACTCCGCCGTATGGTTGGCTTTTCCGCAGGGATATGGGGCGCGCCGTGAAGCATACGTGCGTGCGTGCGTGCGTGCGTGCGTGCGTGCGTGCGTGCGTGCGTGCGTGCGTGCGTGCGTGCGTGCGTGCGTGCGTGAGTGAGTGAGTGAGTGAGTGAGTGAGTGAGTGAGTGAGTGAGTGAGTGAGTGAGTGAGTGAGTGAGTGCGCGCGCGCGCGCTCGGAGTACGCGAACAGCAATTTTTGAGACCGAATCGAATACGAATCGAATAGCGCCAGGAGCGATTTGAATCAAATTATCGAATAGTTTTTGAATAATGAACAGCCGTTTTCATGATTAATGTATAAGTATGTTTACATCATTGTATTCATAATGTTAGCAAGTTTCTGTCATTACATTGCACACTATCAAGAGTTGTTTATTAAAAGCCCAAATGGAGCATTAGAAAGAAATAAGCAGATTCTTTGCATGCACAGGACTCTTCTGATAGTACGAATGCTCGCTGTATAGCTGGTAAAGTATGTCTTCCTAAGCGATGTAGCCGGCTCCACTACGCAATAGTTCATGTTCTATGCCTATACTGTGCCAGCGAATATGAAATTCATCGTACTTTTGCTCCAATTTTACGTTTCATTGCGCACAGTTGGCGTTTTGAAATATCCAAAAGTATTCGAAAAATGTTCATATTTATGAATACGAATATTGGTATTTATAACAGTTACAGTTTATTACTGTTTATGGTTCGAAGACTGAATCGAATAAGATATTATTCGATTCGTTATTGAAAAGTTTCGAATATTCGCACACCCTTAGTGCTTACCCACTGCGTCCTTGGGAGGACTGGGAGTAACGTGGTGAAATATGCTAAATGTATA
Organism: Dermacentor silvarum; assembly: GCF_013339745.2. Lineage (NCBI taxonomy): Eukaryota > Metazoa > Arthropoda > Arachnida > Ixodida > Ixodidae > Dermacentor > Dermacentor silvarum. The sequence continues at coordinate 135,744,316 of NC_051155.1, forward strand.
ATTTTTGTACATTAGGATAAATCTATGTTGCTAAAAAGATCCTCTGTGTTTTTAACTATGGAGATATTTGCGGTTGGCGCGTCATGCTTACTTTCAGCACGAGATGGTCGTTTAAGCCAACAGAAACAAACTTCAAGAGAGAGCATGTTATTATTCTTCCTTTTCTCTGATTTGCTTTTACCTTTTATTTCTATTTTTTCCTCTTGGTTTGACATGTTAAGGTATTGAGTAGTGGTCGCCTCTTGATGTTCCTTGAACCAACCTCTTCCGTTCGTATTACTTTTTGATGCCGCGCGTCCAAATCCCGACTGAAAATTAAATGCTTGTTTTCCTTGCACCGGTGAGCCGTTCTCGGCGCCAGCCACATTAGGTGGCACGTCTCGTTCAGCAAACTGGCGCCTGACAGCACTTCGAGCTTTGCCTATCTTGTGTGTCGCTGCCGAAGCTTCTGACCCTGTCTATACAGAAGCTCCGCAGAGCTTGCTGGCGCCGGCTGTCTCCCACAAACAGCGCTTAAAGAACACCGGCCGTGAGGTACACGTGGGTAACCTTGGTCTATTTCAAATACGTAAGCGGCTGCCGACTTCCCCTCCGCGCGAGCCTCGATTCCACGCATTTTTCTCTGTGCTCCCATTCCGCTTCCGCTCTCCGCTCTATTTTTAACCCGATCCTTTTTTTTTTTTTTCCCTCCTTATTCGTTTCTGCCTTGAACTTAAAACGTAAACTGTGCAACTGGGATTTGTTTTCTTCGCCTAACGTCGTTCGTTGCTGTTGCGTCTGCCTGGAGGTATATAGAAGAGGCATTTGCAATTTTTGGCGCCGTTCGTGGGCGGCGTTCTGTTTGTTGCCTGTCTCTAAAGGTCGGAATTGAGCGCCCCGCTGCCGTCGTGTTTTGTTGTTATATTGTGCGACGCGCCCGTCTTGTTTGGCGCCGTCGTGCTCTGTAAGCCAAGCCATCTGTCGTACAATGGGCGGAAGCATCTGGTGGAAGGTCGTTCTTTCTTGAGACACCTTGCTCACATCGCAGCTGCGTCCTTTGTAAGTATATTTTCTATATGTAGCTACTCGGGCGTTTACAAGAAAAAAATTGAGAGAAAAAAAGAAAACGATATATGACGTTAATATGGACGTCTTTAACATTTGCTCATCCTACTCGTTCATGGGTCTTTCTATGTCATCTCGTGTGTGAACTGGCAGGAAGTCGTAATAAAAGTGATAACTCGTAATCCTGATGAAAAAAAAATATTATGTGACCTGATGGTTCAGAAGAGTACGTATTTGTATACCATGCCGGAAAAGCACCGGTACAAGAGGTGGCGGATGCGCAGGTGGTGTTGGAAGCCCCGCGTCTTCTTCAAGTTGGCGAGGTTGTAATCGTTTGCTGCTAAAGACGGGACACATTTTCTAGTTCTTAACGCATGGTATTGTTTGAGTCTGTTTTGCTGGTACACTGTACTGGAGGTTCCTGGAACCCGCTGCCTAACTACTTCTTTGTCTCTGTCTCACTTATAACAGCAAAATCTGTCGAGCATTTATTTTTTGCCTACCTGGCACGGAGGAAGCACTTTGTCGTCGCGCGTTTCGCGCAGCGCCGTGTGCAAAGCTACGCTGTCGCTTCAGCGGAAGCCGCGCATTCTGCGCCGCTGACCGTGACGTGGCCAGGCGTGCATGGATGAATTGTGGGGAAGCGGCGCTCCTGTGCTATCTTCGTTAAAGCTTGTCTTCGTGGTTGTTACGTTCGTAAACGCGCGGCTTTCCTCTCGGGAATTCAGGACGGTCTACATGGGGAGTCCATCTACGAGCGCGCTGTTGCGTGCCGCAGTTTCTTCTCTGTCTTCTGTTTTTGTATTTTACAGCGCGCTGCCGTTGCGTTGTTGCGTGTTTCGCTTAGAACTGAGGCTTCCCGAGCACTCGCTTGTGTAGGTGGAGCAAAATTTCCCGAAGCAGAGGGTGGGCGGACAGGCGCGGCATTGGGGTGTATTTAGCTTTGCGCAAATGAGAGGAGGGCTGGCGGCTTCTGTGCGGCGCTGGCGCAAGGTTTGCGCCATCCGAAGTCGGCGAGCGTGCGCGGAGGTTTTGGTAGATGAAGGCAATTTAAGCCTTCCTTCCTTTGTAGTCCTCTCCGCTGCGGGCAAAGAAAAAAAGAAGTAACGCTATAAAAATGGAGATAATCGCATGCCTCACGCCCAGCTCGGGTCGTCGCGCGGAATACTAATATACTGGAGCGGGTGTATAAGCTGCGAAGGAAACGTGCAGGGGGGGAGTGCCCGTTAAATCGGGTCTGCGTATACTTTCTTATAGCATTTAGGCTAATCTCGCCTGTATAGTGCTACTAGTTACCGCAGTTACCCCTGTCTGGGATACCGTCGGGCTTGTAGTTTGAAGTCAAGAAGTTGTGTAAGGAATCGTGTTTAGTGGACGACATTTGTCAGCAGCTGTTGTACCATGACGAAGCAAGAATGGTGTAACTGGTGTACTCGTGTATAGCGATGCGTTAAACTTATGCGTGACTTAGCGCGACATGTATGCGCGTTTGCTTGCTCGCCCGCTGTCCTTGTCTTGTCGGCGACGACAGCCTTGCCTCCTCCTGCGTTGCTCTCAGCTCGCTCTTTATTGCCTGCTGTGTCTCGTTAAGGAACGAGCGTGCCTTAAGTTGGCGAGCGTGTCGCGCGCGCAGCGCGTTCGCCTGCGGTATATCCCCGTCGCGTGTGAGCTCAGCGTGACGGGCTGGGGAGGAGAAAAAAAAAATTGAGGCGTCGCATCTGCAGGTGCATCAGGAGCAGGCAGGCAGGCAGGCGTGCTCTCGTCCGAGCCTTTTGTTCGGCCAGTGGAGGGCCCTTGTTTCGGTCGTCACGCTCGCGTAACGCAACGCCGGGCCACGTGACGCTGCCGCCTAAGCGCAATTTCCCGTGAGCCTCCCTTTCTCTCCTCCCCCTCCTTCTCGTCCTCCTCCTCCGCGTGCTCTCTTTCTTTTGCCCCCATCTGCGGGGGCCCCCGCCCCCCGACCACCTGCGTTCGGTCGTGCCGCTTGGCTTTGAGTTGCGGGGCTGTCGTGCACACGGCGTGCTTAACATTGCTCGCTTCGACAAGCGCCGGTCGAATGTTTACGCCGACGCCTGCGCTGGATGTGTTCGGCGGATTTCTCGGTGCGCGGCTGTTGCATTGCAGTTGCGGTGGTCCTGGAACCCCGCCGTTGATCGCAGTGGCGACGTGTGTGTGTGTGCGTGTTTGAGTTCATGTGTGTGGATGAAAAGCTCAGCTTTTGGAACTCGAGTTGGCGGGCTTTTGTGATCGTGCGACTTTGTCGGTGCAACGTTACTCACTTCGTGGATGGTTTTTGTAAGCGAGGTTCGCTTCCCGGCGACTGCGTAGTTGCGGTTCGTACTCGAACGACCATTTCTTCATCTCTAGGCTCGCCCTCCCGCACTTCTCGAACTTCACCGTGTCACGGCTGCTGCTTCCACGGGACTTCGCGTGCTTGACTTTGTGCTGTTTCTCGACTCGTGTCCGGTCACGACGAAGCGTGTCTCGAAGCCTGTTTAGCGCTTCCCGATTTTCCTGCTCTCTCAGGCTCCGGAACGCAACCTGTCGGCAACTGCCTTCTTCAGCACTGGTTTCTGGAAGCCGCCGGCCTTTATCGCCAGACTGCAGTCATTGTCCATCTCTTTTCTCGCGTTCCTCCACGGCCGGCGATAGAGCAATTCGTCTCGTCTTTCTCGACAGTATCTCGATTAATGCAGCGACCTCGCTGCCTCAGGAGCCGTTGCTTCGTAACTTCCGTCGCGTGCTGCACATTTTCGTTTCTAGTTCGAATTGTGTGTTCCTTCCTCGCTCTGGGAATTAAAGGATAAGGGGCTCGGATCTTCAATTAGGCGCGCGCGCGCGCGCCTCTTCTGCGGATTTAGGACATAGGTCAGCAGCAGCAACCTGCTCTCCCGCTGGGGGTAAAAACACGGCGTTCGGGGCTCGTGCGCGCATGCATTTGCTCCCCTGGGCCCCGCCAACATCGGCGGCCGGAACGGAGGCAGGAAGGAAGCTGCCCTACCTGTTAACGCCGCAGCTCCCACTCGTATAATAAAGAGCACGAGTGCATTCCGTGGGCGGAGACTTCCGTGACCCTTTTAATTCGGTTCCGCGGATTAGGTCGCGCGACGCGCCGCTCTCTGCCTGACTTAAGCAGCCCTATTTCCGTCTTCTCACCTCGCGAGTATATTTTATTCGTCGTCGTGTTGTCGGCCACTCTGACCCTGATTAGATTAGGACCCGCTTCTATAGAGCAAGGGCCGCTCTGCGCAAGGTCGTGCTGTGCGCGTGTACACGGAGTAAGTGCGCGCCGCTCGTTCGTGTCCTTAATTGAAGGGCCAGTTCAACATGGACGCGGTTTTAATTGGCGCGTTGCCGTTAATTCACTACTTGGCCATCCTGGTAGTCCCTGTCGAGTATAATACCTGAATTGTCGCGTAAATTGTTTTTATCTCGGTAGCAGCTCATTAAAAGCGCAGTGCGCGATAGTGGTGGTGTCATTGCCTCTCTCGTGAACGTCTTGAACATTATAAGGCACTTATTCCAAATTGCCTCGCCTCTTTTTTCCGCGACTCGAGCGCCGTGGAAGCTCTCCGTCGGCGATAGAGAAGCGCGTGTTCTGGGGGGCACCACACACGGCGCATCCATTTTATTTTATTTCATTCTCCGTACGTCTTCCTCGTGGTATTTTGAGAACGTGCGTGAAACACGAGACCCTCGAAATTCCGCCGCCCCTATAGCGCGTATATATACCATCTTCTGGGCAAATTTCTCGGCGTGCAGCCGAGCTTTTTAGCGGCGAGGCTCAGGCTCGTTTGACTTAAGTGCTCAACGGATCCGCTCCTCTTTGCCCAACTCGCGGAGGAAACTGCAGCAGCTTGCTTTCTCTCCGGAGGCCCGCTTGTTCGAAAGGCGTGAATGCCCTCACTGTGTCTCTCCCTCGAGATATATAGCCTCGCGTGCTACGAGTACTTCTCCCGCTCTCGTTCTACCGTCCATAGTACCGCCTTTTCTCTTATCCTTGTCTCTTCGCTCGCTGTTTTTCTTCTGGTTGGTCTACACGTATACTACATTCGGCAGCGCGAAAAAGCAGGCAGCACATCCCCGTATCGAGGCGCTTATTGCCGCGTGCGGCTGGAGAAACAATGGGACGACGCCGCCGCGCTCCGTGCCTCTTTTTCCTTGGGTCGTTCTAGTGTGGCGGCAAAAACGGCTCCCAACGCTGCTGTTGCTGCTGCTGCTTTACCCGACGCCGCCGCAGTTGAAGTGTGAGAGAACACACGCCGGCGATGGCGTGTGTGTTTGCCTTTTCGTGACGCCCTTTTCGGCGCGCGGCCACCAACGCGAAACAAGCCGCGTCCATTCTGCTTCTCTTCTGACCGCCCGGTCGGCCCGCAACTCCAAGCCTCGGTCCTGTCCTCCCCGTGTATAGCGCACCGTGCCATAGAACGCGCAACAACAGGTGCTCGCGGCTGGGTGCTTCGTTGCTGCCGCTATATACCATTGTCTCTCTCTTTTCGCTTCTTTGTATATACGCGCACTTTCTCTCTCGGCGAATCGCGACCGCTCTCGAAGCATCCGTGTTTGTCTTTGTTTCCCCCGCACTGCCTCGCTCGCTCGCGGGCTGGTCGGCTCTCGTTTGATTTCTCACGGGGTGGCTCCTTTCCGTGTATAAAACCGTGTCGAGCGTGAACTCTTTCGAAAGGGTTGCTGCGGGCGGCTCGGGGTCGTTCCAGTTGTTCGTCTCGACGTGGCCGCGAAAAGAGGCGTGGTGGTGGTGGTGTGTGTGTGTACTGCCGCTGCGGTTGTTGTCTTCTTCGTCTCGCCGCCGAGTGTCTTGCGCCCGCCTTCAACTCGGAAAAAGAGAAGCGGCGGAGCCTCCTTGCAGGGTAGAAGGCCGGCCGCGTGCTTGCTTCGCCGACCGCGAGATTTCACGCTGTTGGTCCGTGTGCGTGTGTGTCGGGATATCGCAGGTGGCGGCGCCGTTATCCGTCTCGGTGCTTGTGCCTTCGAGGCGGAGTCACGTTCGTGTGGTCACCCGAAATAGGAAGGGTCAACATGCTTTTTTATCCGCCGGGCCATCTTACGGCGCCGTCGGCCAGCAGACGTCCGCAGCTCTGTCCGGTCTGCGTCCATGCAGACCGTCGTCGTGAGCAGTTGCGAGTGGTCGGCGAACTCGTCGGAAACGGTTTGAACTCCGGCCATGCCCGTCACCTCCCGTGTGACCTGTCACATGCCGAGAGAGTGGACGGCGCGTAGCGCTGCTGCAGCCTGCGCACCCCAGGAAGAAGAGCCGTCCCGCGCTGGCGTTGCGCGCCGCCGATTCACCAGGAGCTCGTTGCGTCAGTGTAGCCGGCGGTCTGAACTCTCCGCGCGCGGTGGATTACACGTTCGTGAGTGTCGCGCCGTGTCTCGTTGTGACCCGCTCGCCGTGAAGACCCTTTCCCTCGACGCGGCCGCTGACTGTGCCCCCGAGACGATGCACTACACCAAGTTGCCGCTGTCAGTGCAGATGGCTCTCATTCTGGACACTGTGCGCTGCAAGAGCCCCCGCTACAGGATTCTCGTCAATGCGGATAGCCTGCCGGTGAGTTGCGAGGGTCTGCGTGGCCCTCACTTGAGTGTATACGCAGTATAGCTGCCACAACGTGGCTCGATTAGTTATGGATTAGTTCGTGACAAAAAACCATGACTTTCAAGGGACCGGTGTAAGATATGAAGCCGAGTGGTGTTGTGTGGAGCGAGGAACGTATACAGGTGACTCACGCCTGTCTTTCTGCGACGTTTCGCTTTCCTGTCTCGTTGTGCACCGCGTGCCTTATACTTTACAGGGCGTGTGGGCGTACCTGCGTCGAGTTACTCGTGCTTTTTGTAACAACCGAAAGCACTGTATTCTGGGATAATATATGTTTCGTTTGGCTGTAGAATTATGGATAAGGTTTAGGTTTGTGATAAGTTTCGTGTTCTTAATAAATGAAAAGTGTAATGACAGTGGAATACAATTTGCCGCCGGTGGGAGCCGAAGCCAGAGCTTCCGCATGAGGCGCGAGGGCGATGAATCGATTAAACTTCCGGTTAATCGATCAATTCTTTAACTGTTACATTCTTTCTATTTTGTATTCTTCATTTTTGTTTTCTCTTGCATGGACAATTGGTTGAGATCATATGCGCAAAATCAGGCAAGCGTCAGATGCGACGTCGCCGCTTCGCTTGCTCAACAGCAGATGAAGCAACGGCACATTGAGCTACAATGTTCTGACTACAGGACGGCGCCCGAGTGTGTCACTGGACAAAATCCACCCAAGCGCTGTGCACTTTAAGCGAGCCTGCGCCAAGCGGACATACGTGTACCGTAGCTCACCGCACGTTGGATTATGATTGCGTCTGATGCGAGTTTTAAATGTCCGTTCAAGTATATAGGGTGTCGCTGACGTGATATCAAAGGCTAATGTCGCCTAAAATGAACGTTAGTTTATTTTTTTTTCAGTATTTTTCTGTACAAACATGGTATTCTACGAAAATTGGGCACCGTAGCCATATTGCGATGTCCGGACCCACCCGTTGCGGGGTCGCTTCCTATCTGCACCTTCTCTCCGTGGCGACTATTATACGCAGGGAGGGGCGGCTTCGCTACGTGCGTTCATTGTAAAACCAATCAGCCGGCGGGGATATCTATATTCCTTCGTAGTGCATGCAAATTCGTTGTAGCGGTCTTCGCTGTAGATGCGTTGGCAGTACAAACGAAAGATAGGAATTCGCCAGGGACATACGAAATCCTTTATTACACAGGTCATGGCCATGGCGGCCGCATTTCGATGGGGGCGAAATGCGAAAACACCTGTGTACTTAGATTTAGGTGCACGTTAAAGAACCCCAGGTGGTCCAAATTTCCGGAGTCCCCCACTACGGCGTGCCTCATAATCAAATCGTTGTTTTGGCACGTAAAACCCCATAATCTAATTAATTTTGATTACACAGGTCAGTTCGCCGTAGAGGCGTTCAACTGCACCTCGAAGCGTTACTACTTTTAATTTTGATTTCAGAACTGAAGTATATATATATATATATATATATATATATATATATATATATATATATATATATATATGTAAATGCAGCTTCTGCGCTCGCGTATATACATACTCCCCTTCCAGGACAACATAGTCAAGCTTCAATTTATGTATTTATTTGATTATTTATTTATTACTTCCGCTACTTACAAGCGTGCCTGTCTATATAAGCATCACACACACCCTCTTCACGCCCGTGTCTCGATAGCATCGCATATAACGGAAATACAGGCAACACGTCTATATAGCGTGTACCCTATATAATGGCGCCCTGGAACCCGTGACCGCATGTGTGTACGCGTCCAGTTCCATGCATTTGTACCGCGCGGCGATTGAACCGCGCGCGCACGCAGCGTTCGTTCATTAACGGTATCGCAGGCGGATGTGACGAAATCGGCGTCCTTCTTCTTCCGCACCTATAGCTGGCCAGCTCGCGCGCCGCCTTTTGCATATGCATTAGCGGCTGCCCGCCACGTATATGTATGTATACACGTGTAGATTAAGCTATCCGTGCATGTCGTTTGTCAACGGACGAATCGGGACGCTATCGTGGAAAGGAGGCGAGGAGCGCCGGCCGGCCTTGTCCACTATATATACATACGCCGTGCTTGCGGAACGGCGGCGGGAAGCCAATTTTTTCGACGAAGTATAGCATTATCGTGTAACACGCGATAATTCTCGCGCTCTTTTTTTTTTTTTTTTCGCGGTCTAAAGAGGTGGCGCGGCGCAGTTAATAGCGTTCGTGGCTTCGCGTTATCGTTTGCTTCATCTTCCTCCGATCGAGCTCGCGTACATCGCCTGGCCATTCGGGCCAATTTCACGAGTCGGCGAGGAGCGAGGACCCGGAAAGAGGGTCCGGGCCTAGATACCGTAAGCCAAACCTCGCGAGTCCAGCCTGCGTGTACCGTATTTGCGCGGATGTAAGGTGCGCCCCCACTGCTTGGGAGCTTGAACATTTGGGGAATTGACAAAGGTCTGTTCAAGGGTGCGTACGCGCGCGCCGGTATGCATCTGTGTGAAAAAGCAGCGACAGTGAAATCTACCAAGAAAAACGAATAACAAGTTCCCAGAATCAGTGGCTGCTTAGAGTGTTTGGCATGCAGTCGCCGTTCCCTACGCGGTGTCAGCGAATGACGTAAGCACGACTCTTGTAAGAGTCATGCTTTATATATGCGCCTAGAGACGAGGCTTTTTTATGTTTTGTTTTGTTTTTATGATCTGCGGCTTTTTGTTGTGACTAGACTGATTGACCGAAGGACGGCAGTACAGGTTTGTAATGCGTATTAGCGCGGTTATCGCGATTAAAAAGAAATATGGGGTTTTACGTGCAAAAACCACGATCTCATTATGAGGCATGCACGTCGTAGTGGGGGGACTCTTGAATAATTTGGACCACCTGGGGTTCTTTAACGTGCACCTATAAGTACACGGGTGTTTTCGCATTTCGCCCCCAACGAAATGCGGCCGTCGTGGCCGGGATTTGATCCCCGCGACCTTAGTGCTTATAGCAGCTCAGCACAATAGCCACTAAGCAACCACGGCGGGTATTTAATAAAAAGAAACAAAATTGGGTCTTACGCGAGCAAGTGCAGTGTATACGTCGGGCCACTGGCGGGGGTATATAATGTATAGCGAGAGCTACTGCACGCCCGAGTCCTAGATTAAAGCCACGCTCTTCACGCCGTCCGCAGGAATTTCGCGAGCGAACTGCGTGTCGTCCATATATTACGCACCCGTCGCATGTAGTACACACGACGGCCAAGCCTCGAACTGCTTGTATACGCAAGGCGCGAGATCGCGCGCGCCAGCAGGGTATATATCGCGCACTGTACACGCGTGGATCCTATAGATTAAAAGCCGTTCACACTGCGTGACTGCAAGGACGCGCTTGCGAACGAGCCGTGGTCAGTGTATGCGAGCTTCTCTTGTCCCACACTGGAGCGCGTGCGGGGCTTCGCGGCTCGGCGGCGTGCAGCAGCCAGGTCACGCGTGGTAACCTTATGCTATATACACGCGGTCGCACGGCGATCGAGGAAATTGCGAATCGGGTCGACCCGAGCGTTGCCGACTTCCCCGATATATAGCGGTGCACGGTGACTCACCACCAATTGTGAATTCCCGTACTTATCGGCAAGTAGTACACTTGTTGGCACTGCCGGTATACTTACAAGCGGGCAGTGCAAACGCGTGCCGAATAAACTTTGGTGTAGTCGCCAGACTGCAGCGCGTTCCTTGCCTCTTCGTTCTGTGTGTATATGTGATCGAGAAATGCCGCTTTCGAGCAGCACGTAATTGATCAAGTTACCGACTATGTAAGTGAAAACGTTTCGGAGTGCCTTTATGATACTTGGTGTCAGGGAAAATCGAGAAATGCCGTTTTCAAGCAGCACGTAATTGATCAAGTTACCGACTATGTAAGTGAAGACGTTTCGGGGTACTACTTTGATACTTTTCGTTCAGGGGAGCATCTTTTTTTTGTTTTTTTTTTTTGTTCAAGTATCTGTTGTTGTACGGAGCATTCTTTCTTCCCATCCCTGCCCCCTCTCTCTCTCTCTCTCTCTCTCTCTAACACACACAGGCACACACTCGCTCACAAAACAAAACAAACAAATGTGTGCGTCGTTTGTCATCGTTTATGCGGTCCCCGGCACTTTACACCTTCTGTCAAGAGCATGAAGTCAACAAAAATGGTCAGGAGCAAGATTTAGTCTGCATACATCGCAGAGGCGGCTGGGGTCGTTTCTCTTTTTTCTTTTTCTTTCACCCCCCCCCCCTTTCTTTTTTTCTTTTTTACTTGAAATGAATGTCCGGCGCGAACGGCCGTCGTCACGAACTTTAGTGCTTTGTAAATAATGCAGGTGTGTGTGATCTGTCTTCACATATTTCCTTTTTTTTTTCCCCGCTTCAGAAATACGTCAGGCGTCTGTGACAAATATTTGATCCTTGTAAAATAATTAAGCTTGTCATGTGTTTGGAGTGGTGGAGCTCCTATCGGCATGCGTTGTGTTTACATTGATATTGCAGTACATATATGGCTCGTCAACAGTGCCGCTTTCATGACACAACAAATAGTGGTGCGAAAAACACTCGTGTCTTGTAGCAATGATTTGTGGACTATGGGATTGTATACTGTCTTGGCGCGCTTACTATGAAGGACGGCGAAGACCGTTTTGTCACGCATTCTGAACGACGTGAACGGCTGGCCTAAAAAAACGTATTTATTGTTTGTTTGTTTGTTTGTTTGTTTGTTTGTTTGTTTGTTTGTTTGTTTGTTTGTTTGTTTGTTTGTTTGTTTGTTACTCTGGGTTTAGTACTGACATATTACACAAGCTGGAGAAGGGCTAAATATAGTTGGCTCCTTTCTGCAGGCGCCCACATCTCTCACACACGCACACAAAAAGCAAAAATTAAGTAAATAAAATAAGGTAACTGATATGTACCGAGGCCACCGCGCGTCCTGAGTTAGAGATAGCGATGCGGTGCTGTTCGGTCTTGGTTTCGGTTGCCGCGCCACCACTGTACACTTTTGCTTCTGAGCGGGATACGCAGTCTTAAAACTCCGTTGAACGTAACGACGCGCCAGCTCTACCCTGGGCCTAAGCCCCAGCGCATTAACATGCAGCCGAAAGTAAGTAAAAAATGGAAACCGGAGACCGCCTTCCGGCACTCGGGAGTGCTAACTACCGGTTCATCAGCCTCTCTCCAGAAGTATCCTGCCGTAAGCCACCACATCGCCCTGATAGCTTTTTACACTTTCAAATATACTCGGCCTAATGCTGCGTATACGCCTTGAAACTCTCTACAGGTGGGGTGGTATTCGAAACGAAGAACGCTCTTGAGCTCGGGTTAGAACCCGTTAACCTCGTTCAGAAGACAGCACGTGGGCGAGAGGAGGGTACTTTCGCGTTGAGGAAAGACGTGAGGAAGGGATGATATACGGGGGAAATGGAAGTAGCGGCACGGCGTGGCTTCGAAATATACCGGTCGATCACCAGCGCGCGCTGCGATATCGCGTCTCGAGAATTCCGTGCACCGCCGCGGTAGCCGAGAGCGTCGGCTACGGGGACCTACCGCTCCTATATACACGTATGCGTGGAAATGATACCTTGTTTCAGAAAGCCCTATGGGAACAGCGCCACCTTCCGTTAGAGCTCACATTAAAGAAACACGAAGGGGCGCTAAAGGGAATTAAGTTGGTCGGCATCCGTACATTATATAAACCCTTCGACAATTTCAAAAAGAGATCGAGAAGTCTTTGTAAACCAGAAAATACGCGAAAATAAAAGACATGGTGGCGACGCCGCCTTCAAGATCCAGCTCGCCGTGACGTCATTCATTTTGACGGCCGTCTGCTATAAGTCCCAGTTAGTTTTTGGGTCGGTAACGATGAGTTACATTTGGATTCTAAGAGTGACTGAACAGAACAAGTTCCAAGAAACTGTACTGAGTTCTAACGGCACGAGCGCAACAGATACCTTGAAATCTGTGACGTCACACTGACTTGCCGGTGTTGGGGTTTCGGCGCGAAATTCAAAAATGCAAGCTTGGCTGTCTATGTTATATTATATGTAATTAACCTTTTAGGGCAAGATTAACGAAAATTGTTGCGAAAGAGCACTTTATCGGTGTGAAACTGATTTAGTGTTTCTTTTTTAGTGTCCCTATAGTTTAAGGTGTATTAGTAAATTACGTTTCTATAAAACCGGAAAGCTGGCTCTTACTTTGGTCGCAGACTTGCTATATGAGCCAGTAAATGCGCAAGAACGACGGACGAATGGCAACGCCCCATTTGAAGCTGCCGCAGCAGCTCACCGTGACGTCATGAATTTCGATGGCGTCTGTTCGTGTCTCCTTACTTCTTTGTCGATTGACGAAATGTTACATTACACCCTGAAGCGACCTAAAGGCAGAAGAAGAGCCTAAGGATTTTTTCCTGCGCTAGAACAGGCCCAAGAGCGAGAAAGATCCGTGACGTAAGTCACGCTGACAACATGATGCTATGGTCATCATCATCATCATCATCATCAGCCTATATTTTATGTCCACTGCAGGACGAAGGCCTCTCCCTGCGATCTCCAATTACCCCTGTCTTGCGCTAGCGTATTCCAACTTGCGCCTGCGAATTTCCTAACCTCATCATCCCACCTGACTTTCTGCCGTCCTCGACTGCGCTTCCCTTCTCTTGGTATCCATTCTGTAACCCTAATGGTCCACCGGTTATCCATCCTACGCATTACATGGCCTGCCCAGCTCCATTTCTTCCGCTTAATGTCAACTAGAATATCGTCTACCCCCGTTTGTTCTCTGATCCACACCGCTCTCTTCTTGTCTCTTAACGTTACTCCTAAGATTTTTCGTTCCATTGCTCTTTGTGCGGTCCTTAACTTGTTCTCGAGCTTCTTTGTTAACCTCCAAGTTTCTGCCCCGTATGTTAGCACCGGTAGAATGCAATGATTGTACACTTTTCTTTTCAACGACAGTGGTAAGCTCCCAGTCAGGATTTGGCAATGCCTGCCGTATGCACTCCAACCTAATTTTATTCTTCTGTAAATTTCTTTCTCATGATCAGGGTCCCCTGTGAGTAATTGACCTAGATAAACATATTCCTTTACAGATTCTAGAGGCTGACTGGCGATCCTGAATTCTTGTTCGCTTGCCAGGCTATTGAACATTATCTTTGTCTTCTGCATATTCATCTTCAACCCAATTCTTGCACTTTCTCGATGAAGGTCCTCCATCATTTCTTGTAATTCCTCTCCATTGTTGCTCAATAGGACAATGTCATCTGCAAACCGAAGGTTGCTGAGATATTCGCCATCGATCCTCACTCCTAATTCTTCCCAGTCTAAGAGCTTGAATACTTCTTCTAAGCATGCAGTGAATAGCATTGGAGAGATTGTGTCTCCTTGCCTGACCCCTATCTTGATAGGTATCTTTCTACTTTTCTTGTGGAGAACCAAGGTAGCTGTGGAATCCTTGTAGATATTTGCCAAGATATTCACGTATGCCTCCTCCACTCCTTGATTACGCAATGCCTCTATGACTGCTGATATCTCTACTGAATCGAATGCCTTTTCATAATCTATGAAAGCCATATAGAGAGGTTGATTGTACTCCGCAGATTTCTCGATTACCTGATTGATGGCATGGATATGGTCCATCGTAGAATATCCCTTTCTGAAGCCAGCCTGTTCTCTTGGTTGACTGAAGTCAAGTGTTGTCCTGATTCTATTGGAAATTATCTTGGTGAATATTTTATACAATACTGAAAGCAAGCTAATGGGTCTGTAATTCTTCAATTCTTTAACGTCTCCCTTCTTATGGATAAGTATAATGTTGGCGTTCTTCCAGCTCTCTGGTACACTTGAACTTGTGAGGCATTTCGTATAAAGGGCCGCAAGCTTTTCAAGCATGATATCTCCTCCATCTTTGATTAAATCTACTGTTATTCCATCTTCTCCAGGCGCTTTTCCCCTGGTCATGTCTTTCAAGGCCCTTCTAACTTCATCGCTAGTTATAGAAGGAGCTTCTGTATCCGGTTCATCACTATTTCGAATGGAAGAAGCTTGGCTGTTTTGGCTACTGTACAGGTCAGTATAGAATTCTTCTGCTGCTTTTACTATGTCATCGAAATTGCTGATGATATTACCATGCTTATCTTTCAGTGCATACATCTTGCCTCGTCCTATGCCTAGTTTTCTTCTTACTGATTTCATGCTGCGTCCATATTTTACGGCTTCCTCAATTTTTCCCACGTTATAATTTCGAATATCCCTTACTTTCTTCTTGTTGATCAGTTTTGACAGTTCAGCGAATTCTATCTGATCTCTTGAGTTGGACACTTTCATGTTTTGTCGTTTCTTTATTAGGTCCTTTGTTTCTTGGGAGAGCTTCCCTACAGGTTTCTTTGGTGCCTTACCTCCCACTTCAATTGCTGCTTCTGAGATCAGCCTAGTTACGGTTTCGTTCATTATCTCTATGTTATCTTCATCTTCCTGTTCTAAAGCTGCATATTTGTTTGCGAGCACCAGCCTGAATTGGTCTGCTTTTACCCTTACTGCCTCTAGGTTGGCCTGTTTCCTCTTGACTAATTTCAATCTCTCTCTCTTCAAATTGAGAGAAATCCTAGACCTCACTAACCTATGGTCACTGCACTTAACCTTACCTAACACTTCTACATCCTGCACTATGCTTGGATCGGCAGAGAGTATGAAATCTATTTCATTCCTTGTTTCTCCATTAGGGCTTTTCCAGGTCCACTTCCTGTTGCTTCGCTTCCTGAAGAAGGTATTCATTATTCGGAGCCTATTCCTTTCCGCGAATTCTACTAACATCTCTCCTCTTGCATTCCTAGAATCGATGCCGTAGTTGCCAATGGCTTGCTCACCAACTTGCTTTTTCCCCACTTTTGCATTGAAGTCGCCCATGACTAAAGTATACTGAGTTTGCACCTTTCTCATTGCTAGTTCAACCTCTTCATAAAACTGTTCAATTTCTTCATCATCGTGACTAGAGGTTGGTGCATAGGCTTGCACTACCTTCATTTTGTACCTCCTATTCAGCTTTATTACGACGACTGCTACCCTTTCATTAATGCTGTAGAATTCATCAATGTTGCCCGCTACGTTGTTATGCACTAGAAATCCTACCCCGGATTCTTTCTTATCTGGAAGACCTCTGTAGCAGAGGACGTGGCCGTTAGTCAGTACTGTGTAAGCCTCACCAGTTCTTCTAACCTCACTAAGGCCAATAATATCCCAGGAAATGCCTGATAATTCTTCAAATAGTCCTGCTAAGCTAGCCTCACTCGAGAGGGTGCGCGTGTTGAACGTTGCCAGGTTCAGTTTCCATTGGCGGCCTGCCTTGACCCAGAGATTCTTAGCACCCTCTGCCGCGTAGCAGGTCTGACCGCCGCCTTGGTCAGGTGCTCCGCAGCCACTGGGAACTGAGGGCCATGGGTTAATTGTCGGATGCTATGGTATTGGACGCTAAATTCGTGTGAATAGTGCGGACTTGATTTTCTCTGCTAGTAATCAACTTTCTTTCTTCTTTTTTGATTGAAGAAAAACGAATACAGTTTTGAGAAGATACTTCGGCGGTCTGAAACTGTTTTGTGTGTTTCTTCTGCTGTAGAGTCTACAGCCTCGATGGGGGCTCGATCTTACGGGTGCGTGCGTCAGGCAGCGAAAACGATGTGCCGGTTTCGAACGCGTGCCCTTTCCCTTCTGCCTCGACGTGCAGTGCACGCAACCTCTGACAGGGACGGACGGTTCGGCGGCCACGCCGCAATCACCGCGGTGAGGGTGGCCACGCACGGTGGAAAGAAGCTCGCGATGTCCCTAATGAGTCCAAATTAGGTCTCCTCCCGATTAGCGCGCCAAGTGAGTGCTGCTCGCGCCGTTACAGTGGAGTTCATTCGAAGACCCCATTGCCGGCGCGTGCGCCCCTCTCGCAGGGTCGAAATCCATGGTACGCAGAGTTTCGGTGGCGCATGCACGACTTCTGTACCGATTTGTGTGTGTGTGTGTGTGTGTGTGTGTGTGTGTGTGTGTGTGTGTGTGTGTGTGTGTGTGTGTGTGTGTGTGTGTGTGTGTGTGTGTGTGTGTGTGTGTTGTGTGTGTGTGTGTGTGTGTGTGTGTGTGTGTGTGTGTGTGTGTGTGTGTGTGTGTGTGTGTGTGTGTGTGTGTGTGTGTGTGTGTGTGTGTGTGTGTGTGTGTGTGTGTGTGTGTGTGTGTGTGTGTGCGCGCGCGCGCGCGCGCGCGCGCGCGCTTGAGAACCAACCACTGCCCTAACAACCGTAAAAAAAGAAAAGAATTAAGAAAGAAGGCGCACGGAACGAAGCCAATCGCCTCTTCCCCATACTGAACCAAACAAAATACTTTAGACGAATGTGATTCCGCAGAGGCGATCCTCTCCGTCTGACACGCAAGTTTAATGGTATGGTAAAGCGTTATTGAGAGAGAGCAAGTTTAATAAAACCATGGTATATATATACGAAAACACTCGATCGACAAACAGCGACAGAACGCTCTCTTTCGAGGCGCGCACTTATATTCAACCATTTGTTTCGATCAGACGCGTAGTGTCAATTGTATATTCAGTACATTCCGCCCCCTTAGCACATTTGTTAGGCGCTTTCTGCTGTTTAAACGTTTCCCGTATTCGTATACACCGGCTGTTCGAACGTTAATCGAGGCCAAAGCCATGCATCTGGACATATACGTGCCCGTGCGACGCCGGCTGCCTCGGTTTGTACGCTTTCGTCGATGTTCGGTGTATAAGCGCAACCCACGTGTGCGTTTGGGATATTATTTTTTATGGGTTAGCATCCACGACGACGTCCTACAGCTCTTAAGTATAGAGACCGCCTGCACGCCTGCCTCGCTTGTTATACCTGCAATGCCGTGCGCATCCAACGTTCGTATATAATCCTATCCGATTCCTGCACACGACGATGCATGTGTGCTTAATAGGAACGCGGACCTTCTGTGCGGGACACCGTTGTCGTTTTATTTATTAAGTGCACCAACCAGTGTGTATATATCTATACTCACGAAACGCTGTCTTGCTCCCCCGCGCGTCAGGCAAGCGGCACAGGAAAGTTACGGCATTGCGCGGCATCGATCTGTTGTCTATACGCCCCCTCATACATACACCTTCACTGACCGACGCGGTACCCTATTTATGGGTGACCGTAGCAGTCAGCATTTATCGGTTTTCTAAAGACAAACTGCGCGCTGTGCGCTCGTTATGCGTGCTGTATGCCGCACGCCTCCTATGCGTTATATAGCGTATGTGTACGTCTGCGGCGTTGTGTACATAAACGCGCGCGCCAAGTGCGCTGCAGCTGTATACGCGATCACCGGCCCCGAAAGTTACGGCATTGGCTTCGATCTGCTCGTTACGCGGTCTTGTATTGTATGCCTTCGCTAACCAACGTGCCATCCGCACGTACACAGGGCTGCTATTATCGCGGGGCGTGCCGCGCTTGGATCACGTGCTGTCTCGGATCTCGAAGCTAGTCGACCTCGTTTTTGCTGCAGCGCGCCCTACGCGTGTTTCACGGCGCGCATGCTTAGAGATAAGCCTGGATTGATTGCCTCCCCGCCTTCTTTTCGAGATCGAGATGCTTCGAGGCGCCGCTATAGCTGGCTGAGAAAGTTGGGAGTGTGTATACTTTTGGAAGTCTCTCTCTCGAAGTGTGGACCGTGGCCAGCTGTTTATATGTACGAGGAAAAGCAAAACAAAAAAGCGGAATGAGGGAGAGAGAGAGAGAGAGACGGTGCGACAATCGACTCGTTCATTACAGCCGAGAGCCTTCTCCGTTCACGTTTGCTGTATATCCGATATACGCGCCGCGCTGACCCGGTTGCGTCTGGAAATTGCTCCAGAAGGAAGATTTCGGAGACAGAACGGATCCTGATTTCGTCCTCAAATTGCCCTGCACGAGGTGGAGATCTTCGAGATTAAACGTGTTTCTGCGTCTCTCTTCGGTTGTGTTGTGTCGTTTTGGTTCTTTCTTCTTCTTCTTTTTTTTTTCTTCTTTTTTTGCCGCCAGGTTGAACTTCACGGGAAACAGCTGCCTTGAAGATGGGTCTCTCCTTCTGCGTGTGTACGCAGGAGTGAAGACGCGTAACTATAGGTAACGCTAAGGCACATGTCCGATTGCAGCGTTAATTCCTCTTCGCTTATGCCTATTCCTCTTTCTTTTTGTTTTTCTCGCGTTCTTCCATAAACGAAACTGCTTATACGCTGGCGAAAATGTCGTTTGATGGCGACAGGACCAAGTGGCTCGGGGATGTTTATACGTTGGAAAGTGCAGTGACCCGATTTTGATCGTCGCCTATGTAGTCGCGTACGTGTCACTCGTGGCGGCTTTCTTGTTGCCATACGCGTCCCGAAAGAAATCTGATGGTATCGCTCTCGGCTTCTCGCTTATCTGCATGGCCTGTGGCGTTGAGAGTATCGTGCGTTTCAGCCCTCTCGAATCGTCAGTCGAGATCATCTCTTACCCGCCTTCACTTTGCATCGCCGCAGGCGCGCTATTGTCTGATGCCCTCAAATCACGCCATAGTTTTTTTGCTATATAGGAGTCACCAATCGGTGTAGATTTATCATCGCAGCTTATTTCCTTGCCGAGGCTTTGGTTGCTTCACTTGAGGACGGTAGAAACATGCAAACGCTTAGCAGTTTCATCTTTAGCGGCAGGCATGATCCATGCCTATTAAAAAAATTTTGCGTAACTCTTCTATCAATATAATTAGAGAAACAGCATAAAAGTGGCCAGGGGAGGGGGGGGAGTAGAGCCAGGAGTATCTTCGTGATATCAATATATCGCTGCGGTTGCGTTTGCGCCAACATATCAGCGGAATGTAGATGGTCATTGTAAGGACTATCGATATCTGCGTGTTCGTTAAACACAGCATTATAACATGGCTCCTCTATATACAGTGCTGCTGCTGTTTTGAAACGCTCTCATAAAATATTTCTCTCAAAGTGTTCGCATGTAGTTTGACCATCGTCGCTGTTCTGCACCACGAAAAACACCCAATACGACTAGCTTTATTTACTCGCTTCCCCACACAATTATCATTCTCTCTCACTTTCCTTTTTATGCAATGTTTGTGCTTTTTGTACGTGTGCAAGCCTTTTCTAAAGTGCCTCGCTGCAGTTACTCGCGTCAGCGGGATACCATTTCATGTGGCACTCGTGCAGCTTATAATGTGACGCACGATGCATTCGTATCCTTTGCTTCCGGCTTAAGCCGTCAGGCATCGATGGAGGTCGCATTGCGGGGATGCTTGTTTGTTTAGCAGCAGTAAGTGAAACGCCTTCGACGATAAGTTCACGTGCCAAAATGTACTAAACGATGTTTTGCCTGGCGATGTGTCAAAGCTTCGTGCACAAGAGGTCGCGATCACTGCGCATGCAAGCAAGAGAGAGAGAGAGATAGAAAAAAAAGAACAGCGGTGACCTATATCCGCGTGTGTGCTTCGCTGTCTACTGTCATTAATTTTCTCTGGCAAACCGCGTATAGGGCGACGTACGATGGCTATAGGTCCACTATATTTACTTTTTTATCACCGTACTATTTATTGAAACGCTCAGTGTTCATTCCCGTCGACGCAGGGCGCACCTGCCTGCAAACCTGCGCCCCCGTGGCATATTTACTTCAAAGAGGCATTTTATGCCCGCCGCGCTTTTGAACGACGCGTGACGGCGGACCGCGAGGAAGCCAGTGACTCTCTCTTTCTTTGGCCGTTTGCCGCGCCGCACGATAAAAGAGCGCCGGCGCGGAATTTACGACACAAGTTCTGAGAGCGGCAGATGGGGATCGAAAAGTACCGATTGCGGCCATCGGGCGGCGTCTTTGGAGGAGGGACTAGCCCGATTCGTTTACACGGCTGTCGAGATTAAATTGAGCTCACTTTGGCATATCAGTCCGCGCGTTGTCCGTTTCACTTCACCTTTCTCCATATGTATGTATGTATGTATGTATGTATGTATGTATGTATGTATGTATGTATGTATGTATGTATGTATGTATGTACCTACGTACGTACGTAGTACGTGTGCGTGTGTGTGTGTGTGTGTGTGTGTGTGTGTGTGTGTGTGTGTGTGTGTGTGTGTGTGTGTGTGTGTGTGTGTGTGTGTGTGTGTGTGTGTGTGGCTTAGTGGCTATGGTTTTGGGCTGCTAAGCGCGAGGTCGCGGGACGAATCCCGGCCACGGCGGGTGCATTTCGATAGGGACAAAATTATTCCTGAGTCCCCCACTACGGCGTGGCTCATAATCCGAAACGCGATAGCGTTAAGGGCCGCGTGTCGCAGAAAATCCGGCGTCGGCGTGAATGTCGGCGTCCGTGGCTGAGAAAATCATCCCCAACCACCCCGACTGCGCAGGCCCTCCACGTGCATGGTGCAAGGTTTTGGTGAACAAAAATTGAATTTCTCACAGTGAAATCGGTCAGAAAAGGGTACAGTACGACTTAGCCACAACCTACAGACATGGTGGCGTCGGATTGTAATTTGAATGTACGAGAAAAAATAATTCTGTTCCGAGGAAACTTAAGCACTAATCCCTTTTCCAGCATTTCTACCAGAGCTGCAGCCGCGCGCACGGGTACTTGTGAAAATTATATCTAGATGGCGCTCGTATCCTCGGCCGGTCAAATTGGGACTTCGCCTGCCTAATGCGTTTTGGACACGCGCGCACGCCGGGGCAATAGCAAACGATTAATAAAATAACAAAAAAGGTGCTAGTGCCTTCACATTTTAATATAAGACCACTTATATTGCCCCTGGAAAAACGTCTTCCCAGCAATGCATTTCTGTTTAAAAGTGAAGCTGACTTTAAGGGAATCGGTGTAAACTTGCGCTTTGCAAGCTGGCTTTCCCACGTTCTGTGTTGCAGTGAAGCCCTCAAAGAAAAATGCGATTCGAACGGGGCCCGATAACGCTATCGCGTTCCACTCTTAAATGCGAAGCTTAAGCGTCCTCCAATTTTTTTTTTTTTTGCCTTTCAATTTCAAGCCCAGCTAATTACCCCTACGTTTGCTTGGTTTCATTGCCTGCTGGCGTTATATATATTACGTTTTTGTTGCGAACTTGTTGTGCAACGATTCTACCCGAATTGTACAGAACAGCTCTCGTTAGGTGTGTAAAATCATGCTTGATAGAGGTGGTCGTCCGCCGAAACGTCGAAAATAAAATGTTTTCGAACGTGGATTTCTTCAAATAACTATACATTCAGTTGCCAGGAGCTCTTATCTCACACGCGCACGCACGCACGCACGCACGCACGCACTCACACTCACACTCAATATATAGATCGATTTATTTCTGTACTTGTTAGGAGGAGCCTTACAATTCATGGTTTGCAAGTTACAAGACGCATGCAGACAGAGTGGCAGAGAAACTGACAAGACAGGCGCTGCACTAACAACTGAAGTTTATTGAAGCAACGCGTAATAAATATACAAGAAAGTGGGGTATCCATAGCAGAGAGCGCACACTCCGTGAAACTATTTGGCGTCGCTTGTAAGTTTCGGCGCTTTTGATCAGTCTTATCGTTGTTAGTTTGCGTACCCATGCGAAGAGTTGTCACAGAGCAGAATGACTTGCGCAAATGCTGGTGTTATCAAACGCCGATGCATGCAGATGCCTCTCTTTGTTACTGCCCGGCATGCGCGGTATTTTTGAAACGTGCTCGTTATGTTCCTTCGCGCTTTCGAAAGCACGCACGCTCTCTCCGGGGCATCCGTTATTACACGTTGAAACAGTGATACGGAATGCTGCGATGCTTGCGTTTGGCAGGGAAAACGCTGGCGCTTTTCTTTCGCACGAAGGAATGCTTGACGGCGAAGAAAGTAAGTCGAAGCTTGTAAACGCGTAAGGCTGGGTAATAAAGCAAAGGATTGGGGTCGGGAGAGGGACACCGTCGTATAATATTCTCAACGACACCGCCCTGGCAGCTATAGATTCTGTTGTTTTTCTTTTTTTCATCGTCAAGTTTAGCCCGAGGCTGTCGTCTTGCTAAGCAATTTACTACTGTCATCATTCAGGGTCCCTCGAAGTCTTCGAAATTAGTTTTCGCTGGTTAGCCTTCCCGCGTTTCCCGTTCGTTCTGCTGTAGCGACACTTTAACGTTGCGCGTGAACGGGCGCATGCATGCAGGGTGTGTCGATGTTGATTAATCACCCTGCACGTCCTTCGCGTTTGGCTTAAGTTCGGTGCACCGCTCTGAGTTCTGTTTTTCGTGAAATCGAGGGACGACCAGATAGAGAGGGGAACTGCATAACCGCGCGCGCGGTAAGACGATCTAATTATACGTACTGGAACGTCGCATATAGCAATTCCGTGAATATCGAACGTTCATCGTAAACGGGTCGAAAGCCCGCGCCCATGCGTTCAAAATCGTATTTCAAACCTCACGTCTCCTGGCGATGAAGGCTTTCAACTGTCCGTATACATAAGTCCCATGTGGGGTGCGGACCGCGAAGTGTTAATTACGAACCTGCCACGCGAAGACACCGAGGGTATAGTTTGAAGGTTGTGCACGCATCGAGGCTTCTTTCGTACATGTAGAACGAAAAGCACTCGGGCCACTTTTAAAGATGCCATTTCTCTTCTACCTTTCCCCACGTCTTGCAGCTTAGCAGTCGACGGCCTGTCTGTGAATCTGAGTGCTCGCTTTCAGCGGCCCGAAAACAGCCGTTCCCGATTTGCCGTATGTCAGCCAACGTTTAACGGTAAGCTAAGGTACTAGCAACTGTAGCTAAAGCGAAGATCCGCGACCCGGCCCCTTCCGCATTTCGGCGTATACCACGTGACAGTTGGGTCGTTCCGCCTGCGCCGCCACATGGCAGGCGGTAGCCATAACAACAGCGACCCCGCTCGCCCGGACGACATTTCGCATTAATCAGGCCCGCCAACCTCGACCGCTCGTTGAATGGAAGGGGTTAATTCCGACCGGTCCAGTGCAATCTGAACGATCACAAAACTTTGGGAGAGAGTGTGTGTGCGTGTGTGCGAGAGAGATCTCTTCCACGGCCGCCGGACCGTGTTCATAACACTTCCAGAGCGGGGTGTATATTGAGAACGCGTGCGCCCATCGATCTCTCCAGCGCGCCCCGGCGGCAGTGCAGTAATAATATTCGCGGTGCGTGCTATAGGCCGTTGTCGTGAGCTCCGCTGCCGTAAGACGTGTTGCACTTTCCGCAGCGCAAGTCTTCATTTCTCATTCGTTCTCTCTTCCTTTCTTCCTCTGTAATTTTTCTCTTTTTTTCTTACGCGTGCCTTCACACTCCAGTCCTTCTCGACGATTTCGAATAATGACGGTTGTACTGACCCCCATAGTCTCTCGCTCCTCGCTCGCCGTACTAGATGCGGTGCATACGTGCATTAGTGTTGGGAGGGGGGCAATTCATCGAGCGGGACCCCTCTCACTGTTGCGCGCGCCCCCGTGTGCGTGCGGCCAGTAAAGTATAACGGCTCCGTCGCACCGGCTGCGGAGGAATAAATCTCGAGTCTATTGTTTCCCACCAGTCGCGCCGCCGCTGCCGCTGCTGTTGCCTCGGGCTGCGTCTAGTGGATTGGGCAGAGAAGGGGCGGGCCGGAGTTTCTTTTTTTCTCTCCGATCACGATTCCGCTTCACTTGGCGCCGCGGCCACTTTCTGTCTCCGCAAAACCCGCGGTCTGTCTTAAGACGTGTGCTGCAGGTGTACGCTCGCCGCGCATGGTGGCTGCAGCGTTGCGTGTGACCTGCCCGACGGTGGTCCGCTTTTGTTTCGGAAGGGATCGTTGCCCTCTTGCGCCTTTCGCCCGGCGTCGGTGAAGGAGGAAGGCAGCGATTTCACGGAGTGCGGCGGTCAATCGTGGAGGAGAGGGGGGCGTGGCGCGATGCACGAACGTTCGAAGCGCTCCCTTCCGCGCGACAGTTCCGTCTCTTTTGTTGAAAACATGTTGTTAGTGATTTTGTTTGTTGTGCATGGCGACTGTCGTTAGCCGAGTCCTAACTATTACTCGGATAGTGCTCTGCTCTTAGAGAGCTCTGGGTTAACGTATACGCCTGCCACCGTTGCGGTCGTGTATACTTAACGACGAGGCTTACTTTTCTGAGCAGTATGAGCCGCCAGTAATGGCGAAATCTTGCGAGCTGCGCTTAAACCAAAGTAGTTATGTACGTCGTGTGTTTAACCATAGTATACTGCAATATTACACTTTCAGTTGGACAGGAGGTACGTCGAGGGAGAGAGAAATGTCCATGTGCCCATGGTAGGACCTAATCAAAGGTCCCTTCTTTGGGGCGCTCTTCGTAGACTCTATGCGTCTTTCGAGCGTTAAGTTCCTTCAATTATGCGTATTCATTCGTGACATCAACGCGAGACGTTAGCGTCGCGCGGGCGGGCGCACTTTTCCAGCGACCCAATTCAGCGCGGCGCGTTCTCGTCGGAAGAACAAGGAACGCAGCATGTACTCAGCATGCGTACTCGGCGACCCTGGCTTCCCGTCCATTTACCCGCGGTTCCATGCAGCCACGTATAGTGTTCCTGTTGTAGGCTTGTGGTTCTGTGGACGCGTCGCTGATTCGCCGTCCTCACTCGGAAGTCTTATCGCGTGACCCTCGCGTCGAGACGGGATGATCCTTTCCCGTGTATACCGTATACTGCTTGCTGTCCGCATCCCTATACCCACCGGTGCCGGAAGCGTTGTCCATTTCCGGCTGCCTCGGCGGCCCCTATCTTGCTTGCGGCTGTATATATATGCGACGTGGGCTTTCGCTTCTTCCTCGTGACGCGTAACGCCCCAACCGCGTATAGTCCATAGACCCGAGGTTCATCAGAAATTGACAGTATCCGCTCACGCGTGCGTATACTGCGCAGAGAGCGTGTCGCTCGCCTATGTCGTGTGTTGTTCGGTTGCGCTTGTAGGGATTTACTTTTGCTTCCGCGCGCGGGCTCCCCCTCATTTCCTACATCCGCGAGATCTCTAGTATCCCGTGAGTCATTTGCACCGGGGCTTGTCTACAGCTTAGCGCTGCGCCTATATAGTCTTTCCGCCTTATAGTATATAGGCGGACGGAACTCTTTAATGGAAGCGCCGCGTATCGCGTGACCTCTCTTTTGTTGCTTCCAGGGAGTCCGACGTACCGCGGCCTTGTCGCTGTGTTTCCTTCTGGTCAGCGTACGTCTCCAAAAAATTCATATATTCGGGTAACTTTTTGGGCGTTGTATTCTTCAGGACAATTCAACTTAGCGGGCACTTCGGAACAGTCGATTTATCCTGTCGCGACTCGCGAGTTAAGAGGAGAAGAATTTATATATGATACACACATACTGTTCCGCGAAGCCTGTGAAAGTCTTAGTTTTTAACCGCTGAAGAGCGTCTGCCTATCGTTTTCTTCGTTCCTTTAGTATTCTCGCGGGACGGATTGCGAAGACGTTCGTGTATGCCATGCTTTGGGTGCAGGTTGAGGTACCTCAGTTGGTCAAAATCTGAAGTTGGCCCGCTACGACGTATATTAGTCCCCTTAATGTTGCCTTGGACGTTATGAATCAATCAATCAAGTTGTTTCTCACTTTGCTTTATACTTTGTCTTGAGCTGCGGCCTTTCTGTGGGGGTAAAAAAAAAAAAAAAGCTTGTTCCAGCTCGGCGGCTAGTTTACTTTATTCGTGCTCGTGTAAAGAGCCTGCCCACTTTTAGAAAGTTCATTTAGTGAATGTCTCTCCTGACAAAACTAATTTGGAGACCATAAAAGGCAATATATTTCTAACAGTAAAATAAGTTACTCGCAAGACGTTATGTCCTGAGACGACTTGGAGCTCTATCGCGCGATCCCAGGTGGTTGCATCCGTGCGCTGATTTTCCTACATCTTTCTTTAGTTTCATCCACGCTTTTTTTTTTTTTTTTTTTGGTTATTACCGACTTTTCAGCGCTTTGTCCCTCAATCTACTCACCAGTTTTGTTATGGTTTGCGGAGACGGCTTCCTCGTCGTGCCCGGGATAGGGAGGGAATAAAAAAAAATAAAAAAAAGGGTTTCTCACAGACAGATACGATGGCGCAGCAAGAACGCGGACCCCATTCGTTACATCCGATGACATCCCACCTGCGGGCGACTGCGGTGTATATGTGGGTCGTGTCACCACCTGCCGAGCAGGCAGCCTCGGCCCAACCGACCGGCGCGCGCTAACCAGCTTCTGTTCGGGGAGGAACCGTCCTGCCGTGTCGCTCTTTGTCTCGCGCCCGTGGTTAAGCCGCCATTGTTCTATCTCCCCCCCTCTCCCTCCGTGAATGGCTGCACCCCGGAATAGACAACGGCCCCGCGGCTACGAGCACGAAGCGGGCGACGACTGCTGGCGCCCTGGCCGCATCGGCCTTCTGGCTGTCACGCTTTCGGGGCGACGGCGGTGGCAACAGGTCTTCGCGCTCGGCGCCAAAGAGCACAAACAAAAGGCGCCAGTGGCAGCGTTGCGCCTCTGGTGGCTGCGGTCTGCTTTGGGAGCGTCGCGCTCTCGCTGCGACTGAAACTGTGAGCGTGCGCTTTCTGATGAGAGAGGACTTTCGTGGCCCGCACAAACTCCGTGGGTGGCAGGCGCTAATCGTCTTGTCGCCGCGAGCGCTGCTCGCTGGATTAGCACGCGGGCTTTCTCGTCCAAGGGCGGTGCCGTCTTCTATTTTAGCGTCGGCCACGGTGGGCGCCGCCTCATTTAAGGACGACACCGGGCTGCCAAAGTCAACAATTTATCGAGTGCGAAATGCTGGGCGTTTTCTTTCCGTTGTCTTTCGCTGTCCAGAGCAGAATGGATACAGGAATCCTAACAAAGACGTCTTTTCATTTCACCCAGATAAAAAGAAACCACCATTTTGTGGCATGCTACACTAGCCTTAGGCAGGCTGGCATATATCGAGAAGTATTCGAGAGTAAGTGCGATTGTCTATGTGGCTCGAAATCCCGAAGTACAAGCGTTTTTCTCTCGGTGTTTACAACCCGGGCACGCTCGATCAGGAGTCTCGCATCTCGTTTGTTATACTTCGTAACGGTCCTTGAGGCTTGCAGGCTCGGAATTTTTTAAAGAAGTGGTGGTTGAATTCCACTCTCATTTAGTCTTGCACTTTTCAAGCAACGAGTACTTTGTGTTCTTTAGCGGCACTTAGCTTTAAATTCCGGATCGACGGACGTGATTTGTCTCTCAAAGTGCGGCTTGCCGCTGAACCGTATGCATGCTGACGAAGCACTTGTCGTGCATTGCGTCATATCGAACGACCGTATAATATTGCACGGTGAGGCCACGGAGTCGTCTCTCCTCGTCAAGATGCCGTCAGCGTGCGGCTATTATAAGGCGTCGACGACATCCGCTGTTGGTTACATGTCACGCAACCACTTCTGTAACAGCATGCACACTACTTCCCTCCCTTCTGCTCGACGCGTAATCCTTGCCGCCATCAGGCACGATTTCGACGCTCGCGTGCACAGTGGATACATCACATCCGTGCCGCGTGCCGAGCATTTGCCTTGATTTCCCTTCTTTTGTTCGTTTGGTGTTGTTTTCCTCTCCAAAAAGTCTCGACAAATGTAAACTTTGTTCTTTCCCGCCGTTAATTACCTCGCGCGCCGCTTGGCGGCATTACCGCTCGCGGTAGTCACGACTCCCTCGGCGAGGTCGACTCCTCTGTGCAGGCGGCGCCATGAGACCTCGTCGTGTACGC
This sequence comes from Dermacentor silvarum, assembly GCF_013339745.2. Taxonomy (NCBI): domain Eukaryota; kingdom Metazoa; phylum Arthropoda; class Arachnida; order Ixodida; family Ixodidae; genus Dermacentor; species Dermacentor silvarum. Next base: position 135,772,617 of record NC_051155.1, read on the forward strand.
GTGGCTTCCTTCCTGAACGCGTATACGACGTTTAAAGAAGCGCTCCTTTTGTTGTTGTTATCTGCCCGCATACACAAAAGCAGCGGCCGGCGCGCGCGGCCACTATCACCGTTTTGTTTTTCTTCCCGTAACCTTGCGGTGATGCCGCGCAGGTGACGTCTGCGCCGTGGTTGTCCTGTCCGCCGGGAGAAGCTTCTTCGTCCATAGACGTGTACCGTATACCGTTTTGCTCGCGTGAATCAGAAGCCATTACGGGTCTGTCACGTCTTTGTGACGAGTCCGTTGAAACGCGTGTACGAGCGCGAAAGGCCGCTCTATGAGTGCGCTGGAAGGGCGCGTGGAATACTACCAAGGAACAAGAGGCGCACGCAAGGGTCTATGTAGACGGAGATCCGCTCGAAAAAAAAATATAATAAACTGACAAAAGTAAAGGTCATTCTTTGCGCAGGTGCATCGCGAAACGCGAAACCGTGGAGTTACCTTTCTCGTGACAAGGTTATTGTGCTTCGCGTCTGTTCATCACGTTTGTCCGCGCTGAAAAAGGCGTGTGGGGCCGGACTGCTGGACTTGGAGGCCAAATACGAGATGTTCAGATGCCTGTGTCTTTTTTTTTTTTTTTCGATGTAGCCGGAAGCTGGTGCTTAGCGCTCACGCGTTGCCAGTATTGTGTCTAAAGGTGTACGTAGCTCGAGACGGAGTGATATACTGCACGTAGGCCTTTGTCATTTTTTTCTTCTTTTTTCTGTTATTTACCTCTTGCGCTTTCTGAACAATATGGTCAGTATATATACTGGAAATTACACTAACGAAAAAAGAAAAAAAAATTTACGCCTTTGGGTCGTCCCTTTGGTTCAACACAGAGACCGGTTTGCTGCCGTTATAGTGAATAACCTGCGATGTTCTTTCTGCGTGAGCAGGTCTTTTTGGTTGACTCTGCGAGGAAACTCGATCCAACACTGTTCGTACACTACGTAAACACATGGCAAATTTCGGTTGTGTTTCGAAGGACTCTGTCGATCGAGTCGGTCGGTAGGTGTATTTATGGGAAGGTGGAGGGCGACTTTGTGTGCCCGACGAATGAGAGCATCCATGGCGTCAGTTTCACGGCGAAAGAGCTGGAGGTAGGGGGTGGAGTAGAGCACACGGCTGAGTACAAAGGCGTGAACAAGGCGGCATAGGTCACGCTCCCTCATGCCCCTGTGGTGGCCCGAGACCTGGCGGATGACGGTGCGAGATCGCCACTACCACCTGCTTGAGTCTCCGGAGTGTAGTGGTGTTCTTCCCATCACTCTGAATAAGCATACCCAATATCCGGAGAGTTTTCACCTCTGGTACCGGTCTGGCCCTCCAGTTCGATGGCGATGGGGGAGCAGGGTGAGTTGCGGTTCTTGGGACGGATGCAGAACATCTCGGACTTCTCTGGGGAACAAGAAAGTCCTACGCTAACTGCATAGTTTTGGGTCAGATTGGCGGCTGCTAGGATAGTGTCCTGTATGGTGCCATCACTGCCATGGGTAGTCCATAGCGTGATGTCGTCAGCGTATATAATGTGTTTCAGGTGATGGGAACGGTTGCCAATTGTCGTGCTAGGGGGATCAGAGTGATATTAAATAAGAAAGGTGATAGGACGGACCCTTGCGGGGTGCCGACGCTTTTTCGAGAGTATGTGGGGTAGGTGAGCGGGCCGAAGCGAAGCTCAGCCGTGCGTGCTGTGAGAAAGGCCTGAATGTAGGTGTACGTACGTGCGCCCACATTCAGTGGGGAGAGTGCAGTCATGATCGCGTGATGTTCTACACTATCAAAGGCTTTGGATAAATCCAAAGCCAAGACTGCCTTGGTGTGGCCTGGAATGAGCGGGTCGAAGATGTCATGGGTGATTTGCAACGTGGCGTCTTGTGCGGACAAATGGGGACGGAAGCCCGCCATGCTGTGAGGGTATAAGTCATGGTCTGCCATGTGCTGTGTGAGTCGTTTCATAGCCTCCTCCATGTCAATCCCTCGTCTCTTGCTTGCATTTCTACTGTAAAAAAAAAATAGATAAATAACGTTATTTTTCAGTTTACATCGAGCGTGGTTGTCGGGGCTCCGCCCTCTCGTTTCACCGCGGTAGCACATCCTGCCCCTTTATATGCACGCACTTTTGCGCAGTATCGTTTCCTGCCGATTATTATTTTTATAGCTTTGTTTCTGCGAAGCCTTTGACAGTATACTTGGAAAGTGGGCGGCGATTTCCGTTCTGCCTCGTTTGCATCGACGTTCGCGTCTCCGAATGGTTTGCGATTTCGAAGGAAATGAACAAATGTCCTAACCCGTACGGCTTCCCTTTCAGGGCGTCATCGCGTCTTAGCGTATGTACTTGTGACGATCGAAAAATGTAGTGATGTATGCTGGTCGTCGCGTCAGCGTATGTCTCTGTTTATATAGAGGCATTTCGTTCGTATGTGGTATACATGGTATTATAGACACGCCTTGCACCGTGCGTGTACTCCATTATAACCGGAGGTTATGGGAGTGCGTGAAGAAGAGAGAGAGACATACTGTAGGCGAGTGTTCCGCGCGTCACTCATCTGCTTCCAAAAACGGGGTCAGCAGCATCGGACGAGCGGCGACGGTGATCGGTCTCCGGCTGCACCTGTCGTCGTGGTGCCGGCGTCGCCGGTCGCTGCTGTCGCCGTCGCCCGCGTGGCCTGCCTGCCTGCCAGCTGGCTGCCACAATCTACACGCCCCATCTCTATAGCTGCTGCTGCAGCTTGCCTTTGAGGGCGAACGTATCTATGCCGGCCAAGAGAAATAACGCTAATGGCACAACGACCTTTACTACTAAGTTTCTCGCGGACCTGTGGGCCTCGAGCCGTCTGGCGGTGCTCTCTGCCCGCGTTTTCTCGCCAGCGTTGCCCGCGCTTCGATTTTTTTTTCTTTACCTCGTGCACCGCGGTCAGCTAAGGAAGACGAGAAATATAAAAAAAAAAATGACGAGTCTGCTCCGTGTGTGTGCGTTGGTACCTCGCGCGGCGCAGTTTTTGCTTTTTGCCGCTGCGCGGTGTGCTTTGCAGCTTGCAGAAAAACGAATTTCCTTGGTAACGTGCCAGGCATTCTTCTCCCGCCGGTCCTAGCTGGCTGGCGCCGGGATGTTTTTCGGCACCTCCCCCCTTCTTCTTCACTTTTTCTCAACCCCCGCCCCCGTGTGATCGTAAATAATTTGCCTCCCGCGCTGTCGCCGAAGGCTGCCTGAAGGCTTTGTTGGGCGCGGTTTCGAGAGAGAAAGAGGAGTGCGCCACAGTTCGCGAAGCAGCGGCGCTGTGGCGCACTTCTAGAGTGTGTGCGTGCGTGTTTGTAACGGGCGCGAGTGCACTTTGCGACCTTTCGCGCATTTATAACAAGCTCTTTATGCTTGTGCCTCTCGGCGGGAGGTTCGACCGGAGGCACGCGTGGCAATTTTCGCGAGAATGCTCGCTCGTGCCGAAGTCGTTTGTACCTGCCGAGGCGTGAAAACTGGTCCCTAGGGGTCGCGCCAGCGGCCTCTTTCTTTGCCACGCGTGAGGCCCGTTACGCACTTGTCTGCTGCGCGCGCACTCGAAACTTTGTAACGCCCCCTCCAGGCGTCTTCGAAAGTAGCTGCTTTCACCCCCCCCCCCCCCCTCTCCTTTCCCCTGTAGTGCCGCGGACTTTGGCGAGGACAAATTGGTGGAACCTTTGCCGGGAGATTTCCTTTCTAATACGGGTTCCTGTATTTCGTCACTATCCAGATAATATCATTGGCGCGATCTGTTCTCCGTACTACAGTGCTATATTTTGCTTGTCGGCATAGCTCGCGAGTTAACTGCGGCACATGAGGCGATCAACGAAAACGAAGGAATGTTACGTTGCGAAGAGGCATTTGAAAAGGTATTGGGCGTAGCGAACGCAGGGCACATTTTTGATCAATTTATTAGTTAGTTCACTGTGCTGTTCAAAATCGGTATTTCGATGCCCTCGCCCCCTTGTTTTTAATTAATGTGTCCGATAGCTGAGGGAAATCCTTGCTGTCCGTGACACCAGCTAGCTGCTTTGGATAATGCCGTGAAGCAGACGGGTGACTTTCCATATTTCAGATTTTCGCCGCAGAAGGTGTGACCTTGTGATTAGCATTTTGCTCCAACGTGTGAGGAATTTAGCTAGATTGGCAAAAGTGCATTAAGAGCAACAGTCTAAGAGACCAAGGATGCCACGAATTTTTTTTTTCTTCGCACTTAGGCACGCAGGCTAAAGTCATGTGGTATACAGTCTATGTGTGCCTGTCCTACCAATGTAATGCATTAAGATAATTCCACGTTGCACGGCTGTGCTAGAGGAAATTATTAGTTGTGCTCTCTAAGCTTTTGCTCCCTACTGTCAATCTTTGCGCGCACAGTGACGAAGAGACAAGAACGGTGGGAAAGACCTTGGGCAGCGCTGTCCCGTGTCCTTCCTACCGTCCTTGTATATTTGGCGTAGCTACGTCCCGCCTAGTAATTTGCTCCACCTCAGAGCGAAACACGGGCACAGTCTGCACATCCACTCCTGCAGAAACAGCGAAGGTTCATCATCGAATGGCGCAAGAAGGCGTTCCTTTACCATTTGCTCGTTTGTTCGAAGTGCTGTACGAGTGCGGTATCGGTTGTAAAGTGCATTGAGCCAGTTCGCATACAGTAGAAAGTAGGGCTTACAGATCGTAAAAAAAACGAAGAATCCGGACCCCCACGACGGAAGGAGCGATTGCGTAAGGCTCCCGAGCACGCGGGCCACGTGACTGATTGAACTAGGTGGGTCGGTCAACGCGCGGTTGCCCAAACATCTGGAATGGGAGCCAAGGTAGGCTACGCGCCGCCGCTTGCACCGGTTATCAAAACGCGCACCGGGGCAGCCTCCGAACAACAAGGAACCCCCGTTGAGTAAGGCGCCGCGAAGAAGGGTGCTGCTGAGGTCGGAGCGTGACAGAAACCCTACTTTTTGATTTTGTTTCTCTCGCGCCGGGGGCGTGAGAAAGGAGGCCATGGCCCGAGCTTCGCGGCGACAGCTTCGCGGCTCGACCCCCCCCCCCCCCCCCTCACCCCCTCTTGAATGATGAGAGAGGTAGACCGTTGACGGGCGCGTAACCCTGGGAAGCGTAATAAAAGAAGGCTTTAGCTACTCCCTTCCCTAACTTTTCTGGAAGCGCGAGCTTGCTTCTCTCAGCTGGATGAAGCGCGATCGAGAAGCGGCAGAATCCTTTCTCGATTGGGAGAGGGAAATCTCTCTCTCGCAGCATGCTCCGCCGACGTCGTTTCACTACTGTGTCTGCGGTGGTGCTTCACGGCGTTGCGTGAAGCGCAGCGCACGTGACCGACTGTGCGGGCCTCCTCCGTGTCGGCGAAGAGGAGGAGGAGAGCGTTCGGAACGCTTGTTGGAAGCGCGGGAGAACGGCGTCGTCGAGAGAGAGGGTAGCGACGACAGAGGAGGAAAAGACCCCCCCTCGGATGGGGGGCTGTGTGAGAAAGGAAATGCGGCCCGCTGCCGATGCCGGGCGCTGCCGTTGGGGCTCCCCGGGCGGGACGGCCCACGCCGGGATTGCTGGAATGCCCGCGAGGGAATGATGATGGCTGTTGCGCCGCTGCGTCCGAGTGTGTCGTCGTCACCGCTGGTGCTTGGAGCAACCGCCGCGTCGTCGAGCTGTTGACAACGCGCGCTGCTGCTGCTGGATCGTTCGCTCGGTCGGTCATAACACCGTTCGTTTTTTTGCGTTCGTGGCCATACTCTTAACTTTTGATTGTGCGGTCGTGCACTGCGTGTGACTTGGGGGAGGCGCTCCTCTCGTCGACTGCTACTGTGACCGCTCTGGTGGATGAGCCCCTCGTTCTACTGGGAATAACGTGCCGCCGCTGGATCTTCCTCTGTCCGTTGCCGAGTCCGGTGCACCGGGATGAGGCGCAAGAAGCTGAGGGTGCTGCGACCGCCGGATAGCGGCGGTGGTCGCCGCCGCTCCTTGCCGTTCCAGGTGGCTGACGTCTGGGGCGCCGTGCTGTCGCTCTCCAAGAGCACGCTGCGTCTGCTCGTAAGTCACCGGCGGCTCGGCAAGGCCTTCTTTGTGGCTTTTCTTAGGCCTGCGGCTGCCGTTAACTGCGGTCGTCGGAGGGATCTTGCCTAACCTTTATTCCTTACCAAAAGACTGTCGTCGTCTGTTCTTTGATTTTTTTCAACGTCATATTTTTACCAAAGTATTATGGTATATTCGACTGGTCATTTCGAATTGTTGTCAAGGCGCTCCGACGGTCTTGTCAAACTAGACTGAAGCTGCATTTCGCATTCAAATGACTTTAGTAGCGTTATTTCTTCTCTGTTAGCATTGTAGGAGCATGCTTATAGTTCACGATAAAGCTTAGTTTCTGTGTTTATAACGACCCTTGAAGCTTCGCGGCAGTGTTCAGAAACACTCGGTCGAATATGCCGTTAGTATGTACTTCGTTCCGTACTTTGAACTGCCCCGAAATTCCGCGATGAGACGCCGTCTTTGAATGCATAAGCAAACCGGCCTCCTAGGCCGGATTTCTTAACTGCATCCGTTATTTAAGGTGCCTCAAGCACTGCTAGCTGTTGAGAATAGATGCGCGATTACGGAACAGAGTGATCGTCTCGCTGAAGTTAACGCGTGTTGCCTTCCTCCTAGTATTCTTCTCCTTATATATCTTTTTACGAGTAGCAACTTCATAAAAAGCCTGTCCTGAAGCTCTGAACGCATGTACGCAAACCAGCACCGGAAGCAGCATTTCGTCACTGCATATTTCCTTGACTAAGTCTCGAGCGGTTTCGTGCATCGCTCGGAATGCAGAATAACAAGCGAGGGGACGGAACAGAGTGGGTGTCGAGCACATGTAGATGTATATCTGTATGTTCTTGTTTATAACCGCGGGGTTCCTTTGCTTGCAGTTTGTCGATTCCTGATCTGTCGAAATTGGGCCGAAGCGTTCATGTTCTCCGAGCTATAACTCTTCCTCGCCGAGTATGCTTATCTGAAGTAACCGTTCTCGCATGGTCATCGGCCACGTACGGTCTCGCTGAATTTGGAGATTTTAGTCGGATAACGAAAGCCTAGCAAAATTATGCTTGGTCGCTCCTTTTGTGAGAGAGACCACCTGCGAAACGCCTAGCATTGATGGGTCCCTTTGCGTCTATATGTTCTGTATAGACTTAGAAGGCGTGAGAACGAGACAGGGCTGAGGGCAGACCCGGACAAGCGCTTGTCCGTGTCTATAGTCCTCGTGTCCCTGTCTTGTGGTCGCACATCAGGTCTACTAATGAAAACCGACAAGCCTACTCTACCTATAGCCCTTGTCTATGTGTTTCTATACAGCCTGGGGCGAGAGACAGTTAAGCAAGAGATTGTACGAAGCGCCTAAAGGTGGTTGCTCCGACTGCTGCAAACGGGTCGATACTATTTTTGTTGGATGCGGCTGTGGGTACCTTAAATCGCGCGTCGGATCGTATGCGCAGAATCGCACAGCGTCTATCCGGTTTTATGCGGTATCCTGGACGTCCCCTTTCACCTATCCTTAAGGACGAGCGCTCTTTCCTTGCTGTTGCTGTAATGTATTTGTCATGTCCTCGTACCAGTCTTGACAACTCTCATGTGCGTTGTAAAGAGCCCTTGATAATTATGCCCGCCCCGTGCAATGTTGTAGAATTATAAAACCTTAAAATATATTTCGCCAACTTGTTACCTGTCCGAACTAAATGAACTCCACTTTCGAAACCGGTAGTTTCGCAGTTTCACAAATAGACAAACACTCCATCGCACTACCATCGTGTCGCAAGTAACAAATGGCCCATCGAACTCCCTCCCGCCTCGTCTGCTACAACGATCAGTGCCAGGCTTGCGGTAATTAAACGCTTCTTGTTGTAGTTGTTGTGTCTCGCGTTGTAAATGCGGTCAAGACCGTGCGTTTGCGCGGCTCTTCAGCGCCTCTTGCCCGTTGTATAGCGCGTCTGCGCGCATGCATGCAGGATTGTCGAGTTTCCATTGGTCAGACCCTTTGCAAGGGGGGGCTTTGCACCCGCAAGATCGTCTCCGTCGCGGCTTCTTGCAATTGAGACTAATGATTTGCGAACGTTATAAAAAGCGGCTCCGCCGCGATCCCATCTGATGACTCACGCAAAGGCCGCGCGGGAGGGGGAAGACGTTGCACCCCGTCGAGTTCGCGGGAAGGAGCGGGCGTCGCGCCGTCTTCGCTGGCCGTCCTTCCTACTTCGGGGCGCAACGAGTCGGTCCGCCTGTACTCTGTATGCAGTCGCGCTCGCGTCTGAACCTCGCGAAGAAAGCGGCACGGGCTTGCCAAACCCCCGGGTGGAAGTGGGAGGGGATCCACCAACGATTCTTGCTGGTCGCCACATTTCTTTTTTCTCTCTCTCTTTTTTTTCTTTCGTTTTGTGCCCGTTCTGAGAGCTGCGAAACTGTGCGCGCAGGGCCACCTCGGAGCTCTTGTGAAACCGTATGTAAGGTGGTGCGCGTTTCTTAGTGACACCTTAGAGAGTGTATAAGTGCGAGCTTCTCAGAATTACGCCTCGGAAACGCTTACAAGACGTCGGAAATTACGCCTCGGAAACCTTGCGCAAGACGTCGCTTAGTGGGGAACTAATATAAAGTTGAGATAATTTAGACGGGCAGCGTGCATCTTACATGGGTTGCTATTTCGGAGTTCCAGAAAGCTGCAGCGCGCGATTAGGCGACTATATATGTATACTTCTCGTGGGGGCCTGTGTGTCGCTTTACCTTGAGCCGGGATTATAAATCCTGTGGGAAAACCGAACGTTGCCCTCCCCCACCCTTCCGCCCCCAATGACGGCAGGTCCTTCCGGGGACCGTCTCTGCGGTGGTCAAGACGACACCTGATAATATGAATGCATGGCGCACGTCGAATAGGTAGCCCTTTCTATACCATGCCTCCTGGATTTCGTGATAAGGAATCTCCTGTATGAATATATTTAAATGCTAGGGGCGCTGAGAGCCGTACGTAATTTACTTATTTTTTACTTCGATTAGTACTTGAATAGACTTTCAGTCAGTCGTCTTGGTCTTGTGTGTGTTATAGCGAGTATGCGTTTGTGGCGTTCGTTATGATGCTGGAAAATAAAAAAAGAAAACAATGCACCGCTTTCCAAGCTTTCTTCTGCTCCGAGAATAAGACGCGAGCATGCACGGTGGTTAAGGTTGACGTGAAGAGGTGGTAATCTGCCTGGCAGAAAGAAAGGCTTTATTACCTCCTTTCTTCGCTTCTTGGAACAGATGGAACGGGAATATGAGACGCGTCCGTAAGACCTCAGAGGTCCGAGAATATATAAGAGAGGCATGTGTCGTTTGTTGGTTGGCTGCTTTAATTCCCGCCATTCTTTCTATAGTGCTATATGCAGAGACGCCATATACGACGCCGCTAGTTAGCTGTGTTTGTGCGGCCCTTCCGTTTTCGCCGCATATTTTCTCCAGAGGCCGCGATGAGTGTCGCAGGATTGGGTGTGTTCGTCTGTTTCCTTTTTGTTCTTCGCCTTAACGCTTTGTTCGCCGAATGACACTTTCGCACCCCTTTCTCTTGCTTCATCGACGCTATTATGGAGGCGCTTTGTGTAGTTGTGCAGCCTATTCGTTTTTCTCTCTCTCTCTCTTTCTATCCCCTGTGCACGATAGGATGTTTTCTTCATAATGAGTGCTATTGTGTCGCGCGGCACAGGCATAGACAAGGGCAACGTTTGTTTGGGATGGCCGCAAGGGAATGTATACTCCGTGGTTTCCGGCTTACCGAAACTCCGCACACGGCAAGCCTGACCTTTCTGGCGTTCCAGAAGTGTAATTAGCAATTTAGCTTAACATATTCCTCTTTACTGTATCCTTCACAAATGCGCCTGTGCTTGTCCCGACTGCACGCGTTAGGAAGCGCAAGCAGCACCATTATATTCCTCCGAGAAAGGCAGGGCTCCCGGATCATGATCTTTCCGAACGTGTATTCTCCCCGTGTTTCGTGTGTATACAGCTACTCGCACAACAGGCGGTTGCAGTTACGCGACCAGATACATAACCAGGTATCGGCCTTTGCTTTAGGCACTTTGCTTAAATGGAGCGACATTTGAGCCTGTTTGGAAACCTTTTATTCGCAAACGAGCGCTCAAGCGTATCGTTTCTCAACGCCGCGGCTGGGGAAAAAAAGGTGTTCGCCCGGCCTGTATACACGTTCGCGCCAGTGCGCCGCGGTCAGCCCAGATCTCATCGCTCAGTTCTTGACCAGCGCGCGGGAAACGGCCGCATCGCGTGAGTCCGCGCGCTCTCACATCACCTATACGCCTCGTTTCTACTCGCCTCTCGTTTCTCTTCCCCCGTGGTGGGCATCGTTTCACCGCTCCACATCCGTGCGTGCCGAAGGAATTCTGCGCGGCGCGTGACGGGAGTTTCGCATGACTCGCCTTATGTATATACGAGCGCATAATAAAGAGCTTAGCTCTCTCCGAGAAAAAAAAAATAAACGTCGAGGACCGCCCCATTGTTCGCTGCCGGAAGATGTGATTCATAGATAGACAGAGTATACAGTTTCAATGTTTGGACAAGATCGCCTTTCATTTATATATGTGCTCTTCCGTGTAAACGTCAGAAGCGCGCGTGACGGGCGTAAGACCTATACGTGAAACGGTATTTGCGACGGCAAATTTCTTGTTTTGTGTGTGTGTGTGTGTGTGTGTGTGTGTGTGTGTGTGTGTGTGTGTGTGTGTGTGTGTGTGTGTGTGTGTGTGTGTGTGTGTGTGTGTGTGTGTGTGTGTGTGTGTGTGTGTGCGTGCGTGCGTGGTGCGTGCGTGCGTGCGTGCGCGTGCAAGTTTCATCACCATTGGATTTGATAGTTATTATCAAATTGTGCTCTGCTTTCGAGATGAAAGTCTGCGTTCCTATCGTCAGCGTGAATTCACTTTAAGCTTAAAGTTACGTAGAGCGACTTCAAATTGCGCAAGGTCTCTGCCGAGCCTCCAATTGAATACGTCTGTATAGCGCCCGTGTTTAGGCCCATCGTTGCGAATTACTATTGGAGGCTTGTCGGTTCGGGCCCGTTGCGATGCTTTCTAATTGCATAACTTGCTCCCGTCTAGATTGTAAATGCAAAGTTTGTACTGTTTAACCAGGATACGTACGCTTGTCCTATATGGCGGTCATCTGCCCTCTTTCTAATCATCTATATACTAAACTATATCTACTGCTACTTTTGTTTTGTACGCAGTTGTACAAGCGCACGGACAGCAATTTCGTCCATTGCCCGAATTGGATAACCGTTAGCACACAAGCACTCATCGCATCATCGCTTGTGTCTACGCTATATTAAGCACACTTTTGCCTTCGCCGAAAACTCCGAAGGGCGCGACATGGGCGTGTCGTGGGAGAAAGCTTGCGATCGTTTAACTTCGTCGAGCAATCGTTTAAGTGGCCGTGTACGTATTATGATATATTGTGTGTATATACACGCTGCATGGAGAGATAACCACGCGTACACACACCGCACCCATACACGATCGATCGTACACACTATAGCGTGCATGGTTACGTACACGCGCCCGCGTTTTCGCCAACGCAGGCATCCTCGCGCTATCGCCCCTGCGGGGGGAATTGACACCGTTGACGGCGACGATATGTAGGACGCGCGAATGCACCTGCCTCGAGGCTTGTACCGAGAGAGGGGGGAGATGGGTACGGCGGGCTTTCGATGTCGTCCAAAAGTGAATCGCGCCACAATTACGCAGCCTGCTTAGCCCTGTAATAGCGGCGATTACGCGGAGCTGTAGATGCCGGGGGCAGGGCGGCGGGGATTCCCTTCGACAACAAAATTACGACGCAAGGTTGCGCCTGTGTACCTGCACCGAAGTATATATATATATATATATATATATATATATATATATATATATATATATATATATATAGGGTGCCCTGATGTGCGCGCTCGTCGAGGTGCACCCTGCTCAGAAGGGGCGCGCCTTCTAGCGCACCCATCTTGAAGCTCGCTGCGCCGCCGACACATATAGGTTTCGCACTATGTAAATGTGTATACGTGGCTGGGACCGCTTGGAAGCACTGTGGGCCGCTCATGTGGGCGGACAAATCCGGCGCCTCGCTGAAAGTTTCGCCTTATACAAGTGTACGTGTGCGCGCCGCGTCTCCCTTGCATGAGTCCTTTCTTCGCTTGCGCGTGAAGGAGGTGACTCAGAACTGTGCATGCTGCAGCTCGTATAAATGTGTGCACACATACACGCGGTCGACATCTCGTAATCGGCCATGTAGACGCTTGTGCGACACAGTCACTGAGTGCGGCACTCGGACTGCAAGGCGTTTTCCCCTCTGTCGTGGATATATATATTTTCCTCTATATAAGACACGAAGATGGTCCTGTGTATGTGCGCACACACACACGCACGCGCGCACGTATGTACGCCGCGCGTACCGTCGTATACGCATCTGCGTCGGCCTCGGGCGTAAGTACACACGATCGAGATCGATCCGCCCGTATAGCTTCCCGCGCGTGGTTTACATCTACGAGAATGCCGCGGTCGACCCCTCGTGTGTAGTGTGCCCCAGTGTAGTACGTGGCTCCTGCATTGCAGTGGTGCATGCATATGCTCCTCTTTTTCGCGTTCCTTGTATACGTGCGCGTATTAAGCGTACCGGCTCGAGTGTGTTAAGGTGGTCCAGTTTAATTCTCCGCGTATACGTGTCCGTATATAACACGCAGCGTGCAGGTCTCTTTCGGCTCCCGTGCGCCGCTCGCGCTACATAAGCAGGTCAGCGGCGTGAGTATGGGCACGGCCGGTGCGTGTGTGAGCGCCGCTGTGTGTTGCCGCCGTGGGAATGCAAATGCGACGCTCCGACCTCCGCGATCGACTCGAAATAGAATCAAAATGCCCGCGGCAGGAGGCTAGACGCGGCTGGCCGCTAATCGGCGACACCCCCCCACACCCGCTCGCTGTTGCATGCGCGGCTGTTGCCGTCGAACCAGTTCCATGCGAAATGTATAGAAGCTGAATATCGCTCCCTCTCTCTCTCCCTCTCTACGCCGTGCGCCCCGCGCTTGTCCCTGTATATGCACTTACGTGCCCGTATCTGTTCTATTTAGGCTTGGCACTGCTTTATAAGAGCTTGTCGCGAGTGCCACTGTGCGTGTAACCGGGGCTGCGATGCGCTTAGATTACGTCTTCTGTTTGTTCCGATATGACATCTAACGTTCCGAGGTCCGTTCGCGTTCCATTCGGGGCGACAGTTCCGCTTAGACAAGACAGCCGGGTGGCCCTCTATACACATAAAAATTGCCTTGTCCAAGGCTCGCCGTGAGGAGCACGTACATTTACGAGCTCTATTTCTTGCATTAACTGGGGCGAGTAGCGGTCGATTGCGCGCGTTACTAAAATTGGTTCAATATCTTGAGTAGTATATCTGCAACGTCCAGCGCAGCTATTTCCATGGGCCGGGTGCCCACAAGCGGAACAAGGGAAACAAAAATAAGCTGGTCCCGCCTCATTTCTTGTGCGGAGTGTTCGGTTCCCTCTTCGCGCAGTATACTGTCGCGTGTAAGCGTCGACGCACTTAGTTCGGTTTACGGACGCGCGAGGAAGTGTGCGTTGTGCAGGCCAGCGCAGCAGTGCCCCGGTCCATCTCCCAAAAGTAGCTTATTTCTTTCCACGTGCTCTGTTATGCTTAGTTACCAGGAATAACATTCGATCGGTCTGTGTGACCAGGTAAAGGCAGCATATATACTAGGTGTTAACGCGCAAATGGTTGATTCAGTCGCCGGAGGACCCTGGAAGTGTACCACGTGACTGATAAGGAAGAGGAGGAGGAAAAGAGGGAAGGAAATGGCAGGGAGGTCAACCAGACGAGCGTCTGGTTTGCTACCCTACGGAAGGGGAAAGGGGGTTAAGGGATGAAAAGAAAACAAAACAATACCAGCAACAGCAAAGAAACGTTATGCGCGTATACATCTGCATTCTACAGACGGCTAACAATTCGAATGACGGGAAATGTTATTTGCACGGGCCCACATCTTTACAGTATAGCAGTGGCAGCCTCACTTTGCTCTCTTTTCATTGAAACGTGTCGGCCTGCAGAGTACAGCTGACGTGGATTACCATGAAATTGCGCACACGCTTGCGTGAGAGGAGAAAAGAGAGAGAGAGAGAGAGCGCTTCGTTGCAGCATATATGCCGCCGTCTACTTCAGTACTCGCCTGCTTGCAGCGTTCTTGGAGGTCTATTACCGTCCAGTGGATGCAAACCCGGACACAGCAGGTACTCACGAAGTACCTGTTATGTATCCTTACTTCTCTTCTCGAGGAAACACCGAGAAAGATCTCGGAAGTATAGGCTCAGTAGTGCGCGGAACAATCTACCACCGCGCAAGACAGAACCGGGTATAGAGATGTCACTTTCCTACAACGGAGCACGTCTCCTTTTCATGTATATAGTGTCGCGTACTTCGAAACGGACAATTACTTTAGCCAGATCCCCCTCCCCCCTTATTCTTATTCTCCCCTCACATCGGCGGCAACGCTGTTCTTTGGCCGTCCCCTGTCGCGGGTCCGCGTACTCGTTCCGTCAGGCTTCCGTGTCCACTCGAAGCGAAGGAGAGCGCGACTGTTGAACGGCAGCGGAGAAGCGGTGATGATGCCCCGCACAAAGGGACCCGTTTGAAGTCCGCGTGGTCACAAGCGCATCCGCTTCGCGCACGCGCGAGACGTTTCCGCCAGGAGCTACGCGGCTTCACTCAAGCGTCTCAAGCGCTCACTTCCGTCGGCTACGTGTCCTTCCTCGCTTGTGAGGCGCGCGCGCCGCCGCCCTTTGCAGCTATATTATAGTTGCAGCATTTCACTGTCGCTCGTCTCCGACGCTCTCGCCTGCGATGCCTGGGCGCGCACCCTTTCTCACCCTTTCGAAGCTGCTCCTTCGAATTTGCATCTCCATCTCGGACGCTGTACACTGCACGGCGGCTCCGCTCCTGTGTTCCGAGGGTGCGCGTCGCGTGGACCCACCGCGGAGCACGATTCAACGACACACGAGCCCGAGCTCATCCCTTATGCGTGTACTTATATCGAGTTCTACCGTATACGTTGGTGTCTATGGATCAGCCATGGGCGGCAAGTGCCGTCTGACGGCTTGCCGCGTTGTAACGATCGTCCTGACAGTCAAAGGATCGGGTTTCGAGCTGCTTGTGAGACGCAGTTTCTTATACGGTCTTGCTGGGACGTCCAGAGGGTGGTGTGTCAGTAGCGAGTGCGTTTTTGCTTGTGGGTCTCCTTTCTCAGTGGTGCCTCCCATTGAGGAAAGTTGCGGAAGCCGTGTACAGTCTGCAAACAGCTAGGGAACACTATATATCGCTACAATACGGGGCAGGTCTTAGCGAACGATACGGCTGCGGACAAGGAGCAGGATTCACTGGCACACTGGTATTTCCACGGTTATATAAGCCGTTTAATAAGCGCAAAATCGGCTTCCCGCTGACCGTGTTCGGTTCCTAGCTTCCTTGTTACAGTTGCTGGTTTGCCTTAATCGTGAGTGGTCGCGATTTTAATGCGTAGCGCAATTGCTTGCTTGCTTCTCGCAGTGCGCTTGAAATCTGGGCCAAACTTTATTTTCTTCCGCTCTTTACTAAATGGAACTGGCTCGTTTAATAGGTTACACGGCGCAGGGGGCTTCGTAACCGTGTCCCTTTGTAGAGCGCCATCGATCGCCTATGTATACGTGTATACCTGTGCGCGCTATATCGATGAAGCGAATCGAAACGGAACATCGTTTCCCCCACTGCAAAGAGCTCCTTTATTTCTCCGGTACCTCTCCGTGTCCGAGACTCGACCTTTTGCAGCCGAGCCGCGTGTGGTGAAGTGGAACGACCTTATCGACGAGGATTCGATTTGGGAGACGGTTACATAGAGCTTTTCTTTCTTTTGCCCTCAAAAGCGTGTTCCTCATTTTCTTGTGTATACTTGTATATACTCCTCTAACGACTTGTTAATGTAGGCGCATTCGTTGGAGTTTCGTCATCCTGTTCTCGTATTTAGGTTTTTGCTTTCCCCGATGTAGTTGAAGCATGCTTGCATCTACAAATGCCAGCCGTTGTTTGTTTGTGTGTGTGTTGCAGTTAGTAGTACCAGTAAAATTAATAGTAGTAGTTCATACAAGGGTGTGTCACGTAACTTGTGCCAATATTTAAAAATATGTGAGTGCCACGTAGCTGGACAGAACCAAGGTAATGCTTTTTTTTTTTTTTTTGCCGTCACTCAGCGCAAGTCAGACAATTTTTGTATTTCGGATAATTACATAATTAGATCTTATAAACTGCTCAAATAATGTAGTCAGATCATAAGTGTCATTCAGAATATTATAGGCCATCACGAAAAATTCCCGATCCACATCTGTTGCTCTATGCGTGCTACATCACTTTATTAGTATTTGTTTGTTTGTTGTTTGCTTGTTTGTTGCGGAACACTGCGAACACCAGGTGGCAGCAGCGCTCGTAGTGACATCTCGTGACCCTTTGTTCAACCACAACGTGGTAGGAATTTTCTTTTATTGTCGTGTCGAAAGGGGGAAAAAAATCAATGATTGTCTACACAACAATAATGCGGTCAGGCGCTGCAACAACCATTGTCTCAGCTTCAGCTTCTCTGAACTTCACAAGATGGCCTCACCAGCTATCCGCGTCATCTGTATTCCGATATTCCGTAAGCGTTAATATAGTTAACGAATCGGCTGAGTGTCTCTTTTATAACGTCTGTATATACGCCCACCCGTTCGCGACGCTGTATATAACGAACCCTCTTCCTTTTTTAGACCTTTCTGCTTGACTCCGACTGAGTGAAACGTGACTCGCGACGGTCACGTGCGAAGCAGGATATTTGACGTGCGCGGCTTTAACGGCACATCTATAAGTGGGCGCGCGCATTCGACGAACAGGAAAGTTCCCGCGAGCCCCGGCGTTTTTGATGAGTGCAAGCGAGCGGATTCTCCGGCGCACGCGAAACCAGCCGGTGCCAGAGAACGGGCCCGGAGTGAAATCGCGTGTGCGGTCGTGTTTTTATAGGCACACGTGGTGCCTTTCCTCCCGTGCTCGGTCGTGAGCGCCGAGATAGCGCGCTTGACCTGCGCGAGACCTCCTCCTTCGACGTGCGGAAACTCTGCAAGCAGGTATACGGAGATCGAATGCGCACGACAAAAGCTGCGGCGGCCCGCATCGTTATGGGAATCACGTGGTATGATACCCCCCCGTATTATATGCATCGCGTCAGAAAGCGCGGCTCTCGAAGTGCGTCTATCTTTTCTTTTTTTTTTTTTTTTTTTTTTTTTTAGACGAAGGAGGCAGTCAGGTTACAGGCCGTCCGAAGTGTAACTTTTTTTGCGACGTGCTTATGGCAGCGAGTGAGTCCGCATTCAGCTTTTGAGAAGAGTTTCATTTCGGCCATATCGGTCGCGGCAGCGTCTCTCGAGGTCACTCCAGGTCGTCGTCTTCGTGCACGTCGTTGAGGCTTTATCCGCGCTTAGCGCTGAGAAGACGCGGGTCGCACGGATGCATACCAAGCGCATCATATTGGAATGCGTCGCATCTCTTCTCTCGTGGCCTTGATTTTCGGAGCTAAATATAGCCGACAAAATTAACCAGCTCTCCCACACATTCTAATGCTGTATTCTTCCATGCGGAAAATTTCGATAATTTGGCGATGCAGCTCCTTGTGTGGCCCGAGCTCTTTCTCGTGACGAGGCACCGTCGCGACGCTGAAATGACTCGCCGTCCTGATTCGAATCCACAGATTTCGTTCTGCCTTTTTGCAGTCTTACGATTCTGAAAGATTGTTGTCTGAGCCATATAGCTTCGTGTTCGTCGCGTGACCCATATGTCTCCTCGATCGTTGCCCGAAGGGGACGAGTGCGACTATCGAGAAAGTGTGCGTACTTAGTGCACTTGCGACCACAAGCGTCGAATGCAGGGAGCGACCACCGGCCAAGGCGATGGAGGGGCGTGTACGTATTCAGCTGTACACAACGGGAAGTGTCGATCGGGCCCTCGTGGAATGTGGCTGCTTTCTTCCTGCTGTGCCTGTGCCGCGGTGCGCTTTGGTATATAGTTGGAAGGACACGGAGCCTTTGTCTTTTTTCCTCCTTGAGGAAATCGTTGGCATTGTCTACCTTGTTCCTTCTATGCATGCTCCTTGTGAGTCGGCGAGCGAGCGACTACACCTAAACCTATTCTGGGTGGCCGGCGCGTTAACGTAACGGGCGCTTGGCTTTCCTGTTTTGCAGCCTTGTGGCGCGGGGGAAGACCGACCGCGCATGCGCCAGAATTCGCGTGCTAGTGTTCGAGTGTGGTCTTGCACTTGAAAACGTTGGGCGGCTGGGCCTCTTAGGGGTGCCTATAGGGTGTCTGCTAATCACTGCAGCGTGCGGTACGTCAGGTGTGTGACATATGTGAAACGTTTCTACAATCATGTCTATAAAACTCTTCGTTCAAGATTTACCGACGTGATTTCTGCGTTGATCGATGTCTGGTCATCTAAAGATGACTGCGCAAACAGTGTGCATAAATTAAGGTGCGCTCCACTACGCCGGAGCGCTGTGGCTTGTCGAAGTGCAGCTGTATAGCTACATCCAACTTCTCCGGCATGGTGTAGGATGTAGCCAAGGTCACGTTTAAGTACGCGTCGTGTGTTTGGCCTGGTTATGTAGTACTTCGTCTTCATTTTCTTTCCTCATATTTTACGCCGTTTCTTTGCCGAGAGCTGCCAAGACTGCTTCTCATAGCCAACAGATATAAAGACATAGTAAACACGTCGCAAAAAAAAAAAAAAAAAAAAATGTGGGGCGTAGATTCAAACATCTGGCGGCGACAGCTTTTACGGGGCAGCGTATACATTATACATACGCTTCTTGAATGGCCCTTCAACCTTTCTCAGCAGGATTCACCGAGAAAAGAAAAAAAAAAAAAAGAAAAAAGTTCGAAATAAAAAAAGATGCATTAAGGGCGAGCAAAACTTCACCCGCAAGGATGACCCTCCATCCTGCGCAATTCTGCCCTTTTATCTCTGTTTGGAGGGGGTATGACACGACAAGACAGCGTAAGAAAGCCGGCTATAGATGGGGAGGGGTCGGGCGCTGTGGCGTAGGCAGGGGAGCGGGATATGTGCTGTGCCTTTATTTCTTAGTCATAGAAGACAGGCCGACCCGAGCTGCCGTCGTATAAAGTAAGTGCATAGCTGTACAGGCGGGGTGCCGAATGCACATGCGGTGCTAGCGCTCTCTAATGTGCGCACGCAAGGCTGGAGAGCAGCGGTGGCGGCAGGGCGCGACAAACCGGGTGCGTGCGTGTCCTTGGGAGAGTTGGGTGAGGGACGGGACAGGTGGTGGGCGCTCGGGGAAAAAAGAGATAAAACTAATTTTGTTTTTTATTCTACGATTGTAACACACACATGGCGTAGGAGGAAGGGGGGGGGGGGGGGGGTGACTGTACTTTGTCACCGGTTGCATGCAGTGCAGCGTAAGCTACGGTTCGCGTCGACCAATCAGCAACGTGATCCAGCCGTGTGTCTCAGGGAAGGAAGAAAAGATGGCGCCTTGTTTGAGCCGTTAATCTTTGCGTGATCCTTCCGTTCAAGCGGCGTCGCGAACGCGAAAATTAGCGGCGAGCGATGAGCATTGACTTTCCAAAGCTGCAAGCGGGGGAATAGCACAAATGGAGATACACGTGGCTTTAGAAGCTTCAGAATAACTTGTCCTTGTTTCTTGACCTGGTTGCTACTTGTTGTAAGGCGTAATTGCCGCGAAAAGGACGCACACAAAAACGCTGACCTGAAGGGAAACAACCTATAAAAAGTTTGTTTCCTTCCTGTCTGTGTTTTCATGTGCGGCCTTTTTAGCGGCAGTTGTCGAACATCAAGGGGAGGGACGCCGTGTTAGATTAACGTTTGCCACCTGGAGACATTTAACGTGCACTTACATCGAAGTACATTTTTCTTTTTTTAAATTGTCGACAGAGTGCAGTTGCCGCAGCCGGGAATCGAGGCCTCGACTTCTTCGTGCTCAATCAGCAGCAGCACTCAATTGAACACGCACAGCGGCGGTTAACTGGCTGTCTGATGTCACACGCAGCTCCCGCTGTACTGCACCGAACTGCTGGGTCCGAGTTTATAGGTGTAGCGGGAGCGAGGCGCTGTACATACGTTGCCCTCTGCCGAGTCCTTGCCGGGCGGCGAAAGGGAGACACGTCCATTCACTGAGGCTGCTGCAGCTCTCGCTCTTGAATCTTCGAGGGCGGTCGACCTGGGGTCTCGTCCGTTATATTTTGGTCGCGTAGGTATGCCGGCGGGTGCCCGCCGGCGGAGCGCATTGCGAAACGTGCGGGGGTCCCGTCGTGCGCTTCCACTCCCCCCCACCCCCTTCCCTTCTCCACCGCAGCATGCAACGCTCTCCCGCTTCCGGTCGGGTGTCGGAATGAAGTTTACGCGGCCAGACGTGGGCGGCGGTTGTGAGAAAAAATGCCCCGCCGTTGTTGTAGGACGATGGCCGACTTGCATGGCCGCCACGTACCGCGCCTGGTTTGTTTCGGTTCGCTCTGGAATCGCGTTTGTTTTGAGAGCGAATAAGCCGGCCTGCGCGGGGGGTGTACGGGCGATCGTAAACACGCCTCCGCCGTGTGGACCGGTCGCATGTCTTGTTGGGAAGCTGCAGTGTCCTGTGGCTCTCTTCTTGATCAAGCAGCCCCAGATCAGTTTCGCCTTCTTACTTTGTTCCTCTTTGTCGTTTCCGAAATTGATACGATTTTCTCTCTCTCTCTCTTGATCGCGCCGCGTTGTTTTGTTTGTGCGATAAATTACGCTTTAGAACTCCAATGAGAACACCTTAAAAAAAGAAAAGAAAGAAAGATCCTATAAGAAAAAATTGTGAGAAGACTGGAAAGGGTGTGGAATGGACGCTCTCTCTGGGGAGTTGTCGCGGAGTGTGCGTCGCATCTTCGCCAGTCGAGCCGCGCAGGCGAGCGGAACGCATAATATCTCTCCTTCTCTCCCCTGTCCTGCGCAGAAGCGTCAAACACCGGCTAGCTATATATAATATAGCTCACGCCTCCGCCGACGATCCTAGCAAAATGATAAGACTGGAGGGAAAGCGGGGGGCATGAGGCGTACGCACGGAGGAATCTTTCACCTCCGCAGCTTCTTTCCGCTCGCCACTGCGTCGTCTCCTATCGTCTTCTCTTCACGTTGCGTTAGTATACTCTCACGGCTCCTGGGGCCAGATGATCCGCGTGCCGCCGTCTAGAAATTTAAGGCGACACAGACATTTTCAACAAGAAAAACAACAAAACTTACAGAAATGCAAGACGCACGAGGACGAGTGCGTTGATCTGCTTTAAAACTTCATACTCAAAGTTTTATTCATTCATTCATTTCCCCGACGTCGCCATTCGCCTGGCAAATAACTGCCTCGAGTTCTACCGCTTTACATTTCTGCAAGTTCGGGCGCGTTCTGTTGTGAGAAGTGCCTCGGCCGTCGTGTCTGTTTATTTTTTGTACCGAATCGCGCCGTATATACTAAGCGCGCGCCGCGCCGTGTCGGATATCTCGGGCGAGAGAGATGTATATCCGGTGTCGGCAGTGGGCGGGTGGAAGAAAACTCCATGGCGGCGCATGCATTTTAGGCGGCGTTCTTAGCGCATCGGGGATCTTTCAGACTCGCTAAGAACGGCAGGAATCCCATTGAGTGTATAGGCGAGCATGCGGGTCGTCGACTTTGCTTTTCGTTCTCTTGGTCGTTTTCTCGTACCTCTCCCCCGGCATGCGCGCGACGCTCACAGCACTGCACATATACAAGGACTGCTTATGACACGCGCATCCATCTGCACTCGACGCTGCTGTGTGCGCCGCAAGCCTCAGAACGCGAGCGAAGCAGGAACAGGATTCGCGCCGTGCCATTCCCCGCCGGTCGCGCCAGTGAGTGAAAAGGCAGCAGGAACAGCAGCGGGTCCCTGATCCGCTTTCGCGGCCTCATCCACGCGTCGGCGGCGGCCTTGCGCGCCCGCACTGCGTCGAGAAGAGCCTTTTGTTGCGGAGCCGTGCAGCAGGTGACGCCGTCTCGCCCGCTGGATTGTTGTTCCGCGCGCGCCCTCACCGCCGAGCGCATGAGAGAGTCATGCCGCGGGGCGTGACGGGTTGTTCGTGTCCGCCCGAATAAGCGAACCGTAATGAACCGGACCCATGCGGCAAGCATGGCGACCGAAATGGCATCCTGCATGCTGCTCCTGCAGCCGCCGGCCACCGCTTGCTGCTGAATGGCGAGCCCCATTAAGCGTCCAGTCGCCGACCACACGAAGCGCTTTTCTCACGCTTCAAAGCGACGTTGCGTCGCCGTGTCTTATACGGGTTGGTGTACTCGGTAGTTTAGGCAGCTCGCCCAATTTTTTTTTTTTTTTTTTTCCCGAGGTGAAGACAACGTGGCACGAGTGCATGCGTGCAGACGCAGGAGAGCCGGCTCGTCATCAGCGCCCCGCTGCGATGCGGAGAAACGTGATGCCAGGATTAAACGCGTGAAGAAACTGTTCCGTGTGGTTGGTCGCGGGGGCCCCCCGTTGATGCCTCCACGGGTGCAGCGGCGCGCGCCATTCGCAATGCCCCCTCCTTCCTTTCGCCCTCTCACTTTAGGATTGGCCCGTGTGCGCTATGATGGCGGCGCGTTGTCACTTTGCTGAGGTTTGTCCCGTTAATTCTGTCGGTCACTCTTCCAGTTAGCCGATCAAACTAAAGACACGCGGCGGCGTTCCTCCTCTGACTCTTGTGTCGATCGAGCTCTCTCAGTCCCCTGACGCTGACTTCGCGAGTGGCTTTTTCGTTGTAACACTGTAATATATCTTTTGTTGCAATACTGAGTGAGGACGCGTGCGTAATAAACGTAACGAGCGGCTGTGTATAGTGGCGACTCGGTTCCTTGACAGGGTGTATACGTATACCGTGTCCATCGATGCCTCCATGGCGTGCAGCACTGAGACGCGTGGTATATCACCGTCTCGACTCTCGAGTCAGCTGCACATGCCACGGGCGACCGAGAACGTCCGCACGGAGCCGAATCGGACTCGCACCGCTGCTGGCCGAGTGAAGAATCTCCCGCGGCTTTCTTTCTATACATGGAAGAAAAAAAAAAAAAGAAGAAGAAGAAGCTATGTCCGCGCTGCATCTCGTATCGCGGCTCGGAGCAACTGCGTCTCGTTGGCCTTGTTTTGCAGCTTAGTTTGGCTCGCATGATGCAACGCTGTTTATATATCGTACGAGACGCGTTATTTACATAAGGTGCTGCGAGCCTCCCCGCTGCGCGCTTTTGAGTCAACAACGTCTTCGGCATTGCACGCCCCGGCGCCCGCTCATGAAAAAAAGCAGCGCGCGGCTCTTGCATTATGCAGAAGGGTCAGTTGATATAACGTGACCCGCGTGTATGCGCTGCTTGAGCTGACGACGCTTCCTATAGCTGTGTATACGTGTCTTCAATGAACTGTCAACGGAAGTGCGGGAAACAAGTGTTCGTCGAGCAGCCATGCGACTTCAGCGGCATTGGCAATACTCGTACTTGCCTTCATGTGTTCACGCTCCGTATACACTGTTCAACAGTGGCTTCCTGGCTGTGTATGGCGTTCTTCTGCCGAGCACAAGGTCGCGGATTCGGTCCCCTCGTCGCTGCGCCTAAATGCAAGAACTCTCGTGTACCGCGGTTTGGTTATACCCCATGTCGTCAACATATTAGGCGTCTATTAGACAGGGTGTCGCAACTATCATGCACCAAGATTTAAAAATATGCAAATGCCACGTAGCTGGACAGAACTAAGGTAATGTTGTTTGCCATCGCTTGGAGATACTCAGACTATTTCTTGCGTTCCGCCTAATTACATAATTAGTCTTAAATTAATTAATCAACTTCTCAATTCTTATAAGTAGATGAAAAGGTGCAGTGAGAAAATTGTGGAGCAACATGAAAAACTCCCGATACAGCTTTCTGTTGCTCAATACGGGCTACATAAAAGTATTTTTCCAAGC
Organism: Dermacentor silvarum; assembly: GCF_013339745.2. Lineage (NCBI taxonomy): Eukaryota > Metazoa > Arthropoda > Arachnida > Ixodida > Ixodidae > Dermacentor > Dermacentor silvarum. The sequence goes on from NC_051155.1 coordinate 135,796,679, forward strand.
GTTAAAAATTAAAATTGAATTAGATCGTGCCAAAACCACGATCTGATTATGAGGCACGCCGTAGTGGGGGGACTCCGGAAATTTGAACCACCTGGGGTTCTTTAACGTGCACGTAAATCTAAGTACACGGGTGTTTTCCTATGATCGCCCCCATCGAAATGCGACCGCCGTGGCCGGGATTCGATCCCGCGACCTCGTGCTCAGCAGCCCAACACCATAGCCACTGAACAACCATGGCGGGTTTTCCTAGCGTGGAAGAAGCCCGCGAATACATGCAAAGTGCCTCAAGCGGCCAGTCGTGCGGCAATATGCATATATAATCTAAGGGGGGCATCAGGGTTTTCGAGCAAATACTCTAAAGTTCGGCGTATGTTTGGAAATTAACAAGTAATAATGACAGTAAAGAGCATTGATAACTTCTAGGAAATGAAACATCTTATTCATGAAAATCTGGTCATCGATCTTTTACACATCCTCGTTAACATACATTATTATCTGCATGCGCAACATGTCAGTCTCCATCCGAGATCTGTCCGATCTTGGAACGTATCTCAGCTGAGAGAAAGTTCTCTCGACATCATAGCTTCCATTAGTTATAGGCACAATAATGTCAGTGCAGCATTTGCCAGCTTGGGGTAGCGAGCGGTAAAGTCATGCCAATACTCAATGAGTTTGACAGCTGTGTTTTAGTTAGCAAGCGAATGTTTGCAAGTTTATACAAGTTTACTAGTTTATATTCATTAACACAGCTGTGCTGTGTTAATGAGTTTGACAGCGGTGCTAGAATACATGTATTCATCTGCACGGAAAAAAAGCAGTCGACCTCTTTCCCTTCTATTGTTCGCTATCAAAGAGGAATTGATAGTACATTTCACAAGCTGCGCGCGGCCTAGGCGGCTCCACCCCACCGCCTATTGTCACTTTTCTTTAGCCGGTCACCGTAGAATGTCACGGTGAGTTGCCAACTCAAAGTTAGGCGCGCTATTTGGGCGGTTGATTGAGAGCCGTGTAGCATCCAATGGTGCTGCACGCAGCTAGTGAAATTAAGTCTATAGGTCACTGGAGTTCACTTACGCCAACAGGACCGAACTTTGTTGTCCCGATGCAGAGTAGCATAGCGCGTGTGCACCGCAAACTCCGTGCAGCGTTAAATAAAAAAGGGGGGCTGGTATGTGGTTTTTGAGTTCGGGGAGAAATCGGGTGCAACGCGATTCTCCTGAATCATGATCGGGGTGTAAAAATCAGGCAAAATCGGGTTTTACCCGAAAACGAACAACCATATGCATATATATACAGAGTGTCCCAGCTAAACGTAGTAATGTTTTACAAGCGACGGAGTGTGCTATATAGGAGGCTCAAACCAACTCAGTCATGTAGACTATCGTGTGTCCTAGTCTGCGGGGCTTTTTTTTTTTTTTTCGTTTTGCAAAGTCAATTAATTAGTATAAATGAATTGTCGACCCTTTTAAATATTGGCTTCACGAAGAAAGTGCCAATACGAAAGTTGTAAATCACATTTAAAAATGGCCGACTGAAGTGTTTGAAAATAAGTACCATTGATGGAGCTTCTTGTAATTGCCTTTAAAGAAAGCGCGCGAAATAGAAAAACAAGCGCGTCATAGCGCCACTATTTTCGCTTTTTTCGAGGTGCCCTGTCGCGTTCGGGCGCACAGAGCGAGCGGCGGTGATGAAGGTGTGTTGCGCTTCGAGGTGACGTAGCATAAACATATCATTTGCTCCATCTGTGGAATGAAGCCTGAACACACAAGGCAAGAAAAATAATAAATAAATAAATAAATAAATTAATAAATAAATAAATAAATAAGTTTGGGCTTGAGTAAATGTTGAGGGCAGAACTTTTTAATTGGGATGATAATGCAAATGTCAGGTTCTTCTATTCGTTCGCGATCGTATCTTAGTAGCGAGAGTTGCTGGCGCGTACCTTGCGGCCACTGGAAACGCCAAGCCCGCCCTGAAACTGTTGTACAGATATGCCGATTTAATTTCTTGATCGGTCGTCTGGGAGTGCTGAAATAATGGTGCTATGACGCGCTTGTTTTTGTATTTCGCGGGCTTTCTTTCAAGAAGGCTTTCTTAGGAAGGGCTTTCTTTATGAAGCTCCATCGATGGTATTTATTCGCAAACACTTCAGTCTGCCATTTTTAAATGCGATCTACAACTTTCGTATTGGCACTTACTTGGTGAAGTTAGGCAATTAGTTTACGCTAATTAATTGACTTTGCGAAACGAAAAAAATAACCGCAGACCAGGACACGCGATCCACACCACCACTGAGTTGGTTTGAGCCTCCTAGCACACTGTCGTTGGTACTTTTAGCTGGGACACCCTATATATATATATATATATATATATATATATATATATATATATATATATATATATATATATATATATACTGTCACCGGAAAGCGTCTGTCTTGCAGCGCGTATACGCTCGCTTGCTGCATATAAATTCGGGCGTCGCGTTTTATCTAGCTTCCTGTCTGCAGCGTAGTCAGCTGTGACTGTTTCTCTTCGGTATACTCCTGTCATGCTGCTGTAAAAGAGTTGCGTGTATATGCGCCTTGTAAAGTCATCTCGCGTCCGCCGTGAGTGAAGCCGCGGGAGAGCGCAGCGGTATCGGTATACATAGTTCGCCTTTTTTTCGGTAACGGTGCTTCCTCCTGCCCCGATATTCGCACGTCTCTTGGGCGCGTAGTTGGCGGGTTCGCCGAAGAGTATACAGTGTACTGCGCGAGGTTTGTGAAGTTGATGATTGGGAAGGAGAGCGACCGTTTTGCAGCCTTCCATAAACATAGATCCGACGCATGAGCCATATAGGCGCGTACACTTGGCTGCAGGGACGCGCTTATTTTCGGCTCGTCCGGTGTGTTCCTTCGAATGGGTCAGTGCGGCCGCGCTCCGCTCTTATTTTACGGTTCACAGGCGCCGCTGACGCGGACCTCGCGTAGGGTGATGCCCTCGCCGACGTTGCACTCATAGCACGGAAAGTATGCGACCCAGCGCGTGCACTGTATATACCGGTTACATTTATTTGTGGAGCCAATACAGGCAACGCTTATGGCCGGGTCGTGGTTTTGAGTCTGTCTAACTCGATAAAAGAAAACATAACGCTGTACAAGATAGACGCTGTTTGAGAACCCCAAAAAATGCACGAGAAACCGGAAACAGTCAAGACGCTTTTTAAAGCATCACGAAATGGTTTATGCACATTAACGTCGTAAAACACTGATAAGCGCCTTGATCAAGGAACGAAATTCGCTGCGCGGGTCGACCCTGTATTCCACTGACTCCTAGAATTGACCCACGCACCTTGTAGCGGCGCCCTTGATTTGCAGCTGCAGCTGCGAGTGGTAGTTTCGCGTCGGTGTGTTCAGGGGGCGTTAGGTGTCAGCGCCTCAATCCAATTTTTCCCGTGTAGGTGGCGTAGGAGGGACTGCAGAAGTAAAGACGCATGCGGAAGAGAATAAAAACCAGGCCGATTGCTAGACTTGCATTTCCATTTCAATACCTCGCATCGTGAATGTATACATTGTATGCATTTTTGACGGGTTGTAACTGGATGCACAGCGTTAAACATACGTAGTTTTATCGCTTCCGCCAATATACAAGCTGTTCAGATGTAGCATAAAGACAGGGTATAGCTTTTCAGTGCGCAATGTACAGATCTGAACACTGCCTAAACAGCGTGATCGTGCGTTACTATAGAGTGCCGTATATCGTCACGACTTTATTATTACAGTCTTTTCGAGAAAGTGGATGCACGTCACAGTACAGCAGTTATACGCATCCATCGTACACGAGGATGGTACAACGTATATGCAGGGGAAAACGTTCCCTTAACACTTTTGCAGAATTGTTGTCAAGTCCACCTTATTCGACCACGTGTAAATGGCCCTGGATTGAATTGATGATAGCTTGCAGTGTTTAGAATCCGTAATAACGACTTGTGGACGCCCTGATATGTTACAGTGCTACGGGTTTCTCATGCAGAAACAAAGCTTCGCGGTTGAAGAAAAATTCGTCCTGTACCGGGATTCGAACCCGGGACCAACGCCTTTCCGGGGCGGTCGATACTTGCACGCTTGCGTGATGTCAGGCTTGAGCCTCATGCTGTATATATACTAAGCATGCCGTGCGTAGGGCGTCGTTCAGGACGGTGGTTAGACCCTTCGCGGTGGGCTCCGATAAAAATCGTCCTTACTAGCGGACTCGATCGAAAGCCCGCTGGTTTGGTACTCGCCGTCGCGACGACGATCATCTGACCCTGGCGCGTGTGATACGCGTGACTGCATTTGCGTGTCTCCGCGTCCGAAAGGCGGATTGCCGGTAGAGTTCTAGTACACTCTATTGCCGGGTACCTTGCTTCCATCGAAATGTGCGTGTGTCTGTGTGCGCGCGCGCGGCTGCATGGCATACCTCGAGCGATTCGGCGGCTTTGAAGCGTGCCGTCCTGCGTGTCCTCCTTGTGGTTCTGCAGCATGTGGCTTCTGCAGCCCCTTGGCGTGGTGGCGTTCGTTGCTCCTCTTCTTCCGGGGTCGTGATTATGGGTGTTTGCGTTCACGCGCCATTAAAGCCCAGTCGGCTCTGACAAGGGCAGGTATAGGGGCCACTCGCTGCGCGTGGCGAGGTCCGGAAAGTGTGCCATGGTCGGGCCCGCTCGCGCTGGCGGCCGGTTGAATAAGATTGACACGCAACGGCTGTGGGAAAACGACGACGCGACTGCGTGCGACGCGTGTGGCCTCCGATGTCGCGTACGCCTGGCGAGAAATGACGACGCTCTTTGCTATTAGAATAAGTCTGCGCGCATTGTCACTATATATGTACGACGGCTGCCGTACCAGTGCGCACGATTATATGCTTGTGCCCGTAGTTCACAAATAAACGATATTCGCACCAGTGAATGCTTCGGAGTCGGTGTACACCTTCGTCAGTTGTACCACATGTCACAACTAGGAGAGAAGCTAAGTTGTGGAAGGCACTTCGGATATGGGCTAATTAACAGATGGGGAGGAATTTACAACGCGTGGTGCGCATGGTCGCAGTTAGCCGGGAGTGGTCATGTCGCGAGTCGCTGCGTTGGAGGACGATTTTGAGGTTCTGAATTATCTGGACGTCGCGTGTCCCTCCCTCGCGTTAACCACTGGGAACATTCCTTAATTTTAGAGGCAAACTAGAGAGAGAATCAATCTTGCTACTAATGAAATAAAATAGGGGGGGGGGGGGGGGGAATAAATACTATTGCAGTGACGCTCTAGCTGTAAAGCGATGCTTGTTTCTTTCAACAGATTTCTTTCTTTTCTTTAGTCGACGGCTGTGTGTGGTCGCTCAGTGCCAGTGCAAAGCAAGATGTCGTAGGTTCAGATCCTTGCCGTGTTTCGACATTGGCGGCATAAGAAATGGCTCGTGTATAGTTAGGTTCCGGTGCGGTCGACACCAGGCGGTCAAGGTTGATCTTCCAATACCGCGTTTCTCAAAGACCGCATTTGCAGCCTTACCACGTGAAACCCCATCAGCTATGTTTATTTTTTATTTATGCTTTTCCTTTAGCACTTTTATGTCGCCGCTAAGCACTTTTCTTGATGTGCGCACTCGATGCGCATAATTCGTACTCCAATTCGGCCCTACCTGATCAAAGCCTTCTCCCCCATTGTTTGGTGCAGGACCTGAGCGGAGCCATCCCCGAGAGCTGTGCGCCCACCGGCGACGTCAATGCCCCCGCCGCCCCCTCGGAGCGGAAGTCTCCGCCCCCACCTGTTGGCCGCCGGGCATCGGCCGATGGCCTCGGTGGCTGTAGTCCCCCAACGTGTGAGTGACCACTTCCTCGGGGGACCTATATATTTGCTGTTACGTCAGTGTTTGCTTTGTCTGATGAGCCAAACGTACGGTCAACCACGCAATATTACGCACCATTAAATCTGAGAAAAAGCTGAATATATCCGCAGCCTCACAACACAGCCTGGTATTTGCGACTAGAGTATTCTAACATTGGTCGTATACAGTTTTACTGGCTACTGCTACAGGCTACGTGCAAATTGAACGTTTTCTAAGATCCCGTGTTCCGTAAACTTTTGTGGTTGACTGTACTTGCACACAGAGTTCGTTGCGTCTGTCTCGACTACAAAGGTCGTCGAGTAAAGCATCGTGTTCTTTACCGTGGAGGGCAGTGCTCCCAAGTTTGAGGCTGCTCTGTGGCTCAGTGATAACGGAAAGCGTCCGCATTGCGGGCTCAATTGTTTTGAAGTTTTATTCATTCATTTGGCGGAATAAGGTTGATTTGTTCCGGGAGAAAATGCAGCCCAAACTTTCATTTTCGGAAATTTCGGGCTGAACCTCACCGCCGCTACACCGTGAGTGTGACGTCACGAAACTTCGAAATATCTTATCGTATACTTGGGCCGTTTTTGGCACAGCAAAATGATCTCTAAACTTGCTGTATAGGATCGCTCTCTGGTTCCTTTAGAATGCATTTTATTCCTTTTTTTAGCGATAAACGACTAACTAGATCCGCGTAAACGTTCTCTCAAAATTCGTGACGTAACGGCGAGCTTCGCGTCTCTCGTGGTACACCCCTGGGGTACTATTCTGGGCATTGTCAAATTGCGCCATATTTTCGGATTCGACATCTTGTCAGTTCCGATTGGTTGAGAGGGCCGCTACGGCTTTTTTTTTTTTTTATTGGCCCAAAATGCCGCCATTACAGAATTCGACAATAGTACAATATTCTAGAATAACTCTTCGAGTACACTGTAACAATATGGCGGAATTTGACGGTGTCCAAAAACAACGGTCCAAAATAGCTACCCTGGCTTACCAAGCTCCCTCTCACTGTAGAAAGGGTCGTTTTCTTATTACAGAAACGTAATTTGAGAAAACAGCTTAGCTTAAATAGTCTTCTTTAGTGTCCTTGTAAGTGCTAGCCCACGATGGCGGCAATCCGCCGCTTCCTGTAAATAACGACCTCTGGCGGAGCGAATAATTCTCAGGCTCTTGATGGTCCTCTGCTCTCCTTCGTAGCCCCTTCACGGACCGTGCCTCCGCAGCTGTCGTCTCAACATGCAGCGCAAAGTGACGCCGAGGCATCACAGGTCGGCGGCGGCGGCGGTAGCGGTAGCCGCCGCAGCAGCCGCTGTTCCCTGCCGTCGCTGCCTTCGGCACCCGCGCCTTCCGCGAGCAAGTGCCTGCTGCTCGGCCGGCCGGGCAAGTTGATCCGTGACCGGCCAATTTCGCGCTCCGAGCGCCACCTGAAGGCAGCCAGCACGCCCGAGTTTCACAGCGGCAGCACCGAGGACGTCTGCTGCAGGTCAGCTGGCGGGGCCGCCGACCCGTTCCCTTTCATTCACCAAGTGACCGTTCGACGCTCGCGGGAGTTGGGAAGTCGCGGACTCGTTTGTACTCGCGAATGAGCTAGGCTAGTCGAGGCATCAACACTGCAGTCACTGAATAAAGCATGAACACGGTTCCATGTTCCATGTGACCTTTATGTTCCATTTCGTAGTGGCGCCTTCTAGCGGTGCACTCTGTTCGCATACCTAAGTTATGCGCAACCTACAGGAGGTTGGGGTAACCCACTCCCTCAGGTAACGCCTCATTGGCATTTCATATAAGTTGTAAGATTTCTTTTACTAGATCTATGAGCGCTTGAATAACAATGAGGTATTCCCCCGGTCTGCGCGCGACCCTGTAGTACACTTGCCCAGACGTCATCAACACAGAAGGTCTTAAACGCTTTACTCCGCTTCCCGAGGACGTGCGGAGTTTTTTACACACTGACTGTTGGCATGCTGCATAGCGTTGTGTGCACAGATATATTTTTCTTTTTATCTTCTTTATTTCATTTCGGGTCTCCTTTTAGATTTTTTAACACCTTATACCTTTTTCTCCAGTGCAGGCTAGCCAGCCGGTCTGACACTGGCTAAACACCCTATATTTCCCTCTTTCTGCTCTCTTTCTCTCTGTAGTACTTACGAAAAGCAGACAGGACAAGAGGTACATCAAAGATATTGAAAAGGCAGGTGTTTCTATGTTCCGCTTTCAGGAACTGAACTCTCGTTTTTTGCACGTTCTTGCCTATAGGCGATTGCGATTACTGACATCGCCAAAGCCAGCGCCAGTGGCTAGTTAACTTCGTACACGATTGTTGAAAGACGCGCCGACATTTAGGGAGGGAGCCGAGCTTGGAAATGCCTCCCGGATAGCCCCGCTTGACTCGAGTGCGCCCCGCCGCTCTTGTTCGTCATCGCAGAAATGTGCGCCGCCCCTGGTCCCAGCTGTACAGCGACGCGGAGGCCGAACAGCTGTTCGCCGCGGTGGGCAGCATGTCCAGCCTGCACCCGCACCACGAGCGACAGCCGCACCCGTCCTCGCCCCCGGACGGCCACCAGGGGCTGCCGCCGCGCTACTCCTCCCTACGGGCCTCGAGCCCTCGGCTCATCGCCGACAGCATGCTGCAAAAGTTCCGCAAGACGTTCTCGCTCCGCTTCCAGCGGAACCGCAAGGGCTCCACCACCTCCCTGCCGGCAGTCTCGTCGGCGCCCGCAGAGCCCGCGTCGCAGCTGACCAACGGCGGCCACGGCAGCGACGACGACGGCGGCTGGCCCTGCGGATGGCAGGCGACCACGACGTCGCATCCGCCCGCGGCCGCCTCTGTCGCGCCGACCAGAGGGGGCGACGACGACGAAGAAGGAGAGGGCGGCTTCCGTCCGGGTCCCGCCATTCTGCGGTGTTCGCGCGAGGAGCGTCGCCTGCATCGCAAGAACCGCGAGCTGCGCGGCTCCAAGTGCAGCAGCGCCGATAGTGGGATCCAGCTGGAGGCCCCCGGAGGAACGGTCGCCGACCAGCAGCTGTCCGAGGTGGGCGCGAACGACTTCCGCTTTACGCGCTCGCGGTTTAATGTTTTTTCTTTTGTTTTTGTTTGTTTTTTTTTAATCCAAGAAGACAGACATTGTGTGAAGTGGACAATGCGTCCCAGAAGTGAAGCCCTGGTTGCTATTGTGGACGTTGTCGAATTCAACCATGTTGTCAAGTTCTGGTACAAAGGCGGCGTTTTGAGCCAATCGGAGAGGCCGTAGCTGCCCTCCGGGCCAATCAGAGCTGACATTAGCGGAATTTGACGATGTCTAGAACACGTCTAGAATACCATCCCGGAACTAGCGCCCCTTTATACGTAGGGCAACTTTAACTGAGTACTAGAACGCTTCAAAGGGGCCCTGAACCACCCCTCGGGCTTGGTGAAATAACATAGTCCGCGGGTAGCATACGCTGTTGTGAACATCTCAGCCAAGCTCTGCTGTCGTACGCGGTCCGTGGAGCTCGCAAGCGGAACGCGAAGTCACCTTTCTCTCAAACGCTCTCGTTTCAAAAGACCCCATGATCCTCGCTCTTTTCTGTGTGCTTTATTTCGTAATAAAGCACACTCCAATACACGGCTGCGATTGGTGGCTGCGGTCGGCTACACCGCGGCAGCCGCGAGGTGCCGCCACGAGTCCAGTGGCTAAGCGCACTGCGGCTCGCTGAGGACAACCGCGTTTGGCTTACGTTTAGCGCTTCGTAGGCACCAAAATCGGAAGTCCAAAATGAAATTTGAACTGCGCCACGGTGACGTTTCCGAAGCGGAGCAGTTGTGGCCCCGCCCCACTCCGCCGTAGCCTTCGCAGTGCAAGGCATTGAAGGAGGAAGGGGAGCACAGCGGAGGACCGTGTTTGATTCCCAATAACTCCGCTTCTCCTGAACGCATTGAAGTACTTTTTGCGGCAAAGTGATTCTGAAATAGCCTATTTTCACTTCAAATTTATTTCTCCACTTCGATAAAAAGTGGTTCAGGGCCCCTTTAAGAAGTTGTAGTAATTCCATCACGTGCTTCTGGCACTTCAAAGGATCGCACGTGGTATGAAGGCTGGAGAGCGGAAGCTTCTTTAATTTGATGTGCTAAAGTTGGTCTAGAAATGCCGGACCTGGCGATATCAACGTTATTGTGACGTCATAGCAAAGGGTAAATTTTCTGACTTCGTGTAGCAATAAGGTTAGGTGTGATTACGTTGCGAAAAGAGCGAGAGTTTTGCGCGTTTCTTCTGGCTTCGCTCACGTGTGACGGCCACAGCCACTGTATCAATTTATCATGACATCATTACACATCCACCTCCAGGGGGCTGAAACAAAACGGGAATCATAGAAGCAACTGTATTACGCTAAATTATTTAGCGTGTTCTTACGCTTGTCGATATTTTTCCTTGAGTTCAGAGGGTTTGGACATTTAACGCAACAAAGTAATAATAATGTCGCAAGTGTTCACACTGAAAGGAAATAAAAGTGACTGAACTGAAATGTCATGTCATTACTTGTTGAACTTATAGCCGCTCGTCGCAATTTCGACATGCTGGTTCTGAGCTCCTAAACCGAAATATGGCGCCTAAGCAAGGGAAATCTCGATTCCAATGTGTTGTACAGCCGCCCTAGAAAAAAAAAGAGAGAGAGAAAGGGGCGGCTTGTCACCTACTCCTTCAATCACATTTAAAAGGGCCCTGAATCACTTTTTCAACATAGTAAGAAGAGATATTACTGCACTGTACGCAGCAGGAAATTTACAATCTCGTGTCAGACGCAGCAAAAAATCGCTTGCCCTCGCTTCCGCAATGCTAGCTGTCACATCGAAGGCAGCTGCCCGACCAACGCTCTTGGCTGATTTCGTGATCGCGAGAGAATTCTCAGTAATACATAATTGCCAATTTTGAGTGAAATAAATGAAAGATGTAGATGTGTGCGATCTCAAAAAAGACAGAAAACTCACTTCATATTTGCACTGCGCGTGCCCTGCTGCAGCTGCGCGCCAACTGCGTTGCTCACGTGTGCATGTGCGACTCGCGAAAACAACGAAAAAAAAAGAAAAAAAAAACAAGCAAGAGGATATAAAAACACCTATTGTATCAGCCGTATACCAGCTTCTTTTTTTTTTTCGTTTTTAAGAATTATAACTTTTTGTTTTCATTTTTACTGAGATCAGTTTCACATATTGCTGGCGAAAAACGCCCAATTATTTTTTTTACGCGAACGCTAGCGCCGCGAGAAATCTTGCGTTTTCACAGCGTCACACGCGAGGTACGAAACGGAGCATATTAATCAACACGGCCTTGTGTTTTGGGGCTCGACGCAGAAGGAACGCGACAGCAAATGAAATGAAAAGCTTTCCTAACACGAATTCCTGCGCGCACGCGCTCTTGTGTGCCGTGTGCCCCATTTGCGCGAGATGCTGCGACAAATCTCTCGTGAGGTTGGGCTGTTCTACCGACGGAGAGCTTGCAAATCGACCTTTCCCGCTAGACGTTCTAAGACCAGGAATGCTGTTGTGCCACGCGCTTTCTTCTTCGTTGGGGACTACTTCCCTAGTTTTCTAGTTTACGCCGTGTCTCGCGCGCTGTCCTGCGTTGCCATGAAAACAACGAAGGCAAGTGGAGAGGGCATATAGAAGTATAGAGTGTACCTACACTCTAATAGAGGGCGCACGGGTGCGAGCTCCTACGGCGCGACATACATCGTGTCGTGAGCACGTGGTGGTGACAGTGGCGTGACGCGAGGCTTAGCGCTGAGTGAGGCGCGTTACAACCGTGTTGTCAGGGGAGCATACGTCGCTAGGTGATTGGGTCTTTATCAAGCGGCGTAGCTGGTTCTGTCAGGGGTGCGAGCGTTTTACGACAGAAAAAAGAAAGAAAACGGAAGTTGGAAAGACTCGACAAGCTGATGGGCACCGTTTTGTCGGAGCCTTTTTGCGTTGGCGTGCACGGCGCTTGCGTTGCTGCTTTCGAGGCGCGACGACATATTTGCGCGGAAATGAATAATTCTTTGCTAGCCTATTTTTGACAATAAACGGATGTCTTTTCTTTTGCGCAGAATATCTAAAATACAGCTGCAAGACGAGGCAGGAGAGTTCTGTACAGTCGACTGTTAGCATTATTTCTGAGCCGTTTTGAGCATCCGTTCCTCTGTTCACTTAGCGTTTGAACCTCGATCCTGCGTTTCTGTACAGTATCATCATCACCAAGCATAAATTACCCCTTTCCCCCCTCCTTTTTTTTTTGTCCTTTTGATTTTTTTTCTATTTCTTTATCTTTTTTTTTTCTTTTTTTACTAGCGGTCGCAATTAATCAGCGGTGGCCTTGTCATTACTTCTTTTCCAGCGGTCGCCGCTCATTGACACCATATTTTCACTGGGTCGCAGGTTAATGCAGAGACCGAACTACCAAATCCTGATTACTTTTTACGCCACCGCATGGACGATGCGTGCGTGCATTTGCCGTGTGGTTTGAGATGCTATGCAGAGCTGCACTGAATTTCTGCATGGTGAACGGGCTACGCCACCGTGCTTACGAGTTATGCTGTGCAGCGAAGCCTTCCTCGAGTTTTTTTGCATAACATTTATTGCGATAATTGCTGTTACATTTCCAGAGTAGACAAATAGTTTATTTTGTGCTCTGAAAGTACAGATCAAAGGGGGTGATAGAAAAAAAAGCTGGTTCGTTGCAGCTTGACGAAGCTCTCACTCCCCGATTACAAAAGCAGCAGTGCAATCAGCACATAAATTAACATAAGAAAAGTACAAAATACCATGAGCAAACACTACTTGTACTACTAACAGCACACCTAATGTGACAATATTTTGTTGCTATATTATGTTGAATGTTGAGATTTTCTCTAAAAGCGACACCTCTCTCTCTCTCCGTATTAAATTAAAACTTTGTCGGTTTCTTTCAATTCATTATCATGTGGGTGTGCTGCGTTACTGAAACTTGGCTAACATCAAGGTTTGTTGATTTTTCTGATTGCCATTTGTCGAAGCTCATTGAAAGTAAAGTGTATATCCTACCAATTTTCGTCTCCTCTCTATGGCTGATATCTGTTGTGACATTGTAGCACTTCCTGTCTGCTTTCTGCATATGTCACCCCCCTTCCAGGCTGATTCCACAGATGAGAGCAGCCAAGCCAGCATTCAGAGGAAGGCCGAAAGCATATCGGCAGTGATCACGATAAATGGCGTCACCTGCTCAGGTCGTCAGGGGTCCTACTCTAGTCTTTCACAAGCCAGGGCCGAAGCTGAATCCACTCTGTGTGATGACAATCAGCCCCCGAGCTCCCCGCACTCTGGCTTTAATGTGCCAGCACACACCCACAAGCCACTTTCGTTCGACAGGGTAAGACCACCTTGCCAGGCTGACTCGATCTGCTGCAGTTTGCTTTCTTAAATAGGGTGCTAAAGAGGAATGATAAGAATTAGTAAATTGCTCTGCCCTCTTTGAGTCGGCAATCTGCAAAGAGAGGGTGTCACATTCCTATAAATAGCACCGCTAGAGCTATGTAGCACCACAGAGTTTTGTGAGAAAACTTAGTAGAATTGCCAAGCTGCATTTTCTTTTAAGTTGAAATGCAACATAATGAATAAATTACCAGTGGTTGACTGAAATTTACCAATTATAAATAGGACATGTCATGACATGTCATGAGCGTGACCTTTTATCTAAGTGTAATGCCAACCTCTAGAATTTCCTAACACTTTACCACTAATATTCATGAATTGTCTCTTCCTTTTCTCTATCAAACAGCAATTTTCAACGCCACCACCAATCAAGACAAGGATTGAGCGAAGCCGCCCCACGCTGCGCCGGCAGAAAGGTCGGGGTGCTCTTCGGAGGTCTATCAGCCAGCCACTGGACCTTGAAAAGTCGGATAAAAATGACTTGGCACAGAAGGAGCAGCTTTCTCATGGTAAGCACGTGCTCATATTTGATCAAAAGTAATTTGCTTGAAGGAGTTGGTGGTGAATTTCACCTTCCTTCATAAAGATATGACACACGTCATGATGTCTTGGCCAGCTCTGTTAAATGTGTGCTGTTTTGTAAAGAGACAAAGCGTGCTATGTAGATGTTAAAGTTGTGGGACTAGTATTTGTAAAAGTAATGATGATGTTGCAGGCAGTCATGATTAATTCACCATAGTTTAGTGTAGTGACTGAGCACTTTACATCTTGCTACAAGTTTTGGGAGGTCCAAATCTGAAGTCTGTCATCAGTCGTTGCTTGATGTGCTAGTTTGTAACACACCATGAAAAATTGTTGCATTGCTTAGACTTTCATACAGACTGTCAGATGCACACAACTATGGACAACACATTCAAGTCCCGGCTCAACAGCATCTCAGAAACACATCCGATGTGCACTACGCTGTACTTAATCTGCAGACATATGTTGTGCAGTCTGTACAGACAATGACTGAAGTACAGGAATGTGGGACGAGCACTGACTATCAGCAATTGAAAGCCAGTGCTTGTCCTCTATTCTGCTCTTGCATCCGTTGCTGTTGCACACTGTATATCATATATAATGAGATTAAACAAACTAAATATTCTGATAAACCAACTAAGCAATCTGCTAAATTGCTGTCTGTTGCCTTTGTACCTATTTGTCCCTTAGGCTTGTCAGACCAAGAAGCCTCAAGGAACCCCAGCACAGCATCTTCAGAGGAGGATTTCTCATCTGATGGAGAGTCCTATTCCCAAATTCCCAAGGATGTAAGTAACTTTTAACTGGTTCAAGTCGTACAGTATGTGCAACGTTCAAGTTGTACAGTATGCCTAAAGGTCTGCTGATTTTTGCAACTATCCATATTCATTTAGAATTATAATGTTTTTTTTTCCTTCCTTTGCTTTATTTTAGTATGAAGGTGTCACGTATGTGGAGGCACTTTGGGACCACGTGACCCTAGACTCGGAGGAACTGGCTTTCCAAGCCGGCGAGGTGATCGAAGTGACCGACATGTCTGACAAGGACTGGTGGTGGGGATCAGTCGACCAGCGGAATGGCTGGTTCCCAGCTGCATTTGTTCGGGTAATCAGAAATTACATTTACTTGTCATTTGTCACGGTCTTGGCAGCGAGAGGGCACTTGGGTTGACAAAGTTGTTGGTACATGAGAACAGTGATTTGTATGTTACCTTATTGCACAACTCCTTTTCCCCTGTGCATGTATGTTTTAGGATGTTGTTTAGCTTTCAACTAATATTTTATTTTTACATTAAAAGCAACAACAATTACTGCTCTATTTTGGCTGGTGTCAGAAATGCACAAGACGAAAGTGAGCGCATTTCTTACATTTGCTTACTCAGTTTAGATTGTTGGAAGTTAGAGCATAATCATAAAAGTTTCAAGGAAAAGTACAGGGCAAGGTTGCTTACAGCGATGCAGCATACACTGAAATAACTTGTTGTACCTCAGCACAAACACTTCTGTTTTAATTTTCCGGCCCTCGCAGTCCCTCATTTCATAGAATAGCGCAGTTACTTTCTTGTTCTGTTTTAGTAAGACTGACTGTATCACCATCACTTACAGTTACGAGTTGGCCAGGAGGACACAGTGGAGGATTGCATCACCAAGATGGCGGATGGCACCCTCACGCAACACAAGCCCCGCAAGATGAGCATTGGCTTGTTGAGTAACGAGGAGGTGCGTGCCAAGGTTGTCATGGAGATAGTCAACACTGAGCGAGACTTCGTGCGGCACTTGAAGGATGTTGTTCAGGTGGGTGTTTTTACTTCGTTATGTTGTCTGTCCACATTTCAGCCAATAATTTTGTTTGTGTTTATGTGTGTGTGTGTGTACATCCATGTTTTTTATGCTGCTATATGGCATACACAAAAGAAGTGTAATTAAATTGCATTACATTTTGTCTGCACCTCACTTCATGTAAATACAGTTCTTTCGAAGCTGTAATAGTAGCTAGCTGGGCACGATAAGCAAAACCTGCTACTTTGCTTCACTCGTAACATATCCGCATTGTGCTGAAACTTGTTACATTTTGCTTTGTGCAGTGGTAACAAGGAAGCTAGGAAGGACGTTTTTGTATTATAATGAGCAATTATTGTAAGATAAGTGTGATGTGACATATAGCTTTAAGATGCAGAAGCTCATCTAAAGACATTAAGATTAATGTTCACGTCTTGTCTATGGATGCATTATTCAGTTTGGTTGGTACTAGTAGCAAGTTCTTCTTCCTACATGGCAATGCCTGAAGCTTTTCATTGAAGACCATGTTTTATCTGAATTCTGTTTCTTGTTGGACGACTGACTGTTGAGGATGCAAGGCAGGGATTTCATCACAGTGTTTGTAAAGATGAGCAATTAAATAAGGTTGTATAGCATTCGTTCTACAGAGCTAAATTTTTCTCACAGTAGTCTGGCATGCTTGCCATGTGAAAATCTGAAAGGGCAGAATCTCTTTGAACAGGGAATGATTGTGGCCGAAAGGTTTGAGTGTAGCAGTGAATATATAGATACACCTCTTCCTTATTATTGCAACCTCTCTGAAATGTACATGCGTGGATATGCTGAATGTGTCTGTTTCACTTACATTTTTTGACAGGGCTACCTGGCACAGGTCCGACGGAGGCCTGACATGTTCTCCGAAGAGCGCCGTGCCACTATCTTCGGAAACATTGAGCAGCTGTATGAATTTCAGAGCAGTTTCCTGAAGCACCTCGAGTCAGCCGTCGATTGGGAGCGGCCACATCTAAGTCAGATTGGATCTGTATTTTTAGAGCATGTAGGTTGCTGCTTCCAATTCTTTTACATTGCACTATCGTAACTTTTTTACTGCTCTCACTATACGTGTAATGATTGTTGATTACATTTTTACTGTTGCTGATAAATGTATCAAGCACTTGAATGTGACATTAAGGTGGCGTGTGTATAATGACTGCAGAACTGAGCAATGACCTCTGAAACGAGTTCGATTTCTTTATTTTATGCTTTATTTTATTTTTGTTTCAGAAGCAAGAATTTAGGATCTACTCAGAGTACTGCAACAACCACCCACTGGCTGTCAGTGAACTCCAGGAACTCTACGCTGACCCCAAATATGTCCATTTCTTTGAGGCAAGGATGTGTTTCTGTACAGCCTTTTTGTATGAAATTGCATTACAGACCGATAGAAAGCCCAGCAAAGGGACACTAAATATTAAGTCTAGCTACATCAGTAGATCGCATTTCAGGAATAGCAGATAGGTCAGCTATTAGGTGACAGCTATCTGCAGCTATATTTCCCTCATTTCCTTCTCCCATTCATTGTTGTTGCCCAATGATCTTTCTATTCTTCCATGCCCTAGTGCCTTGCCACATTGGAATAATGAGAATGGACAAAAACTGCATCATCAAGGAGGCAATGCGGATAACCTAAATATGCATTGCCTCCTTGCTGATGCAGTTCTTGTCCATTCTCATTATTCCAATCACAATTTGCAATTCTGAAATATCTACAACCTTGGCCATTCCTGGCCCTTGGCTTCAATGACACTCTGAAGTTAAGCTTTACTTTTCTCTTGCTCATCGGTGCAGGCATGCCGCCTGCTCCAAGACATGATTGACATCTCGCTGGACGGGTTTCTGCTGACGCCAGTGCAAAAGATCTGCAAGTACCCGTTGCAGCTGGCTGAACTGCTGAAGTACACACGGCCCGAGCATGCCGACTACCACGCTGTGCGGGAAGCCCTGGCAGCCATGAAGGGCGTCGCCCAAATGGTCAACGAGCGCAAGCGCCGTATGGAGTGTCTCGAGAAGCTTGCGGAGTGGCAGAGCGGTGTTTTCAACTGGGAGGCAAGGCTCCTTTCCATGTCTGTTTTGAGACAAGCAGCTCTGCATAGAGCCTGCAACAAGCACGTGTTAGAGTGTGGGAAGAGATGTACTGCGAAATGATTTTGTGCCTGCTGTCAAGAGGCCGGTGGTTTGAGATCGCTTACTCTGAGCATGCACCAGCACACTGGCAAGCCACTGCTATTTGCACTTTTTTTTTCTATAAGGTTTTCATTCTCATTTCGTATCTCCTGACGAACCCCTTGCGAGGTGTTACATAAAGGAAGGGGTAACAAACATAGAAATATGTGAAATATCTTATAAGTCACATGTGTCACGCTTTCGGTGGTGAAGGGTGAAAGACACCACGTGCTTTTTCTAAAAGCAGCCGGTAGAGAGAAAAGGGCAGAATAGAAACTTCATGAATTTAATTTGCCAGACAGAGTTAGCTAATAGTATATAAACGTTTAATCGTCGATGCGGTGCGTAGTGAAGTAGATTTTGTGGGGTCATGCTTGATTGTTTTACAATTGGGTAATTCATTTCGTTCCTGGATTATGTTAGCAATGACCATCTGTTGAAAGCTTCAGTTAAATTGCAATTTTCTTGTAGGGCAGGAGTCGCACATCACACCAAGTGGGATGTGTGATTTGAGATAAGTAGAATATGCCATAAAATTTTCAACGATTATAATGTAGTTTTATGAAATAAACAAAATAGCGCTTTCTTCGAAGTGATTAATGAGGGATCCCTTTTTCGTTACTGGCAACCTCACTGCAGACTTCCTTGTCAAGGAAACATCGGCAGTGTCTGAGCAGTGAATAGAAGGCATGCCATATCACTGCATATGACCTACTCTTGTATCACCCACATCTATGAAGCAAGCTATCTCTTCACCAGACAACATGAATGCAAACACAGTCCAAAGCGCACTGCTTCTGCACTCTAGACAAGCATTCTTGAGGTTGTAGTGTCACTGACAAAGGTCTTGAGAACACGCTAACACCAACCAGGCCTTATTTCTGCCCTATCCATCTTTATGCACCAGTTATATCAACCCTGTATCTCTTGCTTCTTGCAGACCTGCCTGTTTATCTGTTTCCACCACGTGCACTTCATTCTCAAAGGGCAGGCATAAGACCTAGAATAAGAGTAATTCGGTTACTGGGTCTCCACTGGTAAATTAGGCCCTCTTCTTCACTCGTCCTAACCCCTGTTTCAGATACACAGCTTGCCAACTCGTAAAGCGGTCACGCGTAACCTTTCCTCAGCATTGAATACAGTTCGGCCAAGGAAACAGGCATGTCTGCGAGAAAAAAAAAGGATGTGCATGCGTAACTTGAATGTTACAGAAGCAGCTGCATGATGTTACATGGTGAAAGAGTGCGATAAGGTTGGTAGTACTTATGTGCCCTGTGAACTTATGCCAAGTGATTGCGAGAAAGAGTTGTGTGTGGTTACATCTTGTGTGTATGCATACGGTGTGCTATGTTGTGTACTTGCTAGTGGGAAATGCATGGCAGTATGATGTTGCAACAGATTCCGTAATACACGCCGCACTATTGATATGGCCGAGCTATGCACTCCAAAGTGCATTCCAGCAAAGTATATGCCAGGAAGTTTTTCATTATAATTTCGGAAAGAGCATGACGAATCAAGACCTGTGAACAGGGGTGAAATTCAGGAACTTTATCTGCCTGCAATACTTCTGGGATTGCACTTTCTAAGAATTACTTTCCTGCCAATCCCAGGGATAATGTTGTGGTATCATGTGAGCCAATGACAAAGGACAAGAAGAGAAAAATTTGAAAAATCATTACAAAATATATTACCCCGTTTGTGATCGTGCGCAAGCAGCCACATAAAATATTTATAACCAAGTGAGTGAGATAAATATGAAGACAGAGATTTTAACCAGTCACGGGTCCGGTTGGCTACCCCACGCTGGGGGAAGAAAAAAATTAGAATAGAAAGAAGGAAGAGAGAGAAAGGAATGTGGTGAGTGTGAAAACATGCACGGATAGCACTATGCAGTCAAAGGCGCTCACACAAGCCAGTCGTTCTCACAAAAAGCACTAAGGTGCCTTCACTGCCTTCTGAGCCAATGCTTCCGGTTAGGTGTGGCACTGCATATGAAGATGTGTTCATAATTGTTTTGGTGTTTTCGTTCTATATGTGACAGGGTCCTGACTTGCTGGACACAAGCTCCATGCTGGTCCACTCGGGTGAAGCAGTGCGAGTGTCATCAGTGTGGTCCAGGGATGTGGTCAGCTTGTTTTTGTTTGACAACCAGTTGGTGTATTGCAAGAAGGTAGGCTGCATCCCCCTTATGTACTACAACTTCTCTTTAAGTGTCGTTCTCTTTTGGGGTCCACCAAAAAAAAGGTCATACTGGGGTGAGAAATTACCTTCACTGATACCTTTCATGTATCTAACACCTGGACAAGAGATGCCTCACTGTATGAGGAATTTTTCAATCGTCCAATGATTACAGTTGAACTTTGTCATCATGAAGTCACATCCTACACAAAAAATACTGTTGTTACGTCTAGTATTCGTTATAAGCATTAATTTGTTACATGCCAATATTCACGAGAAACAGTTTACATTCACTTCGTTACATGCATCTTCTCTTCTATCAATGTATTACCGTAAAGTACTTGCTATCATACGTGGCAGTTAAAGCCTTATTTTTCTTCCTCAGACCTTAGTACTAAGCCTCTAAACATGAGTAATAAACTTGTCTCACTAACTTTTTCTCCATCAATGCTTTGCTAATGTATTTAAGCAGCAGATACATAGTGGGAGAAACTATAGCATGTGTTGATGATATTGCATGGATGCCAGCAGTGTTATGCATCTCTTTCATTGCCATTTCAGTCGTTCCCTTGGACACAATGTAATTAGCACGAATGTCGTTGAAAGCATAGAATTTTGTGAAAGCATCAGATGCTTATAGTACATTTCAGGGGATGTATTCTCAGACGATCACTTTCAGCGATACTACCGCCTTCACGTGGCGCAGTGCTCAACCAGCCAATCAGCTCATCTGGTTTTGCTCAACCAGCCAATAAGTGCGCACTGAAAGTGATATCGGCGAAAGCAATCATCCGAGAGTACATCCCCTGGTCTCTTTCACACATTCAGTGCAATGTAAGCAATGGCTCTACTGAACGCTTGCTAACCCATGCCATTTTTTTTCCTTCTCTCTGCACAGGACATGATAAAGAGAAACACGTTGTCATACAAGGGCAGACTGAACATGAACTCTTGCTGTGTTGTGGATGTTGAGAATGGCAAAGGTACGCACGTGTATAGCTGCTAATGTTTTAACATTCAGAGATAAAGTGTAACTGCACTTTACTAGCTGCATTTGCATGAATGTGACCCTTATGCTTTGAATTTGCTGGCGCAGCAGGACACGTATTTCTGAAGTTTTCCGTTTAAGTTGCCTCTGAATTGCCATCATAGTTTGCTTTTCCTGAAAATAATTCATTCCCTACATTGTAATCTGTTTTTACTGTAAGCGCCACTCAAACCCTCTGCAACATGACTTCTCTTAGCCTACTGCCGAGGAACCAATGACACTACTTTTTGCATGTCAGCTGTCTTTACAGCTGGTTTTGCATTTGTGTATAAACCACAGACTGCTTCATGTGCCGAATCTCCTGAGTCTATTCTTTCACTAAATTAATGGTTCTTGGATAGTCTAATTTAGGTATGGACAATTTCTGAATTTGTATTTATAACTTTGTGCAACTTCTTCTCACACTCAGTATATTGAGTTGTGACAGTACTTGGCATTACAAATGTAGTGTTATAAATGTAATTATGTAACTAGTTATAAATGTTATTTTTTATTAATGTAATTGCATAGTGGGCTTGTCCTTTTCTGCTTAGATTCACAGTTTGGCACGACTGTGAGGAACGCCTGGAAGATATACTGCACCACCAGGGAGAAGTGGTACTTGTTTTTTACGAAGACCGCTGCCGAGAAGGAAAAGTGGCTGCAAGCATTCCAAGCCGAAAGGCAAAGGGTGCGTGACGACCGGGAGCAAGGTGAGAAGATGTTTAATCAAGAATACTATTGTAATCTGTCGTTGTATGCTCACTCTGTGCTTCCTTTCCTGTCCAGTATAAGTGAAAGATGTGTTGTTACCGACCTACAACCTATGGTCAGACATCTGTAAACATGACTGCAGACCATCTAGCTGAAACCTACAAGTGTTCTTCCCTTGTCAAATTTGTATATTGGCCCCTCTTTCCTCCACCATGAAATACGATTTTACCACTTTTCAATAGCAATGTGGCAATCGCATAGCCATGTCTCAAAATGAAATTGCGGAAGAGTTTACTAACATCAATGTGCGTAAAGTAACACACATTATGTCATTATAGGGCTAATAGGGTTTATAGCTGGGCAAGTTGGTACAGATGCATTGGGGCAAACTGCGTGACAAGACAGAGCACAATGTAAGAATGGGAACAGATGGGATCAGACTTACAACTGAGGATATTGAAAAACGAAAAAATCCTTGTGTATACCATATTTATTCTATAAGACTGTCACAATTACAAGGTGAGGGTGCAGTTGGGAGACCCAAGAAAAAACCTTAGGTATGCACACTAATATAAGGCAATATAGAGTATAAGATGGATTATTCAGACTCGGCAGAGATTTCCCGAAGTACTGAATTACTAACACAGCCAAAACGCAAAATGGTGACCATGAAATACGGGGGAAGGAAGCTGAACACGTGGAGTGCGGGTTATATGTGAATTTTGCTTTTAGGTGGGGCTTCACAACATCACTGTGTGTGCCACCGTAAATCCACACTGTAAAGCGAAATTCTACCACTGTGAAGGCTCACCTAAAGACAAAATTTACATATAACCTGCACTCCATCTTTACTCTTACTCGCATGTAAGGCAGGGTTAACTTCGAGGCTAAGGATTCTGGAAAAAAAAAGTCTCCTTATATTTGAATAAATACGGCAGTATACAGTCACACTCTCAAGTTATAGTTGGGCTGCTGAGCACGAGGTCGTGGGATCGAATCCTGGCCACAGTGGCCGCATTTCAATGGGGGGCGAAATGCGAAAACACCCGTGTACTTAGATTTAGGTGCGCATTAAAGAACCCCAGGTGGTTCAAACTTCCGGAGTCCCCCACTACGCCATGCCTCATAATCAGATCGTGGTTTTGGCACATAAAACCCCATAATTTAATTTTTTAACTCTCACGTTATTGTCACTCCTACAAAGATACTAGCATAGGTAAACAACAGCATGATTCACATTCTTGTGTTACGCATGGAGTAGAAATAAGTGCATTGCCTGTCTCTGTACCCGTCTGTTTCCTTTCTTACCTTGTGTCCCATCTTGCTGCACTGTTTGTACCTGTGAATTTTTGGGTTGTAGTCAGCGTCTTGTAGAGAAAGAGGTATAAAAAAAAATCATCGGGGAGACCGATACCCAGGAAGCTTTTGGTCATCAGCAATGGGCATTATATATACGGCCTTGTTCATTTTCAGGCTATGTTGTGACCGAGAGTGCAAAGAAGTCTGCAAAGATGGCACTCAACAACAAGCTCAAGCCAAAACGTCCAAGAGGTATGTACAGCGCCCAGCTCTTTTCTTGTCTGCGACAGAGAGTGCTTAAGTAAGCTTTTCACCTTGGAGCAGATAAGTAGTTAGCACAACTTACCTGAAAACACTTAACTTGAACTAGTCTAACTGGACGTTTGCTCCAATTATAATTTGTAACTTGTTACATCCATTTGAAACAGCCAAAATTTAAGCAGCTACTACAATCTGGAAATTGGACCTTAATTCAGTCAACTGGTCAACTATTTTTATGTAACTATACTGGGATCCTGTGCAAGACTAAACGTCGCTCTTTTTTACTTTTAACATGATCACTTTTCTCAGAACTTGCATTTCAAAATTAGTTGCAGTCATTTCATTGCCTACTCCAGCTTTAAAAACACTTAAATACCCATTAAAATTAGCCATGTGACACCATTGTTACTTGACATGAATTTGCTTTCTTTTTTTCTATGACACTTGGAACACTTTTTCTAAGATGCCTGAGGAAGGTCACAGGAAGGAGATAAACTCAGTCATTTTTTACATTTACACTGAGCTCTTTACTCATTGTCACTCTGCCCATAAAAAGGTCTCATAAACTATACCAAATACTGTTAATTTTAATTGCATTGTACTAACAGGGCAGCATTCATCTCAATTACTCATCTTCATCCCTTGTTTTGCAAACTCATTTTTTTCATGCTCTATTGTTGATTGCTCATGTAAAACAAAGTGGGGTGGAATTCTTGTCAAGCTGCTTGCCAGCAGCTTTACTTTCTCACTCACCATCTTCTTTCAAGTACTTGGAAGGAATGTGCACAGCAATAAAGTGTTCTGTTCTGTACTACCAAGCACTGCACAGCACTACTCTGAGTCTCACAAGTCCACATAGTGCAGAGGAGTCTAGGGCTCACGTTAACCAAACTGTAATGAGAGCCACCTGCTTGATCATAGAAGGAAGTATGGCTTGTCCATTGTGTACCACTGATCCTCCCGTGAAGCTTCTGTGTGGAGGTTGTTAAAGGCCCATTGCAATGAAATTTCACTTTGGCTAAATTTGTTATAAATGAGTAGTATATACCACCAAGCCAATTTCGGCAAAGCCGTCGCAGAGCTGGCCTTTAAACAGCACTTAAGCAAACGATGCGTGCACCTGATGGTGTCACTAGTGACGTAAGTCCCAGCAAGCTACATCTGAGATTTTTCAGTGTGCCGCAGTCATTAGGCACTCGGTCTGGCTCGTGTTGCCATGCCTGGAGAACTGCAAAGACCAATCGTAGCACGTGGTAGTCCGAGCTTCTCGAAGGCGATTGGGCTCGTTGCAGCACCTGGTGGCAGCCACTGTATCTACGCTATGCAGCAGCGTGGTCTCCATGATTTCATGGTTGTGCCGTTGCAATCTCGGAGGTCATGCGTCACTTCTGGCGACCAGTAATGGCAGTGTTTCCTTTCAGTTTCAGTATCAAAAGCGGCTCTTTTTGCAAGCTTTTCATGATGCTTCTACTCTTATTTCAAACATCAAATTTTTCACAGACTATATCTACATTATTTTAGACTATGCTTTTTAGGCGGTAGCCCAATTTTATTGCAGTTGACATTTAAGCGATTAAAAGTGAAGGAACCCTCTACTGTTTTTTTATTCCGACTGGCTGGCATGAGTCCTAGCTTTTTCTACATTGCACAGAGTCTTGCGAGACTGAGCATAGACTGCACAATTCCATCCAACACCGCACCACTCACCGCACAACTTTAGAACACGTGCGATACACTGCACGACGCTATAGACTGCATATCACATCACACTACACCAGAGCACACTACATTAAACAGGGTCCATGAAAAATATGGCACCACTTTGACCTCGTGTTGATCGTTCTTGCAGTACCTGCCCTTTTGTTTCATGTACCTTTTTTTTTTTTCACGTGTTCTTGTGCCCATTTTTCTTGTCCTGTTTTGCAGCAAAGCTTCCCAAGGGACCACGATCTCAGCATCCCGATGTTGCAGTTGTGGAGATACTTCTTGACCCACCTGGCCCAAAGCCCCGAACTGGAAGCTTGCCATCAACTCTGCATACCAGCCATCACACAGTTTCAGCCAACGGCCTGCCAAAAAAGAAGGGCTCAGGCTGGTTTCATTTTGGAAGTGGCAAGAAAGTGAAAAAGTAGGGTGTGTGTGAATGTTTGTAAGAACACTCATAACTTTTTGAATACAAATCGAATACTAATCATGAGGAAAGTAAATGAGTTTAACGTTGATTTAGGTATTGAATATTTGTAATTGTCCTCCAGAAGTGGAGAAAGAGTGAAAAGTGAAGTGTGGCTGAACGAAATTGCATTTGTCAATTTTTTCAATGTTGTTTGATTGACAAAGGTTTGTCAATGAAGCCACACTAAACCGTGCGACTCATATCAGTAGTAACCACACACGGCAATCTTAACTACACAAATTGACAATTGTTAACTGCATTGACGAGGTTCTACATCCATGACCTAGCTGGTTATATTTATTGATTTTTATTTATTTAATTTTTTTATGACGGACTGCAGGCTCTAGGCCCAAGTAGTGAGTGAAGTAAGTGGAAATGCTGGATTCAGTGCATGTGGCAATGCTGGTAATACATGTCACACGTATTTACATGTCATGATCTTTCACATCAGCACATGGCAGCATTGCAGTCATGCGCATCTTAATTGCAATGATGTCTCAGAAAATTGTCATGCTTATTAATTAATAACTTGAAACTTCAGTCACTGATACAATTTGCAATTTCTAAATCTGTAATTTGTACTTGCACTCCTTGCACATTTTTGTTAGCATACAGGGACAAACTAATAATCTGTCGTGCACACATTTAAGTGTGCTAATTATATAGTGATAGCATCATTTGCTACCTTGTTTTTCTTGTTACGGGCTGTATAGTGCAATAAAGCAGCTAGAATTGTTGTGTAAAAGCCTGTTTTTAAGCGTGTTAACAATAAATACTGAATGCTTGCACTTCGGATTAGCAGTGTTTGATATGTTGATTTCACTTATATGTACATATATGTGCAGATGTTAATCGATCACTGCATTGTGTACACATTGAAGAGTGCTGACTACAGCAATTTCATGTAGTATGTGGAAGACTGCACAAAAACTTATAAAGTCAAGACAAAAAAAAAAACAAATTAGGAACTTGAAAACTTATGTAAGGATACTATGTCAACACGAAAAAAAAAGCACTTTCTTTTATGTTTTGTGCTAGGAAACAACCGAGGCATTCTCTATCTATACTAATGGAATTTGTCTCATTAAATTAGTTACTCTGATAGGTGGCAACTACAATGTTATCATACCATTGGCACGACGTCCGCATTAATGTGTTCAAAGAATTAACTCTTGCACATGTTTGTCAAGTTAACCTACGTTATAAACAAAGACAGGATATTCTTTAATGGATAATGTCACTCTATTTTACAGATAATATAGAAGGCACTTGATGCTGAATGAATACAGGCCGATGTGCCCAGAATAAAAGAATGCATAAAAAATATTTGCTGTCTCCACATGCTGAGGGCTTTGAGAAACACGTTGGACTTTTGAATTATCGTTGCTTTGAATAGTAAATGAGTAGGTGGTTTACTGCCAGCAATGTTGTGGCACATGTTGAAAGTTTGGAATGCAGCTTTAAGCACCTTGTGATTCATTATTGATGGTGCTATTGCTAGAGACTGTTTCCATAGCGCCATTCCTTTATTCCTCACAATCGGAGGCAGCTTACTGTCAGCACTGTTTCCCTTCATTGCAAAGCGAAACACAGGCAGTCCAAGTACAGGTGGAAAAAGTGGGCAGAAATGCAAATGTCAAACCAAACAGCGTTTGCTGTTTGCATACCAAACCTTGAGGCTGTTGCGTCTAACATTGTCACACTGACTAGCCTAGTTCACATTATTGACCAGGTTGTGGTGTTTAGTGTGTGTGCTTGTGGAATACCGGTTCGTGTCTAATATTCGATTTGTATTCAAAATCTCTAGAGTATTTACTGCTCACCCTTGCCAAAAGTGACACTTCTCCTGTCATGCCATCAACTGTCAGGTGCACCATTCCACCCATTGTGCGGTGCATTGGACACCACTGCAGCTTCTTATTTATATTGCTTTTCATTTTTTTTTTTTGCAATACGGTCGAGGTGACTTGTATCTATATTGTAATTTGCTTTCGTACACACGCACTTTTGAGGTGCGGTGCATGTCTGCGGCATATTTAGGCATATTTATTCTACGATCAAACTATGCAGATCTGTTT
The DNA here is from genome assembly GCF_013339745.2 of Dermacentor silvarum. NCBI lineage: Eukaryota > Metazoa > Arthropoda > Arachnida > Ixodida > Ixodidae > Dermacentor > Dermacentor silvarum. The sequence continues at coordinate 135,824,175 of NC_051155.1, forward strand.
GCCAGTGATAACAGTGTCTCCGTGAAGAAGAAACAGCACTTGTCGCATTGCCTGAACCTTGCAGCCGCATGACTCGAACATTTCTCATTTTTGGTACTGCCGCTGACGAAGGATGGAGCGTTTACAATAACTTTTGCGATAATCATTTTGAACAGTTTAATCCTGCCAATCCAGGGACTGTGAGTAGACCGAAAGACATGTAACTTGACAATGGCCAGTCTGCCTTGCAGATTGCTGTCGCCTTGTTGCTCTGTGGCCAATTGAAGTGGACTTCAAAAGCCTAAGGTCTACATGATTGGAGTAATGGCGATATAAAATGTCTGCTTGCATAGGAAGACTTATATTAGTCAAGGTGCTGCCCCCTGGTAGTGTAGTGCATGGCTTTGCTCGACCAGCTGTTGCTGTAGATCTTTACAGCCTGTCTGCCGTGCCCCCTGCACTGTTCAATCGCAGGTATATGACCTTGTATACTTTGCCACGATTGTCGCTTGGGAGGCAATAACACCGTCACAGCTTTGGCATCTGTAGCAACAGTAATGTTGTGTTTCCTCGTGCATGCACTCGAGATGTTGCGTGTGCTCTTCAGTTAACAATGCTGCCCGCTCACTTCCCTGCTGTTTGATGTGACAGAATCCCACTGTGCCGAACTTGAGAAAATCAAGGCCTGTCACGTGGCAGTGCTCACCATTTCGTCCTTCTGGCGTTTCGTCGCTTGCATCGCACAGACTCACTATGGGAGCACTCTATGCATTGGCTTGTCTGTAGTAAAAAAGTGACAGGTTTTGAGCTCTCTAGAATGAACTCTTTGTGTGTGTAACTGTATTCACGGGCACTCGTGCTAATACCGTTAGCTTGTTACACGTGCTCCAGTCATTGTACCCATTTTCGCTGGCTACTCTCGTATGATGGCTCCTTCTTTTCTTGTTGTTTATAGAGTTTTTATGTACATAATTGCTTGTGTGGCAAATCCTGAATGTTCTTGTATAACGGCCTAGTCTAGACGAAACAGCCAAGGCAGTGCATCTCGTTTATTGCATAATAACTGTGAACACACACACACTCAGGCTACTTTATTTGTTTGCGTGCTGATCACAAATGTATAAAAAGAAAAAAAAGAAAGGCATTGTTGTTGCTGGCGTAGTGAAAGTCTGAGACATTTTTATGTACAGGTTACAACTCACTCACGGGTTTCCACAGACTGTAACATTGTTGCATCCAGGTGTTGTCTATAGGTGGTTGTAAAGAGTTTTTCCTGCATATATGTAAATGTCATGTTACCTTACCGAGACAATGACTTTCATTGCATCGGTGTGCTGCTGTGTGGGATGAAGCACCTCTCATCTTTTTTTGGAAGCGTTGCCAATCTAGACCAATCTCGTGGATTGTTAACAGCGGGTCAGCACTTGTTCAGATGTGTTCTCACGTTCTCCGAATGGCACAATCTCTCGTGTGTATAACGTCTTCCAGCGACGGGCACCTGGGGTAGCCCCAGAACAGCTAGTCTACGGCAGGAGGGGGAACAGGACATTGGGCACCTGAGTCATGGCACAGCGCAGATGTCCCTAGGCCTAAAGCCCCTATTGTGTCAGACTCTGTGTGTATGTGTGCGTGTGTATAATTTGGGCCTTTTGTAAAATATGTGCCTGTATATTTTAAATGTGTACATACTTTTATATGTTTCCACCATCTCTAGGATGTTGCAGAGTGTTTATGCATGGAATAAATATATGTTTACATTTATGCATCCTGTTCGTTTTATTTGTGCCCTTGAATTTTTTTGTTCACATAGTAACCTTACTAGCCATGTGCATAATTGCAACAGAAAGTTTGTTTCAAACACGGGTTAGATGAGTAATCGCATAAAATAGTTGCTTGCTGGGTAAGTTATTATGGGGTAACTGAGGTGAAACCAGCAGCTGACCGTGCATAAACATAAGTCCCATGCACATTAGTTTACAGGTTACCTCATTTACTGAACAACCACTGCTTAGTAGAATAAATTGTAGAGGCAATCTTTACTGCAGCGTACTACAGATTTACTACAGCATACTACAGATAGCTTGAAAGGCTCAATGTTTCTTCTTAAAGCAGGTTTCCCAAATCAATAGTGCATATTGCAGATGCATCGTTAAGGAGCATTTTTCATCAGACAAAAGTGACAGAGACATCTGGAGAGCGGTTGGTGACAACCTCATTGCAAAGGTGCATTGTTCATATCCATACACCATATGCATACAGAAGCAACTGAAAGCAAGAAACAAGATTATGCAGAACCAGACTTTTAACTCAGTTTTAAATTAATTTCTTCAAGCTGGTTGAAACTTCTCAACATACCAATTGGAGAATGTTCATGTAGTATACGTAATTTTATGGTGCCAACACGTTAGTATAGTGCCAATTCTCTTATTGAAAACAAAGCTTTACAGGAGGGTGTTCTTGGTGGCAGTGAACACTGCATAAAAACTTTACAGCTGTGTTTATTCAGATGACGAAATTCCACGGTTCGCCTCTCCAACGTTAAGTGCTTTAGAAGCTCCCATACAATGCGACACATTGCACTTTGCAAGTTGCAGCACACTTGATGATGGCTCATATACAAATGCACTTATTGCAGTTCAGAGGCGGAATTTGTTGAATCATGCCAAAGCTGAAGATCAAGTTGGAGAACAATGTAAGCTAAGATGAGAACAGCTGAGACGAGCTGTTCGAGACGGCGATATGGAAGAGGAGAATAAAGAAGTTAGGAATGGTTACATGACCCTTGTTTCATCTATTTAATATGTGTGTGCTTATTACATATTTTGGCGCAGTCGACAAGTGAATGAAAATGTTGGTGACGTTTTTCGTGGAAAGATTCAACAAACAAGTGGTATTCAAAAGCTGCCAAGTCCAGGGTCATTCTCCCAGCGAACTCCCTGTGGACACAGCAATAGGTGAGCCCCTGGATCTAGTTCTGCATATCCCTAAGGAACTTGCTATACGAGCTACTGCGAAGGTGAATATCCCAGTGGCCTTATTTAACCAGTTGGTACTCCACCAACTGTTCAGTACGTGTAGCGTCATATGACGAATGATCCGCAATTCATCGCGCCATAGCAATGCAATGGCAACAACTTTTGCAACAAAATGCTCTGGTGGATACTCACCTGTCTGCTTTACACCATAGGAGGAACCATCCAGTTGAAATTTTACGGCCAGAAACTTTTGATGGGTCTTCTGATAACCTAGAAGAATGGATCGCTTTTTATGAAGAGGCAGCGAAATACAATGGGTGGCTATCTGTCTAAGACCAGGTGGTAAGCATGCAACCATTTTTCAGTGGTGTAGCAAGAAAGTTGCATGAGTTGCACTTCTTAGAGCCTGTTTGCGAACCTTAGTGTATGTGGGAAGAGAGCTTCCTGTCTACATTTCAAAGAAATAATGTTAAACGATGGGATCAGGCGCTGTTTTACCGTTTAAGTCTGGTTCCCTTCTTGACTACTTTCTTGAGCTTGCTGAACCTGCATTGGGTAAGATTAATCTTAGCACTCGTAATTCACGATCTCCCAATGATTTGCAACAATATGTCCAAATAAAAGGGCCCACTCGCTGCTACAAGCCTTACCTCACTACTGATCTAAGAGAAGCTGCGAGATGAGGCTAGATCTGCAGAGATCGTCAGATTCTCACTCCATGCACGGCTTTAGCCGAACGATGTGAACAATGTCAGTATGTGGGTGAGCAGATGTTGCCATAGGTTTGACTAAGACAACCCAATAGGTCACATCAATGACCTAGTGCAAAATGTGGTAGGAATTGTTGAAGCATGATAGTAGCTTTGCTGGTAAGCTATAACTCCTTCAAGAAGGGGAACATAAGAACATAAGGGAACCAGAGGAATAATAGGTATCTGTGACAATGATCGCCTTGGGACTTCTGTGAAGCTGCTGCAGTATTCTCCTAGAAAGCCTTGCTCATGCACTGATCAGTGGTGGTTAAGAAGAAACTTTAGCTTAGGAGCTCCTATCTGAACACATGGGAACAGAGAAATCGTTTTGCCCAGCACCCACTGCACTGAATTTGATGAGGTTTGTCGCATTTAAAAGAAAAAGTTAATACCTAGTGGCTGCAGGAAGCACATTCTTTGTTTAGGCTGTCAATCATTATACAAAAATTGCAAGCTCAGTAAGTTCTCAACTCTTTATATATATATATATAACTCAGTTATTAATAACGATATCACAATTATGAACATACGCTATCTATATTAAGATATATAAAGCGAACAAAATTGATGTTAATAACACCGCTCTCATATGCACCATGAATTTGCAAGTATAGAACTTCTGCAAAACTTCCATAAACACTAACAATTACATGTAAGCTATAATTAAATGGTATATCTAATTTGTCCGCTTTAGATGCTGTTTACAGAACAGCGATATCTCTTTTGGTGCACACTTGAGGACTTGAAAACTTCATGCTTCACTTTTTTAAGCTTACTAATTTTCGGCAATTTTTTAAGAAGTATGAGGTCTTAAATAAAAATTTTGCATCCTAAATTTGCTAGAATTAATTTTCTCTCTTAAGTGCAACAAATTTAATTCAAATTGGTCCAGTGGTTGTCTTGTGTATTTCTGTGTATTAGGTACGTGTACATGTTAAATGAAGGAGCTAGATCGTCTCACGAATCCCATGCTGCAAAAAACTTTTGCAATCCTTCAAGTATAAGTGGAGTTATCGCACCGATGCGCCGCATGCTTTTTTTCGTCTCCGCAAGCGCGCTGACAGGGGAGAAGCCGGACGAAGCGCCAAAGGCCCGCACAAAATTTGGGTGTATTGGGGGATGAGATAAAATCCCTATATAGTAAAAGTACCGCCATGTACTCTTTCCTCCGCCGTCTCCTCTCCTAAAGCGCTTTTTTTTTCTTTACTTTTTGCTTACGAAAGCAAGTCGACGGTGGCGGCCCTAGAAAGTCCCCGTTGAAGCTTTCAGGCCGGACCACTGCCGCCGCCGGCGACTGCGGCTGCGCAGAGTGACTTTCAGCATGGCTCTGAGGCGGAGAAAAAATTATATATATATATATATATATATATATATATATATATATATATATATATATATATATATATATAAAGAAGTGAAAGCGCGCGCTATCATCGTCCAATCGGAGATACAAGAGAGAGAGAGAGAGAGAGAAGCGGCGTTGATCAAAGGATGGTGGTCTAGGATGAGATAAAGCCCTGGATGAGATAAAATCCCTATATAAGAAAAGTACCGCCATCTACTCTTTCCTCCGCCGCCTCCTCTCCTAAAGCGCTTGCTTTTTTTCTTTACTTTTTGCTTGCGAAAGCCAAGTCGATGGTGGCGCACCTAGAAAGTCCACGTTGAAGCTTTCAGGCCGGGCGCGCGCCGCCGCCGCCGCCGGCGACTGCGGCTGCGCAGAGGACTTTCAACATGGCTCTGAGGCGGAAAAAAAAAGGAAATATAAAATTGCCGCGTATCTGCGTGCTTCGCTGCAAATGTCGTCGAAAGACGATAGTCTTCTGCCGGCCGTACTACATGAGTGCTGGTCTGATCCGCGGCCACCCGTGATGCTGTTCTCGTACCATTTCCGTCCTGGCATGAAGGTTTGTTTGAACAGATTTCATTTTACCGCATTATTTCATCAAGCGGCCATTTATGTTTTGCCCTGCCTCAGACAGCGCTTCCTTTATGTTGAATCGGCCGCATCTGGCTGGCATTGATAAAATTGAGGAGGCGCTGCGTGAGACATGGACGCCATCTGGCAATACATCGGGAAACATGAGCTTGTGCAGAGGGTTTCCTTCCTCCATGGCAGAGGGCGCTCGTCGGCGCGCAGTCGGGGAACGTCGTTCGTCGGCGCGCATAGCATGGCATTTTCAGCGCAGCTTAAGAAACTAGGGTCTTTAGAGTTACGTATCTATGTATTTTCTATTAAAGGAACACACCTCCTAATACTTACCTAGTGATGTTGCGCCTCAGATATGCGTAATATTTACTTTGTGATCGATAACGTTCACAAGTATGAACAGCCGTACCAGTTTAAGTAGTGTGGGCGGTAAGCAAGTGGTCCAACTTTGGCCGGGTGGCTGAATCGGGTGACAGACAGACAGACAGACAGACAGACCAAATTTTCAGCGTTTAAGTTCCCCAAGAAAGACTATCGTCTTTAAAAGAAGTGAAAAGCGCGCGCTATCATCGTCCAATCGGAGATACAGGAGAGAGAGAGAAGCGGCGTTTATCAAAGGATAGCGGTACTTTTCTTATATAGGGACTTTAGGATGAGAGGGCTCGTTGCGGTACCCTGCTACAGTGAACTAGTCTTCTAGTTCACTGTAACCCTGCGGCGGCCGCGCTAAACTACACTGCACAGTGTGTCACTGCTATCTCGAAGGTCACGCACAGCGTATGTATATCTACGCGCAACAGTCGTTTGTAGACCGGCAATGCAAAGTTGAAATTATTTTTCTGTACGTCTTTTTGAGATCGCGGGCATATACATGTTCCATTTATTTAACTTAAAGTTAGCAATTATAGTATTATTGAGAATGTTCTTGCGATGATGCTGCATGAAGATAATTAGGGCCGGTTTTTTGTAGCGATTTTTCCGGTGTTAATGCCTTTTCGCGCTTATCGCGCTTTGTCAGTGGTCAGAGCGACGGTCCGCTCGCGTTATCAACGGGATCAGCCGGCCGTGAGCGGTTGATGATAAGACTAGTATAGAATAAGTCATAAGGCATCGCTACAAAATACCGGCCTAGGAAGCGAAAGCAAGATCGAGATTTTTCGTCGTTTCTGACACGAGATTGCAAATTCCCTGTTGGATATGGAGTGTAAACAGTATATAGAACCTCGTTCATACATTTTGGAAGAACACGCGAGAGAAAACGTACTAGCCGGCAAGACGTACGATCCGAAGTAACTAACAAATTTGGCAGACTCGACTGTAGTTTACATTCACGTAATGCGAAGTGTTAATGCGAAGTGTTGCCGCACGAGGCTCCGACGCGCGGCGAGCTAGTGGGGTTTTGGCGGCCCGAGACGCCTTTTGCTGTTTTCCGACGGCAACGGGAAACCGAAACGAAATCGAGCTGGTGGGCAACGCTGGATGCCGCTCGAGCGAAACGAGACGCCCACATCGCGCCGCCTGCAGCATGGAACGGCGGCGCGTTTGGGTTATCGCCTACTAAAAGCGCTCAGTACGCTTCCAACGGCACTGTATACGCCCCACGCGCTGCAAGACAGGCGAAGATGCTTATCGCAATAGGGTTGGCGGCGATAACTGCGAATGGGGCGTGCGACGACCCGGGAGGAGATTTGCTGATTGATTGCGCGCCGGTATTTTCACGTGAGACGGGCGGGCGAGTATTGCGGGGAAAAGCTGCCGCGGCGAGCGGCTACTGTTCTCGATCGCGCGCGAGGCATTTTCTTGTTTATACGGGATCTAGCTGCCGGAAACCGTATCATACGATCGCAGTTTGGCGATGTGCCGAACGTTGGTGCCGAAACATAATGTTTTCCGGGAACGTATTTACCAGTAAAAAGTAAGTGTAACTAATTGGGTCATCTTTCGTGTTCTCGATCGTGAACGTTGGAGCCGGGACATCGTACGTAACGGGATCGTAACAACGAGGTTCTACTGTATTCCCTTATGATAGCGGCAGCTTTTTTTTTTCTCAAGGACTGGGTGTTCTTTCTCTTTTTGGTGCAAATACTCAGTAGCCAGATTTAATTGTTATAACCCATAATTCGCGGCATGGGAGCATAGAGCACATACAAAACTTGACGGTGCATTGACTGCTTTTTATATCCGATATATATTGTTAAAACTGGCATCATTATAATTCAAGTTCGACTGTATGATATGTCATTTAAATTGGACGACATGCACTGAAAACATCGATCATTAACAATGCTAACCGTATGCTGGGTTATTTAATTATGCCACAACTTCTCTGCCATGTACTCGATCCCTCCTCATGGAAACTACTGGTTTACAAAACCTTATTACGACCAAAAGCTTGAATAAGCTGCTTCAGTGTGGGACCCATTGCATGAAAAAAAGTCGCAGTTTCGCCCGAAAGGCGTATTTTATTGCGATATCATTTTATTGCGATATCAAGTAATTGGACAGTGCTTTTATCGGCCGTATCAATCTGTAAACATTCGCACTTGCTAACTAAATTAACAAGTATAGTGTCAGTCAGAGCGCACTGCAAACATTAACAACACATCACACTCGATGACCGCGGACACTCGCTGTCAAAACGCTGGCGTGAGGAAACGCGGCAGGCGGCAGCGAGCGAAGTGACCTCGTGTTAATTGTTGTCTATCGATCGCTTCAACGCAAACTGAGCGCCGAGAACCCACAGCACGCACAAAGCTACGAGCCGCCGACACACCTAGACTGTGCCACCAATGCCGATCGCTCTCAAGATACAGCCGCGCGCCGCCGCCGCCACATACGCATTTGCAGCCGGAGTAAAATACCGCCCCCCCCCCCCCCCAACCCCCTCTTCCTCCCCTTCCCCCGATGACTCGCAACGCTGGGTCACGTGGGCGATATTGAGCCGCATTATCGGCTCCCCTGGGCCGGTATTTTGTAGCGATGCGTTATGCCCACGGCCGGCTGATCCCGTTGATAACGTGCGCGGACCGTCGCTCCGACCACTGAGCAAGCGCGAAAAGGCATTAGCATCGGAACGGCATTGCTACAAAATACCCGCCCTGGCACGTTTTCACTCTCGCATACAGCGTAGGGCGCGCGGCGACGGTGTTATCGCCCTTGGACTTTATGCAGAACCTCACGGCGACGACGACAGCGATGACAGAAATTCACCTAGAGTGTCCATATAATTACTATAGCAAAAAAACTAACCACTGCCCTGGAACTTGTGCAGAATAACTCGGATGGTTTTATCCTCTTTAACTATATATTCGCACTACGAGCATAACAGCCACAAAAACCAGCCTTTCCCTCCTGTCTTTAGCGACTCGTCAAAACTTTGGCAGCTGAATTTATTTAATAAAATATACCGCAGTACATCAATTTTTTCTATCACCGCAGTACATGTCGCATCACATTGATCATCATCATAAGGTGGGCATCCCATTTTCTGTAAAACAGACATTTCCTTGTTCTTTTCTACCGTACACAGCAATTTAGGGGAACCACCTTCCTGTTCACATAGCATCGATTGGCGATAATGAATGTTTTCGTGATGCACTATAGCCAGTATTGTATGCAAAAGTGTGACGAATTTTTTATTGTTATTATTACTCACTGAATTTTATTCAGTTTAACAAGCTTACACCGATACCCTTAAAGTCGGCTACACTTTTAAACAGAAATGCATTGCTGAAAAGACGTTTTTCCAGGGGCAGTATAAGTAGTCTTATATTCACCTTTTTTATTTTATTAATTGTTTGCTATTGCCCCGACGCGTGCGCGTGTCCAAAACGAATTAGCAGGCGAAGTCCAAATTTGACCTGCCTTAGGGAGCCTACATACAACGCCGGCGTTGCATGTAGGCTCCCTAACCTGCCTTAGGGAGCCTACAAGGCTCCCTAACCTGCCTAGGATGCGAGCGCCATCTGGATATTATTTTCGAAAGTACCCTAACGCGCGGCTGTAGGTCTGGTAGAAATGATGGAAAAGGGGTTTGTGTTTGAGTTTCCTTGTAGCAGAATTAGGTTTTCTCGTACATTCAAATTACAATCCGACGCAAATTGGTAAACAATCCGACGGCGAATCCGAGGCCGAATGGTAAAGTCGTACTTTACCATTTTTCTGGCGGATTTCACTGTGAGAAATTCAATTTTTTTTTCACCAAAACCTTGCACCACGTGGAGGGCCTGCGCGGTCGGGGTGGTTGGGGGTGATTTTCTCCGCCACCCGTCGACATCGCACGCCGACGCCGATTGCCGACGCAGGATTTTCTGCGACACGGGCCCCTTAACGCTATCGGGTTAATATCCTAGACCAAGTGCTGATGTGGATGCCAAGGTGAAAACTAATATACAAAGCACAGTCACGAAGTATACCAAAATATAAATATGCAATATTGAAACATGGTGACAAACTGCTTTGCTTGAGTTATTATCTGGCCCTACATTTATTTAATAGATATGTGCGTATGGGCGTCTTGCGCTGGAGCTTGAGGTATAGTAGCGGCGCCTGGTGGCGGCGAGAAAAGTTATCTGGGTAGTACCAGCTTGGGTAGTACTGAGCCCTGGCTGTGGCGAAGCACGTTTCTAGCCCGAGTTTTGCGTCGATTCGCACTTTTTTCTGCACTGTCGCGAGTGCGAAAAGGCTCGTCACTTCTCCTAGACCACGCCGACCACGCTGCGAGCTGGCCGTAGCCTAAAGTTTAACGAAAACGGACTCTCCGTGTGCCGTGGGACGTAATGCTGGAAGCAGAAGACATCGGCGACGCCGATCCGGAGAGACCTAGCTCAGCCTCGAAAAAGCATCACCGTAGTTACTGCTGCGTCGTGGCCTGCCATGAACAAGAAGGCATGAATCCCAACATCAGATTCTACCGTTTTCCTTCAAGGCCTCACGAAGCGGAGCGTTGGGCGCGCTGGATAACTGCATGCAGTTCATCGCGCTGGGTGAAGTGGTGAAGTAACCAGGTGTGTGCAAATGACCACAAATGGTCGGGCTGATTCGGTGACAATTCACTAACCCACTACGAGCAGCACAGCTTAGAGAGTTAAATGTGCTCATTCTTGACCTCAAGCCAGCACGTTGAGGCAGCGCCAGCAAGGTAGTATTGATTACAGCACATCGATGTTCGAGCGCTGTCATTAAAAGCTACATCAAGTGAGCAGCGTACGAGCTCGCGCTGCAGCGCGATTCGCACGTACGTTACTGCGAGCTCATATGCATTGCATCAGTTATTTATCAGTTGCTAAAGAGACCGATGGTCACTACTACAGCGCAGGCATAATTACTTGTCTAGCGGCATGCAGTCAACAAAGATTGCAGGAGGCCCGCCGTTTCGCGGCATGCTGAAAGACCGCTGCCGTCGCGGCGCGTACCGTCGTGCGCTCGAATAGTTCCGTACACATGATGTCTGCTTACCGCTGCTGTGAATTCATTTATAGCCAGCATTTCCTCGCGTTTGTGCGCCTGAATCTAGCAGCGTGCAAACCTTACCTGAAGTTCAACTTCGTACGTGACTCGCTTCACTTGCGATTGACACCGCGCTATAGAACTTCGCCGCTTATTTTTCTTGAACGGCTTACACGTATTCGGCGTTGCATAATTTCTTGCCTTTACGCCGCGGGCCACCCCTGAAAACATCTTCGCCGCCCGATATTCGCTGCAAGCCGTGGTACAACACAACCGAAAGTGACGGGTCCATATTGTAAACGTGCTTTCCCAAGCAGACGAGCGAACTTGGTACTACCCAGTTTAGGACAGAAGGTACTTTTTTAGCACCATTTTCGCAGCGCCCCCTGGGCAACGCAGGAGCCTCTTAGGTGGAGCATCTTGATGGTAAGTGTCATAGGGCCAAGGCACTCTATATGGCTACCCACTTTGATGCAGGCATGCACTTGGGATAGGCTAGCTGCCCTCAAATTAATGTTTAGTTTTTTGATCACGTAGCAAAAATGGTGAGAATCTAGTATGGGGACGCCTACATTATGTGTAGCTGTACGAATATATATATATAGGGTGTCTCAGCTATCACGCAGCGCGATTAAAAAAAAAAAGCGCGCGCCCCTCGCGCCCTTTCACTCGCACATACAGCGTTCGGCGCGTGGCGAGAATTTCATCTCCATTGACGTCATACGGAACCTCACGGCGACGGCGACGCCGACGGCAGAAATCTGCTTTTGAGTGTCCATATAATTGCTATCGCAATAAAAGAGGAACGGCGTTACGCGAAGCCAATCTAGTGCGTATTGTTTCCAGTACACTAGAGTAGCCGCCAGTAATTTTTTCGTTACTGAGATTTAATTAATTGTAATTGATCATCTAACTCGAGAAGTACTGTCCTAATTATCAAAGTGCCAATGAGAAAGTTAATTGTAGGGCAACATAAACACCCGATACAGCTTTCTGTTGCTCAATACGTGCTACATAAATGTGGTTTTCCGAGTGTGAAAGAAGCCCGCGAATACACGCAGAATTGCCGCACGACTGCCGCTCGAGGCACTTTGCGAAGTTTGCGTGTATTCGCGGCCTTCTTTCATGCTCGGAAAAACACTTTTATGTAGCACGTATTGAGCAACAGAAAGCTGTATCGGGAGTTTTTCATGTTGCTCTAGAACTTTAGAACTTTTCATGTTGCTCTATATATAAAAGCATATCATAAGAAGCCAACAAACAATGACACTAAGGACAACATAGGGGAAATTACTTGTACTCATTAATTTATTTAAAGAACTGATAAATTAATGGAAATAAAAATGGATGAAAAAAACTGTCCGCAGGTGGGGAACGAACCCATATATATATATATATATATATATATATATATATATATATATATATATATAGCGTGGCCGAGTGTGAAGACAAAAGATGCGCACTAGGGCTTGAGCGCTCGGACCGCGAGCGAGGAAGAAGAAGCAGAAGTAAAACAGGGCGTTCTGGCGGAAGGCCGATTGTCTGTGCTTCTCTTCATTACAATATAAAGGATCGACAACCTAAAAATAAAGGATCGACAGTTCATTTTAAAATATACAGTTCAGTTCAAGCGCGGGTACCTTTTCTTAAGGCGTGACACGTGCACGGCGAAGTTATTTCTTTTACGCCTGTCGAGGCTGGCATCTGCAATTGCGGTGCTCACGCGCCAGATGTTCTCTCCTATGCGTTGAGTAATCTTGAAGGGTCCTTCAAATCTCGGTAGTAACTTCTGGCCTGGTGTGCTGACTCCTCTTTGTACCCACACCTCGTCACCGACGTTATAAACCGGAGCAGGTCGATGTCGGCGGTCATAGTGTCGTTTCTGCGTTTCTTGCGCTTGTGAAGCTCTTCTGATCGCTGCTGTTCTAATCTTTTTAAAGGCGGACGCTCGGTCGGCGGAGCTGGCGATGGTAACTGGAGTGTCTAGGCTAAGGACCGCTTTCAGCTGGGGCACCTTCCCGTAGACGGTTTCATATGGCGTTGTCGCGGTAGACGTCTGCAGCGCCGTGTTAACGGCGTACGCCGCTGACTGAAGGTGAATGTCCCATGCAGTCGGCGTCTCATTTTTTCCCTATTTTCGTATACGGAGCGAGTCGTGCCTGGATGCTTTGGTTAGTTCGCTCCGTAAGGCCATTTGCCTGGGGATGAAATGCGGACGTGTAATGGTGCTGCACTCCTGCCGTACTAAGGTAATTTCTTAGTTCGCGACTGCGGAATGTCGTGGCACGGTCTGATATTAATTTTTTTAGGGGCGAAGCTCCTTAGGGTGTGGGTCTGTCCCTCCTCTGTATTAGTAGTCGTCGTCGTAGTAGGTAGCCACGTCTACTTTTTGTGAGCAAAAAAAAAAATCCGAAAGTTGTGTCCGTAGCGGAATCGAACCAGGGACCCCTCGCTTCCGAACGCGCGGCGCTAACCACTACGCCACGAAGCGCACATGGACACCCGCACCACGATGACAATAAATACCCAACATTAACGAAAGACTGCGCGTTTCTAACGCGTTTGTGCTAGCGCGTTACGGCCCGTGTAAGAAGCTGGTGTAAGACGCTGTGGCCTCTCCGCCTTACCTCCGTATTCATAAACGCTGATGGCGTCGGCAAACGCGGTGCACGTTCCGGCATGTGTAAACGGCTGCCTAAGACGCTGTGGCCTCTCCCCCTTACTAGAGAGTACTGCACGTTTCTAACGCGTTTGTGCTAGCGTCCCCTTAAGCGGGAGATGGTGCAATTATAATGAAGGGCGCTGTTATAAAATAGGAATGACATCACATATGGCGCGTGTCATTGGTGGAAGTCAATCGTTCGATTTAGTGCGGCGAGACTGGGCGAATTACACGGAAGATTCACGGTTTACCGATGATTCCCTCCGCAGCTTCGCCCACTCATCATAATTCACCCCGTGGATATGCGGTGTTTTTTTGTTTTTTTTTTTGGCAGGCCATGTCTCCATTCAAATCGTAGCTTCAGGAAATCGATTAGGTGGCCGGACGCGACAGATGGCACAGCGGCCACTTCGACGTACTTCGACAAATAGTCCACGGCCACAATGATGTAGCGGTTTCCTGCTGTAGTGATCGGTAAAGGTCCAATGTAGTCAATGCCAACAGTGTGAAAAATGATTTCTGGCAGCGGAATAGGTGTCAGTAATCCAGGCTGGCATCCTGGCAGTCGCTTATATTGCTGACACACTTCACAACTGGCGACGTAGGAGCGGACATTGCTTTCCATCTTTGGCCACGAGAAGCGTTCTTGTATTTTCCGGAGCGTGGCTCGCTGGCCGATGTGCCCTCCTTCCGGAGTGTCATGAATGGCTCGCAATATTTCCGATCTAAAACAACTGGGGATCACTAGGAGCTCGTGACGTTCTTCTGCGTGGTCCTTGTGCCACTGCCGCCGATACAGTGTGTCATCGCGTAATACATATGTGGAATTCTTTCCCGTAGCAGCGATTGAGGCAATGATTGAAGCTAAGTCCTCCTGTTGGGCTTTGGAGAAGCCTTGTTGCGAGAAGAAAATGCGACTCTCTTCGTTTTGGGACACGCGGTCAAGGGGGTTCCTTGAGAAGGCATCGGCGATGTTGTTGAGCCCCCCAGCACGGTGGCGCACGCCAAAATCGTACTCTTGCAGCGTGATAATCCATCGGGCAAACTTATGCTTCAGCTGCTGCTTTGAAAACATCCATGTTAATGCAGCATTATCGGTCACGACGGTGAATTTGCGGCCAAAAAGATAGTGCCGGAATTTATCATCCACGCTCCATACCACCGCTAGACATTCCAGCTCATTGGAGTGGTAGTGGCGCTCTGTATCTGAAAGTTTGCGGCTCGCATATGCGACAACACGTTCGATACGAGCAGGGTCACGTTGCACTAGTACTGCTCCAAGACCCATCTGGCATCTGTGTGCACCTCCGCAGTCCAGTCGTCATTGAAGTGATTAAGTACGGGGCAATGAGTTAACTGCTGCTTCAAAGTTAAAAAAGCGATTTCTTGTGGGGCGCCCCATTCAAAAGAAGCTCCCTTTTAAAGTAAATTGGTCGGGGGAGCGGCAGTCGACGCGAAGTGGGGAATAAATCTGCGCAAATACGAAGCCATACCCACAAACGACTGAACTTGCTTCAGGCAAGTTGGTGTAGGATATTCCGTCACAGCAGCAATGCGCTCCGGGAGTGGCTGGATGCCGTTTGGAGAGATAGTATGGCCTAGGTATGAGATCTTGGAGAGACCAAACTGGCACTTGTCGCGGTTCAACCGAAACCCCGCCTCATAGAGCCTGTGTAGAACTTCGTCCAAATTGCGCAGATGTTCTTCCGTTGCGCCAACGACCAAGATGTCGTCCAGATATACGACACAAGCTTGGTTTTTAAGAGGTCCTAGCACACTATTTATGGCGCGCTGAAAGGTACTAGGAGCCGTGCGCAACCCAAACGGCATGCGGTTAAACTCGTATAAGCCTGAAGGAGTCCGAAAGGCAGTCTTGCACTTATCTTCTTCCGCGACGTTGATTTGCCAGTATCCCGCGCGTAAATCAAGCGATGAAAAGAACTTGGAATGACGGATTGTATCAATAGCGTCATCAATCCGAGGTAGCGGGTACGCGTCGGGCGTCGTACACTTGTTGAGCTGCCTGTAATCTGCACAAAATCTTAAAGAACCATTCTTTTCCCGAACAAGCACGACAGCTAGGCGCTGACCACGGGCTTGAAGAGGGCCGAATGATGCCCGCGTCGAGCATTTCACGCACGTGTTCCGCGATCACGGTGCGCTCCCTTTCCGCATACCTCCTCAGTGGCACGCATATCGGCGAGTGGTCACCCGTAGGTATACGATGCACCAACAAATTAGTGCCTGGGAGGTCGGCCGTGCTTTGGGCGAACAATGAAGCGTGGCGAGCGAGTACCGAGGGCAAGGTAGGCGAATTTGCAGGCTGACCTGTCGGTGTCGGGACTGGCGTAGAAGTGGCCGTGGTGTCCTGGGCCAGGGTTGTAGAAGGGCAGAGCTCAACACGACCGTGGTCGATGGTGATGCGAATGTCGTTGGACAGCAAGAAGTCCATCCCCAGAATCATGTCGGCAGGGAGGTCCTCGAAAACAGGAACTGCTGAGAGAAATTTTGTCCCGGCCGACGTCCGAACATGAATGTCGAGCATGCCCACTGGCCAGTGGCGCACCGACGGGGGGGGGATTCGGGGGTTGTAACCCCCCCCCCCTCCCCCCCCTGAGGCCGACTTAACCCCCCCCCCTTTTGTTTAACCCCTTTTCTTTCCTTACGCATTTGAGTGCTGCAACTAAGATGTAAGATGCGCAAGCGTCTGCACACTCGCAAAAAGCGCATTTTTTTACAATTTCCCGTTAATAAATCGAAATTAGTGCTGTTTAGATGGTATTGGCAAACTGTCCCCCCCCCCCCCCCCCCCCCCCCCCTGGCAGAGATCCTGGGTGCGCTACTGCCACTGGCATAGCGCTGCCTCCGAGTCCGTAGAGCGGGGGTTGCGTCCATGGGCGGATGGTGTCAGGAGCATGACGTTGGTGTAGCGCCGTCCTCGCAGCACCGGTATCCACAAGCGCCAGCAGGTCGCCTATCCCTTCCACAAAGACCGGTAACAGGGGAGACTGGCAGGCCTGATAATGGATCCGGGTTTTAGTCGACTGAGGGCAATCCTTGGCATTGTGACCAATACGACCGCAAGAGGAGCAGCCGCGTCGTGTAGACGCGGGCGGTATAAGTCCAGCCTCCGGCATACACACAGCAATACGACGGCGAGTGGTCTGCTGCAGTTCAGCTGCCTTTCGAGCGAAAACATAGGGTGACGTCTCTGGAGGCTGAGCAGAGAGAATGGCAGCATGCGTTGAGTCGAGCAACCCGTCGACCACATACTGGCGAGCAGCAGGAGAGATCCAGGTGATGCCTGTCGACTGCGCCATTGTAATGAAGAGAAGCACAGACAATCGGCCTTCCGCCAGAACGCCCTGTTTTACTTCTACTTCTTCTTCCTCGCTCGCGGTCCGAGCGCTCAAGCCCTAGTGCGCATCTTTTGTCTTCACAATATATATATATATATATATATATATATATATATATATATATATATATATATATATATATATATATATATATATATATATATATATATATAACCTATTATATTTTACTGTGGATGGAGGGCTGGTAGACTCACCTGCGTACGGGTTTTCACCTTTCTACACAGCCTCGCGCACCGTCCTCGGTTATTCTGTTCTGATATGTGAAAATAAATAAAACGAGCTGTTGTTGCCTTAGATGTAGCGGGTAATCTAATTCAAGTGGTGAACTGAATTCACTGGAGTGTTCGTTGAATAAAACGGTAATTCGAATAAACGAGAATTTAAGTTTTGACAGCTAGGATATTGTTTATTGCACTGATATATGTATATTCATAGCACTTTGTCAATTTTCATGCACCTATATCTATCGAAGCTTTCTGACAGCTGCCTTGGCCTGCGCAACTGTCAGATGCCTCATCGCAAATCGCGACCAACACGTCCACATGCAACGGTTCCAGCGGCCGGGAGTGGCCACACTGGACGCGAGATTTTTACGAGGGCCTTGTAGAACGGCGTCTGGCTTGAAGGAAGAGTGGCTTTGTTTTTGTTTTTTTTCACTATTAGTTCATTTTAATCATTGGATAATTGAAACAGTTTCGCAGGTGAGGAAATGTAACTTCTTATGAAGTATGGCAAATTCGGCATGCATGCGTCTCGTCACCGACGAGAGAAAAACAGCAGCTGTCGCGAGCGTAGAAATTACTGACAGCTCCTCTCAGAGGCCACCCAGCTTTGTTTTTATGCTGCGTTCGACGAAGTTCGCGGCCCAGGAAAGCCGCGCGTTGTTCTAAATTTGGACGCCTCCTCTCATGGTTAGCTTGCCTGCTGTCCGCCTGAACTGGAACAGCGAGGCACCCCGTGCGGCCAAACGAACAGATACAAGTCATGTGACCTTAAAAATCGTCTGCATTGAACTAGGCCTAAAATTCCTGCACAGTACGCGAGGCTCATGATAACAGTGTGTCAACTCACGATAATCTTCATGTAATTCCGACCGAGAAGTTCGGTAAGGGAAACCAATTTATTTTACGCTGGTATTTATTTATAAGCTCCTTACAACGCTGTCGTGCCGCGATGTAGTGCGCAAGTTCCAGAGGAGTACGTAGAATAGCGTAGCAACCGATCACGAAGCCGAGAACTGCGGATCTGAACGGCCTAAAACGCACATATTATTATTGCCTATGAAGTCTTATACGTTAATATTGGGTCTACATCGTGATAACTTATGGTGGTATTGAGAGCTTGAAGAAAGTGCTGACCAGCTGTTTTCTGGGACGGAGTCTGATTGCGACCGTCTGTGAAACAGGGTGTAATATCTTCTTATTCCGGACTCCTCCAGCGTCGCAGGAACTTAAGCTTGCGTCCTTGGTAGAATACGCGTCATAACCTGATATGATAGAGGCTCCAATTTACCTAGTCACTAAGGGGTACGTAAGCAGGCGTCGCGTAGCAAGTGCGAGCTCGAGCAGCCTTTCATTTACATAGAGATGTATCCGCGCGGAAGCGGTAACGCGCGCCCTGCGAAACGGCTTTATGTACTGTTACCCTTTGATTGCTGTCTCAGGCTTCTCTATGCCAATACATTTATTTGACGTTGGCCAGTATTGTCTTATACTGCGTCAGCTATCTATATGTCAGATACTTTTGAGTGATTTGGACCACGGTTGTCCAGGTAGCGATGGCAAGGGATGGTAATTGAATTGATGATCATGATCAGGGCATGTCCATTTGTGGCCACTTCCGCCGCTCGCATGAGTGGCTGCTTCCCTCTCCGTTGCTTCGAGACGTTTCATGCCGTTATATCACGACGCTCTTGCGTAATTAACGAGAAGTTGCGTGCAGCGAGACATTCAATGGTAAAGCAAATAGCGTCCTGCTTGCCTTAGCGTAGTTTTCAGAGTCATGCAGTCTCACATATAATTACTTGTAGGTTTAGTTAACGCCTCGCATAAAGATAACGTGCAAAGACAACGATCAACTTAATTTTAGTTCATTGCTCTCACTGCTATGCTCGAAGGTGCATAGCTTTACAAGGTGACGTTATTCTTGAAGCGCATTCAGAGCTAAATATGATAAGTGAAATTACTGTGCCTATTTTCTACCGCATCAGATGTCTTCAAGAAATGTCTAAAAATACCAATAAAGCTGCCGTAGATGACATGAGTGTTATAGTGCTTGATATAGTCGCAGGTGATTTCAAGAAACATCGCATTCATTTGGCGCAGCTAGAACTTCCAAGAGCCTGTGCCTGGTATTGTAGTGGCAATAGTATCAATTCCATTTGGGTGCTGGGTCAATGTTTCTCATACACAACATTCAACATGCTTTCAAAATGAGGCAAATGGCTGGAGACAGGCAAAACATGCCTTATGCCAAGAATTATATCTCAGGCCCTGTGTCACATGTGAAAGCCAGTAGACAGCAATGATGCTCAACAAATGTACACTTCCCAGTTCACAGAAATACATAAAGACTGCATGCACTATGAAAATGATCAAGACAGAGCAAGGCACAATATTTGGCTGTTCGTACATAGCTCTACATTTCTTACAGGCCTAATCCAGTATGGCTGCCGAGTCTGGAGGCAGCGTCGCCTACCAGGATTCCAGCGATTTCCAGGAGTGCTCTAGCAGAGAGGAGCAGCTAACCGAATCCACTAAGGTTGAATTGGCAAACCTGGTCACGTTGGTGCCTTCGCAGGCTGAGAGCAGCAGCTTTGATTTGTCCACGAACCAGCAGACATTGCCAACTAGTGAGGAGTTTGCCGAAGACGAGCGCTCAAACAATGACAGTGCATCGTGGCAGGATGGTGACACTGATCTGATGACCGAGTGTGCAAGCTCCGAGTTCTCATGCCCTCCGTTTCTGGAAGTGGACTTCTCAGACCTACATTTTTATGAGCGGTGTGGAGGTGGTGCTTTTGGGAGTGTATATCGTGCTAAGTGGAAGTCTCAAAACCTCCAAGTGGCTGTGAAGAAGCTTCTAGTCCTGGAAAAGGAGGTGAGTTTTACACAATTAACAATGGTAAAAAAAAAAAAAAAGTTTCCAAAGGGAGAACACTGGTATTTGTGTTGTTTTTGCACAGGGCATATTGAATTCATTCTAGATTTTTGCCTTCAGTAAGCTTGTCGTTTTCTGCACATAATGGCTGGGAATCCAGTATTTGGCACTTACCAAGGTCAGTGGCACATAAATCAACACTTATGCTACACCTGTGTTTGCTTGCTGTTTGTTCTTAGCTGGCCAGCGACATATTATGCTAAAACGTAATGTGATGTATGCGCTACATCTCCCAAAGTCACTTCTGTAAAGCTTCCAAGCATTGCTTTAGTCGTGAACGAGCATCAAAGGTGACCCAGGAATCTATTCACCTTGCATAATCTGACAAAGCAAAACACACTCACTAAAGACAGACTGTCATGGGAGAAGCAAAGGATGTTGAAAGCTGTTTGTCTTCTGCTTCATTGCATTATGCTCTCAGACCAACCTTTCTAGTGTTCTGGGTTGTTTAAAGTGACGCTAAATATAAATATTCAGTTAATACAGATTGTTAGGTCAGCTTTACTGTAAGGAGAGGCTTGGTAAGTCCAGAAGGACACAAAAACAATAGATTGGAGATGACGCCACGCCATAGATCAGCAGTATAAGTGGATGCTCATTCATACTCGCTCACCAGTATTTTTTGGGCTATATACTCACTCACACTCGCGTATAGTCAGATTTATCAGCACTCACCCATGTTCACATATGCTCGGCAACGCTCACTCACTGTCATACTCACTTTCATTCACACTTACGGGCACCCACTTATGCTCAAACTCATGTCCACTCACACTAATTCGCACTTACTCGCATTCACTTACACTCACCGACAGTCACTCTCATTCATACTCAAATCCACTCTAAGTCACTGTGTCATGGTCTCGGTGTGGGAACAAGGTCTCCATCAAGAAATGACAAAGCAAGTGGGTGTTTGATGCTTGGCGTAGGTGCAGGCAAGTGGGTCGGAGTCATGTGAACCAAGACAAAGTATGTTTATCAGTTAGTTAGACACTGGTTTCAAATCAGTAAGACAGTAGCAACATTATAATAAAAAAAGGGAATTAATGTATTACACAGTTGAAAGATTAGCCATGAGCAGAAATAATTAACACAGCGAAAGAGAGTTCACGAATAAATGTGCGTACAGTGACCGATTCAGCGGTGACAGTCCATTTGCCACATGACGCACAAATAGCGACCCTCGGAGATGGTGTTTCTTTCAGGGCAGAGAGGCCTCATCGAGAGAATGTGGTGTCGACGGGTGTAGCTTGGGGGCGTTTTCACCAAAGCAGATGGTCTATGGGGGCCTGTTGGCCTCCCCTTTAAGCTGTCGTGAGCTGCTCAGGTAATGACTTCGGAGGGGACACGAAGACCCTGGTGACCACCCCGCACACGCACAAATGCACAACCAACACAGCAGGCTCGTTTGCCGCCTCCAATTTCTGCGTTACAGTCATGTTGAAGTTCCTAAAAAGGAAATTATGAACAAACGAAAGATTCTTGAGGTTTTGGCTGTAGTTAGAGTGAACTTAAAGCGAGGAAAAAAAAAATACCACCGCCATAACCACCGGCACGTATGCTCACATCTTTGGCACTGCTTCGTGTCACCTTGCAGGTGATAAAAAAAAAAAAGTAAAACAGCCTTAACACCTTGGCTGTGCTTTAGTGACTTTTCCCCTCCAAAAATAAAAATAAAGAAGAATAAAAACGAGAGACACATGCACTCTGGCTTGTGTACTGCAGTGTTGGACATAAACAAACGAGGCATGTAAAATGAAGAGTACCTGTCACAGTGCAGTATTTCATACATACAGTGCAGGGATACCACCATTTCCATGACACACTGTCACCGACTTTCGTTGATATGTCAAATGGGACTCGTTCCTCTTCATACTCGCATTCAATCACACCTATTGTCACTCACTTGCACTCAATCCCACGTCTGTGAAATCAGTGGGGTGTGTGTATGAGTGAGTATGCCGATCTATGTGCGATGCTGACACTCCTGCTACCAGCTCCTTGCAACATCATAGATTTTAGCAGTGCCTTCTCAAGAGCTGCTATCAATAACGAATTATGATTGATCATTCTTTCATAGAAATTGGTAGAACATGAAAGTGAAACTTGTCTTCACAGAAATCGTTGCATGTTCATTGTACATGAAGAATTTTGTTGCAAGTCACCATCAGTGGCACCCTACAGTGCACTGCACAGGGATCCTCGACACTTGCCACTCAAGCGGAAGTTGTCAAACGACTCGCGACCGGGAAACATCCCCCGGACACAATATATTGTACGTGCCGGAGCATTGCACAAATCCGCCATAAACCACAGGCATTCGCGAACCGTACAAGCGAGACCGAACGGGTTGTTAGTAAATCGCTTCGTGAACTCATGGTCCACTGCAGCGAAAGGCGCACGATTTGCGGTTCTGCGACAAGGGTTGCAGGTTTGCTTGGCACGCGGCGTCCTGTTGGCGAGTGGCGTCCAGCTGCCGAGTCGCTTTGGCGACAGTATGAGCATTTTGGTCCGACTTCGTAGTGTCTTCGGCAGGCAGTTGAGTTGCAATGCACTCAGCTTGAGGAATGTGAGTGGCAGAGTTCGCAGCGTGCACCACGAACGCATGGAGGTGTTCTGCTTCAAGCTGGCATGTCTCGCACCGGACCAAAGCGAGATTCACCCGTCGACGTTGTTGCCTTTCCTTGGCCTTTCTGAGCCGCTTAGCGCAGCAGTTTTCTTAGTTGGTGTCATCGCAAGCGGAGCAGTAGAGGGTGTGTAAGCACTGCTGATGCATGTTGAAGCTGCACTTCGTAGGGGACGAGACGTCACAGGTTAAACCAACGCGAAAGACAAAATTTGTGCGGAAACTCTGTCGTCACCTCAGTAGAAGGCCTACACCGCCAACATCAGTGACTCTTAACACCAGGCTACACCGCGTTGGACCCTACGCTGCGCCGAGACTACCGAAGCGCTCACTGTCAGTGCTCGTTAGTGTCATGATGCAGTACTTTGCTTCACCACTCCTAGATGGCGGCGCCATCCTTGTCAAGAAAGCATATTTTACACGTTCGTGCGGGACGTCGCATCCGTTACAGGAAGTTGATCGTGGACTCCGGCATAAAACACTTTTGTGTTAAAAAAAAACGTTATGGTTGATCCCTCTTTCATAGGAATTGGTAGAACACGAAAGTGAAATGTGTCTTCACAGAAGATGTTGCATGTTTGCTTCGTGAACTTACGGTCCGCTGCAGTGAAAGGCGCACAATTTGCGGGCCGGCGACTGTGTTGCAGGTTTGCTTGGCGCGCGGCCTCCTGTTGGCGAGTGGCGTCCAGCTGCCGAGTCGCTTCGGCGACGTTATGAGCATTTTGCTTCGACTTCGTAGTGTCTTGGGCAGCCAGTTGAGTTTCAACGCACTCAGCTTTAGGAATTTCACAAGTGGCAGAGTTCGCAGTGTGCGTCACGAATGCGCGAAGGTGTTCCGCTTCACGCTGGCGTGTCCCTCGCCGGACCAAGGTGAGGTTCGCCCGTCGACGCCGTTGCCTTTCTGTGCCGCTTAGCGCAGCAGCTTTCGTAGTTGTTGCCACGTGGTTGTTGCCATTGCAAGCGAAGCTGTAGGTGGTGTGTAAGCACTGCTGATGCATGTTGAAGCTGCACTCCGTAGGCGACGAGCTGCCACAGGCTAATGTGATGCGAAAGACAAACACTGTGCAGAAAGAGCCAACACCAGGCCGTATTGGAGCCTCCGCTGCGCTGTGACTACTGTAGCGATCCGTGTTGGCACTCGTTAGTGTCACGATGTAATACTTTGCTTCACCGCTCCTAGATGGCGGCGCCATCCCTGTCAACAAAACATATTTTACTCGTTGGCACCAAATGTCACATCCGGTACATCCTGTAACAGAAGTTCATCGTGGACCCCGTGGACCCCGGCATAAAACACTTTTGTGTTAAAAAAAAGTTTGGTTGCATTCCAAGGCAAACAAAGATTCAACCTTGCAACTTTCATAGACTTTTCCCTCAACAAATAGTGTCTAAACATGTGCATTTAACTTGAGATCTGGTCTATAACATTAACATCATTGACACCATGAATTTGGGTGGGAAATTCAAAGCTGGAAGTTTGACCTTCATTTTCTTCGCAATAGTCAAACCTTTTTCTGCCAGAAAAAATGTGAGCAATGTTTTGAAAACTTACTCGGGAAAAGTGTGTTTCTCTTTTGTGTCTCTTTGGTATCTCATCGTACATAAATCGTGCTTCAAGTTATTTTGAATTTATTTTAGAAAGCTTATAGCATCCGTCATTTTGCATAATTTTGCATGCAGGGCAATCTAGAACACAATTTATTAACTGTCAGATGAACTATCTTGCTTTGTGTGGCTGCTACTGCATGAAAAATGAACTTGGGAATTATGTGAGTTGGGTGCGACTGTGCAGTGGCACGGCCAGGAAATTATTTCGCATGGGGGAGAAGGGGGTTATCACATTTGACCATAGGAGGAGGATGGGGGCAAGGGGGTGTGGTTGCCCATGGTTTTATGCGAGGTGTCCTGGCACACAATTTTTTGGGGGATGAGTGAAAGGGGGGGGGGGTAGCATGAGCTCGCTGTGCCCCCCTTCCTCCCCCTGAATACACTTCTGTGACTTTTTGCCAAACATTAAAAAAAGAACTTAACTGTTATGCCGTTGAGTGGCCAAGACATCTAGCCTCCATAGCTATTTGGAAAAAACACATTCACAGCATACACATACCCCCCATAAAGCACTATCTGTTGGAAAATTCACCTTTGATATTCAATTGCACTTGAACAGAAAATATGGTGAGTGCAAAAGAAAGTAAATAGAAAAATTTTAAACTGACTTTTTTAAAGTATAAGTGATAGGCACACTTTGAAGGATGACAGTAGAGGAAGAGGTAAATGTTGCTGCGAGTTCAAGACACACGAGAATCCTTGTCATTAAATACCTGTGCATTGGTGAATGTGACACTTCATCCGGTGGCACACCAACAATGGGGGGGAGATGATTGAAAAGGGGATGGAGGACTCGCAATGAAGCTCATGATGAGAATGAAACAGATGTCACTAACGTTGCAGTCAACCTGCAGTATATAGACAACCACTAACAATGAGACATTTGCTTTGGGAATGCTTAATGCTTGGAAGCATATGGCAATTCCTAGGATTGTAACTACCCCCCTCCTTTCCCTGGAAGGTAGTCTTTTCAGGTTGAGCACGCAAGAAAGCATGAATATGTATACTTATACTTTTAAAAACCATCATCATGGTCTTGTCAAAATTCCCCGCCCCCCCCCGTCCTCCGTTCCCCACCCGTCCTCAAACAGAAATCCTGGGTGCACTAATGGTGTTAGGAGCGTTTACATCTGAAGTTGCCAATGCCTTCTTGAGATGGTGGGTACATATTACCTAATGTTCTCCACTGCGCATCGCTGTGTGCATTGCTTTCACGATAGTGCAGATGATCTTATACTGGTGTGAAATGCAACTGTGAGAAAGCAAATGTAAAAGTGTGTTTTCTTTTAGGCATTCACCATTACGTGCGATGGTTGTGTGATTCATGCATCGTAACATTTAGTGCTTATGCTGTCATCATATATAGCAGTTTCAAGTAAGTTAATTATATAAAGGTGTATTTGTTTTGTTCAATAGACATTTTACCCTGGAGGGTAGTGAACCAATCAGCATGATGGCAAATGGTTGCAGGGCGTGGCGGCTTTTGGCCTGCTCGAATTGTCGGCACTCTTTGATGATAGCATCAACTGAAGAACAGCCTTTGCACATGAGCAGATTAAAGGCGTCGTCAGCGATTCCCTTCAGCACGTGCCCAACCTTCTCAGCTTCAGTCATGTCGTGGTCGGCCTTACGACAAAGCACCAGCACGTCCTGGATATACGAAACATAGGACTCCGTGGGGGATTGGGCACGGAAGGCGAGTTCCTGCTTTGCGGCAATTTTACGGCCGGCTGGTTGGCCAAACAACTCTTTTAGCTTCTCTTTGCATTGGTGCCAGCTGGTCAGCTTCTCTTTGTGGTTTTCGTACCACACCTTTGCCGTGCCTCTTAGGTACAACACGTTAGCTAGCATAAGCGTAGGGTCCCATCTGTTGACTCCACTCACGCGTTCGTACATGGCCAGCCACTGGTCAACGTTGGCGCCATCGGTCCCACAGAAAGTTCCGGGATCCTTGGCTTGTACAACCACAACCGATGAGGACGACGACGTAGCTGGCGATGGTGACGTTGACGTTGGAAGCGGCAACGACGTTGATCCTGTGTGCTCACCGTCAGTCATGATGGGGACGGTGATGCGACGTCCACTGCGGAGCTCCGTTTCCAGCCGTGGTATCCAGCACCTCCACCAATATGTTACGGTGATGTTGGGAGTATAGACTGGATGTATTTACAATATATACACAAGTAGGGTTAGTGTGGTCAAGATAGCTGACCAGCACCAACACGTAGCAACCAGTGTCTCTCGATCTTCTTCTTTTCTTTCCTCCTATCATTCTATAACAATATGCATACCCTTTGAGAAGTGTTATGCTAATACCAAATGCAGCCCTGTCGCTTGGTGAAAACATTTGAGCTATGCCAATGTCTTGACTTGGGCTTTTTGGCTTGTTTGCAGGCACAAGTTCTGAGTGTGCTGAGCCACAAGAACATCATAACGTTTTATGGGGCTGCCACCAAGGCGCCAAATTTCTGTATTGTCACAGGTGAGTGCTGTTCTGTCAAAATAGCTGACAATGTTCCATTGTGTGCTTATTCTCTGTTCATTTGTTACATTATTATACGGGATAATATATTTCATGTTACAACAAACATTAGTGGTGCTGTATTTGAAAGAGGTGATTGATTGATTGATTGATTGGCCAATCAATTAATCAATGTTTGCACCTCAAACCTAAACCTTGACTATTCGGGACACTGTAGTGGGCACTCCGGATTACTTTTGACACCTAGCAGGGCTGGTGGGGCTGCTTGCATTGGAAGTCGGGGTTCTTTGCCTTAAATCAAGTTGGTCAGCAAGCAAACATTTTGCATTCTGGCATCATCAGAATGTGGCCACTGCAGCTGGGTATTGAAGCTCTGTTGTGGCGCTTCGCAAAAGAGTGCCAAGGTGCCTGTAGTGGATTGTCAATGATACATGCTGTGCGCGCAAGTTTCTGACATCATTTGTCTATTTTGTGTTTGCAGAGTATGCAGAACATGGCTCCCTGTATGCTTTTCTGGCAATGCAAGAGAATGACTCCATGCTGAGCTTTGGTCAGATTCTTCTCTGGGGCATTCAGATTGCTGCTGGTAAGTGGCAAGGTTATTTGGTAGACTCATAGAAAAAAAAATTACAATGGTGGCGTTGTGATGTATGACCTAAGGGTTTTCTTTTTTGTTTGCTCCCTGTAGGCTACCTAAGCTTTGTTGAATAGTCCTGTATCATAAGTTTTCATTTGCCGTCGGTTGGCTGTTACAGGTATGCACTACCTGCACGAAGAAGCACCCATTAAAGTCATTCATAGAGACCTGAAATCTAAGAATGGTAAGCCTTTTCATTTTGCCCTTTCGGAGTGATGGCTCTCTCAAATTCATGTGTGGCGTATATATATCCAAGTGGGTGCATGGGTGACAGTGATCACGCCTAGTCGGGTCTACTGATGCATGCATTGAATAAGCAAATTTTTTTAAGAGCTAACTTTTGTGCAGTCCAGATTTGCATATTGTAATGCAGATTTGACTTGTAAGACAGAAGTCGAACTATTGCTTTTATTCGGTGGCTCGCAGACAGAGCCCACGAAAGGAGATGAGGTTAATGATGGTGATAATGTACTACATCTTTAGTGTGGCTTCGGACAGTTGT
Organism: Dermacentor silvarum; assembly: GCF_013339745.2. Taxonomy (NCBI): domain Eukaryota; kingdom Metazoa; phylum Arthropoda; class Arachnida; order Ixodida; family Ixodidae; genus Dermacentor; species Dermacentor silvarum. Next base: position 135,852,315 of record NC_051155.1, read on the forward strand.
ACTTCACTTTGAGCCTAACATAATTATGGTTTTGCATACATACCAAGCGCTTTGCTTTTATTTCTCTGGTGTCTGAACTAAAGGTTCCATGTATTTACTCATTTGTGCTTTCCTGATGTCAAGGAACACTGGGGCCCTTGTGCAGAGACCTCTCATAACATTACAGCAGTCATCATTGGTGTTTTGAGCCCTGTTAACTGATTACATCAGTCGAAGTTGCCATGTGTGGGGAAGTGGTAGCGAATGTATGCCCAAAAGCAGTTTATGAGAAGCTATGCGAGTTCTTGTGCATTGCAAATGGTTTTGCAAATTTTTTAGTGGGATATTTTTTCCTGTGCATATTGAAACCATGAATTCTAAACGTTCAACTTCCATGTTCATGCTGTCACCTATTCATCATTACAATAAATTCAGAAGTCATCTAATTACCAAATACAGTAATGCGCAGATAGACACCTACACTATGTTTTGTTGGCTTCACAATTGCTCTCAGCACTCTTTTAATGTAACATGCTTTTAGTGTGTTAAAATTTGATCTTGCTGAAGCTAGGTGTGTGCAAATATTCGAAATTTCGAATACAAATGTTATAAACTTTGTTATTTCGATTTGTATTTGATTCAAAAATACATGATTTGATATTGAATATTTGTTTCTGTTCGATTATAAACGATAACAACACTTATTAAAATCTACAGGGAAAGATACAGATGCAAGTACTGACTGTTTCAGATAATTCTGCCATAGTTGAGCTGTGGTAGCTGCGCAGAGGCACCAGTTGCTGAGCAAATGCGTGGAGTAGCCAACTTTCGCTCAATAATTTCCAGTCATTTAATAAGGATGCCTCGTCCTTAGGCAGCTTCCAAATTTGTTTTCTTGATTTAGACAAAGCGATTTATTGTTTGGACAATCTCACCATGTTTGCTTCTCTTTAAAATGATATGTGGTGCTGTATAGTATAACACTTTGCATATTGTGTCTATCTTTTTTAGAGGTATAGTCTCCACATAACCTTTATATTTCACTTTGGTTAGAATTGAGAAAATATTTCGTATTTGAGTCGACATTCAAAGACCCTTTTTCTTGAATATTTGATTTAATTTCATGATTAAAACTTCTTTAGCTGAAGTTTATTGTGCTGTACATGTTAGACTTATTAGAGTCACTTGAGTAAACCTGTCAAGCATTGTTTTAGTCATACGCAGTGATCAGTGTTTGGAATAACAACAATTGAATTGATGAACTATGCTCCTTCCTGCCATCTTAGGCTGTTCATGGAAAAGTTTCTTTATTTAACTCTCTGACCATAATAAGTGTCACCAGGAATCAGCAAGCAACAGAAAAGGTCATATAGGCCATTGCGGGGACATCGTTCGACTGCCGATAACTCTACTCATACGAGGCACATAAAACACATTTCATTGGATAATACTTGCGAGGTGAAATTTACAGTCATCATGAAAACTGTTTTAGAGTTCCTTAAGATAAACAGGGCTGTTGTGACTAGTTATGTAATTAACTGCTCATGGCTGATAGGCAGCTGAACATAATTAGATGTAGAGGTTGCTGTGAATAAGATGTGATCTCCAATTTCTTTTTAAAATTTATTTATTTACTTATTTATATATGTTGTGATCTTGTACAAGGTCTTTGCAGGTGGTGAATATGCAAAGCTAACAAACTATAAATATGTATTACAAAGCACATTGCTATACAAAACAAATTGCTGTTCCTCAAATACTAAGCAAGAAAAAAGAACAACAAAAATACAAATGCACATGTAAACAACGTCATGAATGGAGATGCATTTCAAAATGTGACAATGAATCCCGTGTTACTGTTTGTTCAGAAAGATTGTTTCACTCAATTATTGTTCTTGGGAAATAGGAATACATAAAGCAGTTATGTGATGTTAGTGGGGTAAATGCTAATAAGTGCCACTGTATCGTTGTGTAACCTGTTGCAAAAGGGAAGAGAACCGATGTGGTAACATTATGGTGACCGTTCACTAGTTGAAAGAAGAATTTAAAATGGGAAACGATTTCGCTATTGAATGGATGGTAATCTCATTTGCCACAGTAGTTCTGTTATAGGTGTTTGACTGGAAAAATTTGAAATAAATTGGACAACTTTGTTTTGAACCCTTTCCAGTTTCTCTTTTTATTTTCTTGTAGGGATTCTGTACTCTTACTGCATATTCTAAGCCAGGACATGTTATTGTGTTATGTGTCAGAAGGATAACTACAGGCATCCAAAAATTTAACAAATGTCTTAAAGAGAACAACTTGTGAAAACAGTTAGCAGTCACACTGTAGACATGCTTTGACCAAGAAAGGCGTTATGCATATGCCGAGGTATTTGCAATGAGTTACTTCGGCAAGAAAATTGTTCTGAACAGAATAGTTAAAGGGGCTTTTGTTTGCACAATATGTTACAGTAAAATTGTAATCGATTTGTATAATATCGCATCTTACTTGGTCACATTTGTTTTTTCTCCACAGTCGTTATATGCTCAGACTACACGTGCAAGGTAAGGATTCTTCTCTTCTGCATATGAAATGTCATGCAGTCAGAGTGGGCTGCACAGGAATGAAATACAGGGCAGTAGATATAAAAGGGCAATATTTTGAGCAGCACAATAGTATTTATGCTGCTGGACATCAGGAAATGTGTGGTAATCACTGATTAATTATTTAAGTAACTAAAGTGCCCAATTTGTTTATTAATTACTATAGGAGACGTATTGAAGTAGTGGAATTAAAGCTAGTCAGTGTTCAAGACATATCCCCTTATCAGGCGTTCTGACATGAGAACCAGTTTCAAGCTATTGGTCTGCAAACCAGTGGCAGAAGGCAGCGATGTTACATTTGCTGTTTTTCCAGAAAGCATTCGGTGCGTATTACAGAACAAAACTCTGTCCCACAGTGCACAAGGAATGCGTCCTAATGTCTTCGTAAGACATTATAACGGTGTTGCCTACTGGATTGTGCCACATATTCTGTTCATCAAAGATCATTTTGTGTGCATAGTCCCCACTTTTCTGACCTGCAAGTCTTCCGTTTGCTAGAAGTGCATGCCCTCTGCCAAAGTGTCTGTAAACAGAGCTTGCTGAAAGAAATTTAAATTATGATCATATCACCTACTAAATAAAATAAGTTCAGGCCTGCTGCTGGAATTATCTAGCTCAGCTGTTTTGCAGCTGAGTATAAAAGGCAGTGGGTTAACCTCCCGGCCACAGCAAGTGCATTGCAAAGGGAGTGAAATGAAAAAGCACCTGTGTATTTAGATTTAGGTGCACACACACAAACACACACACAAGAAAAGACGCCAGCTTGTCAACGTTAATTCGAATTCCTCCGCTAAGGTGTCCCTCATGGCCCAGGTGCCAGCTTTGAGATGTTGAACACAATCAATTAAAGTAAGTTGAGTCCAAGAATGTTGTGTAATAAAGCAACAAAGTAAAAAAAATAATTATGCATTGATAATACAATAAAATGATAAAGTTGTAGATTGTGTATTAAAATGGATAAATAAATAACACAAGCAAAAATAAGAAATTAACCAAATTGTGTCTGAATAACTTTGCATGAAAACATTAATTTTTCTGCATGTTACCATCTCTAATGAGAGGCATTCGTCACCTTTCCTTGTGTTCGGAGCTTGAGCAAATTTTGAAGTTCAAAGACTGAAAGAGCTGTCTTGTTTTATTTTTATCAGATATGTGATTTTGGTGCTTCTCGTTTCCTGGGTGCTACAACGAGAATGTCACTAGCAGGAACGCTGCCTTGGATGGCCCCTGAGGTGAGTTCTCTGGGGTTGATTGTACCTCTTTTGTTGTGCTTTTTATTTCTGGTGCTGAAGTTATGGCATGCATATTTACATCTTAATTCAATTTTTGATCACTAATAAGCTTGTTAGATGTTGGGAAAGCCCAGCAAAATGCAGATATTAATTGATTCTATAATGGCCTACGGGGCCAAAACTTGGAGGATAATAATGTATCTCTATAGGAAGCTAAAGACCTTGCAAAGCCCTCATTGGCATATATCATCATGTGCATTGGGGAGCATTTCTGTGTCCATCCTAGACTCGTTGGGCCTTTCATCCTTGTCTGTTGTCCTTTTTTACTGGTTCCCAACACACACTCTTGTCACAAAATTAATAGAATACCGAATTGTCCACAATTCTTTGAATGCAACATAGTTCGGTAAACATCCCCTCAACGTCACAGCTACTGTTCGCAATGCACAGTAACGTAAGCGCTGCGTTAATTCGCTTGATAGCACACTATCGCCATTTACATGCATGCGACATAAAGGAAATGCGACACATTATGTCATTGTCGCATTTATGTAAACACGGCTACTAAAAAAAGCAATAAGCTTTCATTCACTCAATGTCAGCAGGCGCTGAACATATTTTGTTTTGATATATGCCGGTTTTCGCTTGAGTGCTAAGCAAGATCAAGGAATAATAATAATAATAATAATAATAATAATAATAATAATAATAATAATAATAATAATAATGATCAAACAATCATGTTTATTTAATGTGCCCAGGAACAGCCCTAAGATCCGAGTGCTAGCGCACAGTAAAAAAGAAAATACAAAATACAAATACACGGAAAAAAACATGAATAGAAAATGACAGTTATGAAAACAGACAGTTTACAATCAACAAAAGCCATGGTGAATTCACAGCAAGAAGATCGAGCAAAAACGCGAACAATGCTTGAGAGTCAATAAAAATAAATTAATCAATCCAGCCTTTAGATTATGTGCCCAGAAAAAGGACCACGAGGTTTTAATACTGGCGCACAGGTAATCTAACAAAAATATAATGTACAGCTTTAAAAAAGTAAAGTATACAAATGCAAAAGAAAAATATGCATATACAGAAAAGCCATTTGGCCATAATATTGGCACACAACAAAGGACATGGTAAGTTGCTAAACAAGCTCATATCTATCGACAAAGGTAAAGTAAACCGAAAATGAACAGAAGATTAGTGCGCAAGTACAATGAAAGAAAAAAATATATATATGTACAGTTAAAGGTACAAGCGTAAGGGAAGGCGAATAAAGAAAGGGAAACAAAAGAAGAAATGCAGTGCACCAAGAACATTAAACGTACAAAAAAAACAAACCTGCTGTAACATTAGACATATTGCCAGGCAAGCTGACAATGTACAAAATCACATGGTGAAAGAGAGCACATACGTACTATACCGAGAAAAACTAGCCACACGACAATATGAAGCTATGAAAAATATAAAGATCACCGAAATTAGTATTATACAGATTTTGAATTCTATACACAGCAAACTGCTTGCTGTGACATGCAGGAACGAAGAATGGTCAGTGCTACCTTTTGACTTTCTGCGAAATCCGAAGCGTGACATAGTTAAGTAGCTCAGGGCAGTTCAGATTTCCGTGAAAGAGCTTATACAAAAACAGAAGGTCTGCTCAAATACGTCACCAGGTAAGTGACGGTAGTGAGAGTAAAGTGCAAGCACTACAAGATTGACCAATGCCAGCATAAAAACAATGATGGTAAATTGCTATGAACATTTTCTGAACTCTTTCTAATCTATCACTGAGGGATTTGGAAACTCCATTTCACACCACGGATGCGTATTCGAGTTGGGGAAGACATATAGCCTGATACAGCATTAGGAAAGGAGTGGGAGATTTGAATTCGTGTGAGAGGAGGCAGACAAGCCACAGAGTGCAATAATAATAATAATAATAATAATAATAATAATAATAATAATAATAATAATAATAATAATAATAATAGGAAATATAACTTGACCACTTTATCACAAAAGGTGGGCAACAATCGTTAGTTATGTCACACCTGCAATCATTATTATCCTTTACAAAAAGGCAAATTTCAAGGAGAATTGAATTTGACTCGATTATCATAAATTTTGTTTGTGGTACAAAAATTGAGAATGGGTTTTACCCAAAAACGAACAACTCTAATTGTATGCTTTGTATTCAGTGCACTAGGGAGGGCTGAAAGCTTAATTGATTTTTTCTGCATTGGCCTGCAGCCTAGCAGATGCTTAAGTTGTGGAAAAACTTTTGCCTTTCTCTATATATGTCTGCGGATCAAGTGCTGCAAGAATTCTTTCCCGAGTAATGCACTCCTTGTCAAAAGTACACAGGCGATTTCGGTAGTCACCATCTGTATGTGCACATTGTGTCAGCAGCCTGCATATCTTTCCAGGTGATCCAGTGTTTGCCATCTTCAGAGACATGTGATGTCTGGTCTTTCGGTGTGGTTCTTTGGGAGCTGCTCACCCACGAAGTTCCTTTCAAGGGCATAGAAGGATTTCAAGTGGCTTGGGCTGTTGTCGAAAAGGAAGAGGTACAGTTGATCTTTTTTTTACTCGTAATGTCAGTATATCTTGCGATAATTTTAATTCTTACAAAAAAGAAATTTTGAAATTAAGTGCTGAAACTGGTACATACACAGCTTGTCTCTCCTTCTCTTCTTTTTTGTCTTAACGCTCACACTGCCACTTTTCAGAGACTCACCATTCCAAGCACCTGCCCTGCTGCATTTGGAAATTTAATGACTGCCTGTTGGAAGACAGATCCCAAGGTAGGCACATGCCATGCTGCTGTTCCTTTTGAAAAGTCTGAAGACTGTTGTTGTCATCTGTGTACTTAGGACGATTGTGGATTTTTCTGTCACATTTATGCAGTTGATGATCACGTCTTTGCCTACACTGTAGCATACAATCAACTACACTCTTCATAGGATCACTTTAGCATAGAATAGGTGAACCCAAGTGATCATGTAAAATTCAGTACAAGTATTTTAGCACAGACAAACCTACGTGGTCAGTTTAAGCACCCTATTTATTGTAATTGTATGAATGTTCAAGCCTTTTTTCTTTCTCTTGTGGCACTGCTGTGAATATTGTAGGGATTGTATGGTAGCTAGCAGCAAGAGTAGTGCAATGTTTGCTTCATTAAACCATTTATGTTCTGGTGAATTGATAGCGAGAGGCAGGCCTTTGAAATGGGGACACTAAGTTTGTTTCTTGCATGCATTGCTTGTAGGAAAGGCCCCCATTTTCTACCATACTGCAACACTTGAATGCTATGAGTGAAGATGGTGAGTCTCTCATCTTTTTTTTTCCCTGCTTTTTTTTTCTTGAGTGTGGGAAGCTGTGGGCATTTTCGGCATAGAGAATGCTTGTCATAAGTTGTAATTTGATGTGAATAAGGCCAGTCTTGAAGATTGCGCTAACGAAAATTACGCACACACACACACACACACACACACTCACACACTCTCTCTCTCTCTGCGGCAATGTGCAGTTGAGAATCAGACATGCTAACCCCTGAGCTACTATCACGCAGCTTTTGTGCCCAGGAAATGTTAAATAAATAGTTTGCCAAATAAAAGAAAGAGAGAGAGAAGTTGCGAGAAAAGTCGCATTTTCGCCCGAAAAGCAAATATCGATTGCGATAGCAAATTATCAGACAGCTATACAGAGTAAGGATAGTAGTTTTATCAGCAGTATAGTAAACATTTGCTTGCTAACTAAATTAACAAGCATGGTATCAAATGCGTACTGACAAACATGAACACATCTCATTTGATGAGTGGGGACACTCGCTGTCAGAACACTGGCGTGAGGAAGAGCGGCAGGAGCAGCGAGCGAATTGACCTTCGGGCAGCCTCTCGCTTTAACACGAACTAAATGGCGAGAACGAAGTTATCAGCCCTTGGTGCATTTAGACTCTGTCCCCATCGCAGATCGCCTTCAAGATAGGGCTGCGCGGCTGCGCCACACGCAGCTGCTGCCAAAGTATTGGTTGTTTGTTTGGCGCTGTTAGGCCTGAGACGCCACCGAGAGCCGAGAAAGTGTTTTAAGTTTTACTCAACAGATGGCGCCCCGGCATTTTATGCTGACGGCATGGGATGGATTTCCACTGGGGATGATAGCATATTTAGATAGATCTAGATAAAACGTTGACCTTTTGATAAAATTGAGATTTCTTTACGCACGCACGATAACATTTATTCGCACAACAGTGTAAATCCGTCGCTACTCTTTTTCGCGATGTCGCGTTCATGTGGTTGCTCCACGCCGTGACACGACAGCGCGACAGGGTGTGCCTGTCGCGTCGCTTGAATATCGCGTGTATACGGTTGGGCCTTTATGCACAATGATGTGGCTAGTTAGTTTGCATTTGGTGTCACTTTCATATCTAAACGTATTTGGTGCTAGTGGTATGTGCTGCTCTCTGGAGACATGCCAAATGCACTGGTAGTTCACAAAAATCTTGGTGTAAATGCCAAGTTATTTATTGTTTTACTTGTCTGTGGACGTTCGGTCGTATGCTTGTAGAACACCTGCAGTATTTTATGGGAACAACTTACAGTAGCTCAAGTTAGCTTTCTGTGCTCACGTAAAATGTTTTTCCTTCTATGCCAATGAAACACTGTAAGTATATGCTGTGGTGTTCTTTTGGAAAGCATTTTATGTATTTGTATTAGCATGTTTAACACCAGTTTATCTCTTTTCCTGCCCTTGCTTTTTTCAGACTCCTTGTGTAGCCTTGCATCTGCATATTTAAGTCAGCGTAGTGTTTGGAAGTAAGTGACTCATTTTTTACCATGAATCACTAGTTTGAGGCACTGCTCTTGATGACTCTTATCAGTATTTAATTATTGTTTTTATCACTCATAACGTTAGTGCTTTTGAACAAATATTTTCAACGTGATGGGCATGAAAATTGTCATACCTTTGTGTTTCCTTTGGTGGTATGTCTGAGCAGATGTAAAAGATGTAGCGCAGAGGTGATGGCGATCCAGTAACCAGGGTGCGTACAGGTCCTTGAAATCCTTGCAAACCCTTGAAATTGAAAAGTGCGTTTTCAAGGCCCTTAAAAGTCCTGGAATTTTTTTCCGTCCTTGAAAATCCTTGAATTTCGTGAGCAATGCACTCTTGATATTGACATTGCGACCTCCTTTCTGTTGTAGATCGGCGTCGATCTGACAATTAAACTTCCTATGTCCGAAACAATACGCCGGCGCGAGTACACATGGTTCGGTTTTGCAGAACTGCACGGAAAAAATAAAAGGCTTCACCGTGTCAAACCGCGAACGGAGCGAGAGACCCGTGCTGCGCTTCGGTGCTGCCTCGGCTGGCAGTGTTTACGCTGCTTTCCTCACTCTATCGTTCCTTTCACTCCTCGCCCGTTGGTCTGCCTTTTCCCACTTTCACACTTGCGCGCGAGGTTAAGCTAGTGAAGCTAAAGAGAGCTATCTATAGTGGAGCAACTTTACCACTGATGTTCAGTGCCTTTGGGTGGAGGTTTGTTATAATATTAATTATGATAATATAAATGCAATAACATTGTCGTATTTTCCGTTCTATAAGTCGCACCTTTGTATAAGACGCACTCCCCTCAAAACGGCAGTTTTTTCCGGAGAAAAAGCAAACGCATAGAAGTCGCACCGGTATACAAGACGCACCTGTTCTTTCGGTAAGCGATTTAAAAAAGTGAGTCGCAGTATCGCCCGAAAGGCGAAGCATCAATTGCGATAGCAAATTTACTAGTAGAGCTATATGGAGTTAGGATAGTAGTTTTATCGGCTGCATAAATTTGGACACGTTAGTTTACAAACTGAATTAACAAGTGCGGTGTCAGCGCGCACAAGCAAACATGAATAGATCACACTGAATGACCGCAGACAACGATTATCAAAACGCTGGCAGCAATCGCAGCCGCCGCAGCGGGCAAGGTTTGTGCGGTCTATCGCTTCAAAGGAAACAGCGGCGGATGCATAGCGCATACAAAGGTCAGAGCCGTGTGGAGATAAGAGACGGTGCGGGCGACGGCCACAGCCGGGCAAAGTACGAACAGAGTTGTGCCACTCCCCCCCGTCTTTCCCGCGCTGGATTCCTGCTTTCTTGCTTGCGCGTGGGAGATTGAGTAGCAAGTTCTCCTTACGCCCGATTGCAAGATATGCCTTTGGTGCCGGAGCACAGCGTCGCCCCGCCTCCCTCCCTCCCATAACCCCACGGCCTTTCGCGCGACGGTCGCGTTTGCTTTCGGCCGTGCGTTCGCTCTCCGTGATAGCACGCGCGTCCCCCGCGTGCTTTCGGTCGCGCATACGGCGCGCGGCGACGATTTGATCGCCCTTGGAATCTATACGGAACCTCACGGCGACGACGACGCCGAAGGCAGAAATCCGGTTGAAGTGTCCATATAATTGCTATCGCAGTAAAAAAGTTAAAGTGACGTTTCGCAGCGTGAACGCGGGTCACGCGCAAGCGCATGGGTGCCATATATTTTCACTCCAGGTGCATTTCTGCCGTCGTGGTTCCGTGTAAAGTCCAATGGCGATAGCATCGTCCCCGCGCACCGTATGCTGTATGTACAAGTGAAAGCGTGCGACGGTGAGCCGAATAGCGCACAAGGGAGGAAAAGCGGGAAGGCTGCCCGGTAGGGAGGAGGGGCTGCCTGTACTCTCGTAGCAACTGCGTAGTTTGCGCAGCGGCGTGCGCCGTATCTTGACAGCGAGATCTGCAGATGCGACGAGATCGGGGTCGATCAACTGCGGTCCTACCGCCGCATGCGTTGCTGCTCCATCCTTCTCGCACGGCGCTCGGGAACTTCGATCACAAGAACCTGGCACCTCGATAGCGCGTACAGAACCTGTAGCAATTAAGTCAACCAGTGCACTTCGTTTGGCCATAACATCGGATCCGATTTTGACGGCAGTTTTTCCGAAAAAAAAAAGAACGTACATAGGTCGCACCGTTCTACAAGACGCACCGACGAAAAATTAAGAAAAAAAAACGCGTCTTATACACCGGAAAATACGGTATGCTGAATGTTTTGTAAATGTTATAGATGAACCAACCCAGCTAATACTGCAGAAGCCTGAGCAGCTGTTGTGAGTGTTCGTTGTGTTAACTTTTGATATTGCGGACTTCAGAAATGATGAAGACAAGGCATGTTTTACAAAGTGCAATACACATCTGTTTGCTATAATTTAATGGACGTGTACCAAGACTACACCGAATGGTTTGGAAATGTTCGGGAAGCTTTCCAAGTTAATACTGGAGAAGTCAAAATAGCTGTTTGAAGCATTCATTGGGTTTTGCGAACTATTTTTTGGTAGTGGTTGTGAACTTGCAAAGTGATCAAGGCTAGACATTATTAACATCATTGGGATATGCATTTATTTCTTTTTATTTTAGTGCAATAACCCTATGCTGAATGTTATGAATGTTTTTGGTGATTTATCCAGCCTATACTGGAGAAATCTCAGGCACTGTTGTAAGCGTTCATTTTGTGTTAACTTATCAAGGCTAGACACTTTTATTGTAATTGTGATATACATTTATTTATTGTAAGTGCAATAAAACTTGTCATTTTTGGGAATGTTAGAATAAAGAAATCCTACTTTGGATGCCGCTTTGAGTCCTTGAAAAACCTGGGGCAGGTCCTGGAAAGTGCTGGAATATCCTTGAATTTTTGCCTTGGAAACCTGTACGAACCCTGAGTAACAAACAAGACACCCACAGGACTATTGCTCAATTTAAAACTAAATGTTTTATTGTAAAGGCGAGGATGCAATCAAAATTCCGTGTGCGGGTGCAGTGTGTTGTAAATATAATGCCCAGCCGCACCTTCAAGCAAATCTATTTTGCGTTCAAACAGCACAGAAGACAAAACAGATATGCAGTCATTAACGTATTGCTCTATGTAGAATGCTTTGGAATGCTTTTACTAGTTTATCATCATTATCACTTTAATTTTATATGTTTGTAATCATTTATCATGCATGTTATTAGAAAAAAAAGATAAAAAGGCTCACACCCATAAGCCTTTCAGTGTGCAGAAAGGCACGATAATAGAGTGTCCTCGAAATTGTCTCGCGGTCTAAACTCACTGGTACAGCAGCCAGTTTGCCTAGTTTGTCAGTCTGCCAGTCTCTGTTAAGTTGTGCAATTTCTAGTTTTGCATTTATTTGTGTTGCTGTCCATATTACGCTGTCTTCTGAACATGTATCTGTACTGTTGACACCAACTGTGCACCTTGTTCAAGCAAAACAATTGTACATACCCAGAAGCTTTTCTGAGAAGCCCAGAACCCTTAAAAGTTTTTTCCAAGTGTCATGTATCCTTATGGTTGTTTGACTTCTTGCGTCTTTCTTAAGTTTACAAAGCTTTCATTGTTGGCAAGTTACTTTTTTATTTCTTATCTATGCTTTAGTGCTCAATGTTATTGGACTTAAAGCACATGAGAATTAGTGCGCTCATTAAGTTGTCTTTGTGTTTGCAGGCAGGAAATCGAATCCACTTTGGAGTTGATGAAGCGTGCCGAGCGTGACCTCAGTCAAAAGCAAAAGCAGTTGGAAGAATGGGAAAGCCGTTTGCAGCAGAAGGAGCAGCTTCTCGAGCGACGCAGAGGTTGCATGGTGATGTATACCTATTTGTCCATTGCATTTCGTGGAATTACTTTGTAAGCTAGCAGTGTTGTGATGAAGACCGTTTGGTGAAGTGTTAAGGCTTCGCAAGGTACTTTGGGGCGTAAAGGAGGATGTTTATTTGTCCATTGTTCTTTTATGCTTATTCAATTTTCCGTACGTATGCAATATGCTCCGATGGAAAATAAGCAGTTGTCAGTTTGTGCATCATATTGCTTGTGTCACCTTGTCACCATTGTGTTATTTTTTATGCTACAATGGTACACAAAGCAGTTATGTTAGTACTGCATATCTTTGGTATCTTGGGAACAAGGTTAGGTGATGGCTTGCCTACCTGCCTCTCTAGCAATGTAATCTTTACAAAAAGTGAGAGTGGAAGTGTTCACTTTTATCCCAAGATTTGATCGTGTGATGCTGATTGAAAGAAGTATACTTGTGGACATTATTCTTGGAAGGGTTGCAAGTACTATGATAGGTCGATTGATTGATTTATTGTCATATTAAAAATGTTGGCTACAAATATGTTACTGGCTTCTCCACAATGTTGGATTTTTGTACGAACAAAAGCATAATGTGAAGTGCTAACAAGCAGTTTGTTTTTTTTTGTTGCTTCTAGTGGTATCAAAAAAGGGAAGCTAGCCATACACATACCGTAAACTGTCAAGAGTCTGAAGCGCTATGTTTATAGATTTGGTTGGGTTCTGCTTCACTTTTTTATCATATACATTGAAAATCAGCGCATTTGTGCTCTGTATCATGGAAATTTAAATATCTGAGCTTTGATAACAGTTAGTACAGCCTTCACTGATTACTGCTGCAGTGTGACCTGTTTATACATCCAGAGATAGCTGAGATTTTAGCAGGACTCGATGCATATGACTGGCAAAATAACAGTATGTCATTGTGGTTCAAACAAAATTTATATTTCAGGAGCTATATGTTCATGATGTGAATACTTGGACTGTGGATCATGTGGTGAGTTTTACATTTGATGTGTTCATGACTATGATGAATAAACATTGCATAAGGTAGAAAAAAAGATTGTGACTCCTGATGTGTCTAAATGCAGGTATGAGTTTTTGTGATAAATATGTTTTATAATAATATAGCGCTGAAAGGAAAAATTGTCATCTACCTGACTGTAGGATGAGGCTACAAGAGAAAACTATACAGTTTTTTTTTAGAAAGCTTTGCACTTGAAGAGAAATTAATCCTGGTCCGGGACATTGTCGGGATAAAAAATTCATCCTTGTCCAGGAAAAAATAAAATTTGAAATATATTTCACAGATGTATGCCAACGTGACAACTGATACATCAAAGACAGCTAAGCTATATTAGCGATTTCTCGCACCCTTTGAAAATACCAAGGCTGTGTGCAGCATCACAGTGGTAACTTTCACCATTGCAGCCGTACAAAATCCGAATCCGTATAATGTAACGTGAGAAACAAGAATTGCAGACTACTGGTTAAAAAGACCATGCATATAAGTTGCTGTCTATTTGAATGAGATATATGCATGGTAACTTTTATTTTGTTATCATTTATAATTGCACTTCAAAGCGAATTCGGGGCTGTAGCACATTGTGCGTTGCATTTATGTTTGATCTCAACCACGTCTTCTCGCATGAAAACTGTTGCAGAACTCCCTGTAACAGCTTCTCTGTAAAAGAAAAGCGTGTTGGTTAGATGTAAAATTAGTGCTGTTTTCTTGCTGCGTTAACTCTTTGAGATAGCAGCAACTTGATTTGTACCGGTTGATTCATCTTGAAGGTATATTGAAGAAGCGTGATTGGATGAGGACGAGAAAACACACGTAACAGGATTAGCACTTACTGCCAACTAAACTTGATTTGAAGAAAACACCAGCCATTTATAGTCTAATGAAAAACCATCAAAGAACAAATCGAATTGACGCTTGTCAGTCCTGTTTTGTGTATTAAAATCAAAGCTTTTCTTTGCGAACCTCGCCGGGTTTCGTGATCGTGGGTGCTGTGGCCTGGCTGTATACCAGCCGAATCAATCGCAGCGGTGTAGGTGCGTGCGCCACTGGGTTCCTTGCATCACCACCAAATGGCACTTGCCTCCATGCATCCGCGTCAGCGACGGTGCTGGCCATGCGAGGGAAAGAAAAAAAAAAGAAAAAAAGAAGTTCGCCTTTGCGCATCTGAGGCTGCATTGGTAATGAAGAATTAAAGGTTTCTTGTGGATAGAATGGATTCGAATTGCGCTACATACGTATACACATGCTGCCTCTGACACAATGATGCATTCAAGGCATCTGTCGCACTCGCGATTAGTCAGCAACTCCACTTAATGAAAGGCTTGGTATAATTTGTGTGCGCCCGTGCTTGTGTGTGTTTGTGTGTGTCTGTACGTGCGCGTGTGTGCAGCATGTGCGTGTACTCGTGTTTCGACTCTTTGTGCACTCGGACAAAGCTTTGCTGTATATAGATTCCAACTTGTTGGATGTGCTGCATTGTTTGTTTTTTTTGTCCTCGTCCCATCGCACTATTTCAATATAGCTTCACCCTTTGAGAGTTCCGTATCACTTCATGTACAGAATTGATAATATGTACTGTAACACTTCTTGTAAATTATTTTCATTTCAGTTTCTCTGGGTTCAACAATTGGGATGTGATGGTATGTAATAGAAAAATTGCAGCTTTTTTTAGCTTTTTTTGCCAAATGAAACGAAGTCACTGGATTCTCCCTTTTTGAAATTGCCCTGTCTATGGGTGTTTTAGTTGTTAGCGTGTATTTCCACAGTACACTTTGTTCAGGGCAGCTGATCATTGTGCAGGTTTGGGGCATTTGTTCTAATACTTACTCATACAAGAAACCAATATCTGTCCATCATGCACTACAGTGTACAAGTGTACAAGTGTACAAGGAGGATGTCTTTATACTAGCTGACGTGTTTTTGATAGGTATACCATTCAAGAAACACATCTTCATTAAGACAGCATTTTTCATTTATCATCTTTAGCTAAGAAGTTGAATTTTAAGTAATAGCCTGATGCAAGGCAGTGGCAATAAAAAGGTAGTCGTGTTGACTCTCTGAGAGTTCTATGTCATTTCACATACAGAATTGCAAATTAGCTGTATTGACAGAAGTCGTACAAATTAGCAAGTCTATACAACATCCCTAACTCCCTCTCGGTCCTCCGCTCACACTGTATGCCATGCCTTGCATAAAGCATAGCAGTACTACAAGAACAGTTCTTTTTGTGTCTGTTGGTTGTCACCTTTTGCTTTTACACCGTTGACCTCATGCTCTTTTTTTTTTTTTTATTGATGCTTCCACCATACTTATAGCAATTTTCTGACGCGTTGTTGTGCAGATGCCACCAAGGACTTAGAGCAGTATGCAGAGCTGTTCCGCAGCCAGCAGATTCCAGGCAAACGACTGCTCCTTCTCACTGTGGAACACTTGAAGGACATGGGCATTGCCCCCTTGGGACACAGACTGGCACTGATGGTAGGAGCTGAGCAAGTTTCATTTGCTGCGACCGCTTTTTCTACCAAACGCTCAGGACAAAAAAAAAAAAAAAAAAAAATCATTCAACCCTCACTCCTCATTTGATCAAAACTTTAAACAACAATAGGTGGTGTGCACAACATACTGCTGTATTTTTCTCTTTATTCGTTGATTCATTATCAGGCAATATATTTAGCAGGGGTGAGTGAGTACTAGTATTATAAATAGAGAAAAATAAAATATATACTACTGTTTTAAATTAAAGTACTTCATTTGAGAATTTGGAATGCATGGAGAAATGCCAATGAATACAGTATGCCAACCATATGCGCGCACTCCATATGCAGTCTTCTAGCTCGGTTAAAGAATGTTGCAATTTTTTTTTCCAGAAGATTCCACTGAAACAACTTTTGATATCCACTATAATCTACTAAATATCATTGCCATGGGTCCTGTAGTGACCAAGGAGGGACCAAAAATGCCATGGGTCCAATAATAATCGCGTTTTAGAAATTTGAACGAACAATAACACAATAAATTATGGCTTAAAGGTGTTTTTAAGTATCTCGAGTTCGAGTTAAGTTATGATTGCAATAATGCAAGTACTACAAAGGGACATCTAAGACGTGTAAAACTTTATGATATCACATTTGTTTACATTTTCAGTAGAGTGCTTATTGGATTAACTTGTGAAAAAATTGGGGCAGTTTCGCACTAGTGTTGCGAAGACTGGGCAAACAGCGAAGCTGGCGGCCCCACCTAGCTTATTCTTGGTTTACCTAAGTTTTTGCGTGGTTATGCTTCGAGACTCGGCCAAGTTATGTGTAGTTATGGTAGGTCATGTTTATGTTCACTTGCCACTGGAAATTATATATATCAGGACTCGCAGGCCCGGATCGTTTTGGCGACGTTTCTGGTTGCTCAAATGGGTTTGCTCCCTATCGCGGGTTCGAATCTCAGAATCTTCTGCCATTCGCTGTCGTTTAGTCGCCGCTTCGGCGGCACGATACTCTGGATCGGCTCGAAGTTGTCTCACTCGCTCTCGAGTAGTGGCGCGTCGTCTTTCGCGCCGCACTTCCTCTTCCTGGGGAGTGACAATCTTCTTGGGTTGCCCCATTGCCTTCCGTAGCGATGTCAACACGGCAGCGAAGCGGAGCTATACATACCCCGTGGGACCCTGACGTCACAGTTTAGCTCCGCCTCTGCACAACTGTGGTGACCAATCCACATGACGTGGTGATGTCATGGCTAGGCAGGCAAAGCTATGCGGCGCGCGCGCACTGCATGGTGACGTCATGGCTAGGCAGGTGAAGTGATGCAGCTGCGCATGATGACGCCATGGCTCGGCTCCGCAGCTGTTGCGAGGCCCGGCGCAGCTGGTGCAAGGCGTTGCTAGGCGACGCATGTGACACAATCACTTGGCGAGGTTTTTTGGCGTACACCTAACGGCGCAAACGTCGCAACCACCGGCCTAAACAGCTTCGCTGTTAAAACACTTTTGTGAATAACAATGAGCCATATTATTTTATGAACATAAGCTTTATTGTAATGCCTACTTTAACAAAGACAAGCACTGAAAGTCTTTCTTGCCATTCTTTCCCTAAAACAACATTAATAATTTGTTAGAATTCGCTGAACAGTTTGAGATTCTGCAAAAAATAAGAATACCTCCATTTGAAATCCTCTTATGGATCTACCAATCACTAAAAGCGCCATTTTGCCACTGAAATAGCCAAAGGTCCGTTTACTCTAGCAGAAATATTCTTCAGTGGCAGCAATGATCTGATGTGACATTTCTGAACTGTATAACCTTTGTGCCATTGGTACTCTTCTCCTTCCATTTTTGTTGATGTTTTTATTGTAGTGAAAGTCATGCAATTTAATTTTGCCTTGAAAATGTGTGACACTTCTATTGTTTGTGTGAAACTTGCAGGATGAGATTGAGAAGCTTGCCATGGAAAACAGACGCAAGTTTGAAATGTCACAGCGTGAGGTGAGCTTGAACAACTTTGCCAACTCCTAGGCTTATCTTACATCCTTATCCTATCACAGATAGAGATTATACGGTAAGATAAGGAGTTGTATCAAAGAAGTGGTGCAACCTGATATTATTTCTCTTTCCACTGTAAAGATTGGTGTACACGTGTGTGATTGCTTGAAATCTGGTCGCGTGTATATTCTTACATAACTGTTTGCCTTTGGAAGTATATCAGAATCAGTTTAGTATTCACGTCAGTACTGAAGTATTATACAAAAGATGTTTATTTATACAGAAGGTGCTCTCTTGATTATAAACTGAATTGGGACCTCCTGTACAGGACAAAGGTAACCTACATAAAACAACAGTGAGAAGACATGAAACTTTTAAACATAAAGTTATATTAACTTTTGGAAATAAAGAAATTATCAAAATATAATGTAAGGATGATAATTAAAGAAACTCAAAAGGCACAAGCATTTCAACAACAGAAAAATGTCAAACATTAGTTGAAAAAATGGGCTGTCATGTTATTCCTGTTTCTTATCCATCAATCTCCTGTAGTACAGCTAGCTAGCTGTGGCTAACAATTTGCAACTCAGCCAAACCACTATACAGTAGACTTCCATTAATTTGACTCCGGTTAATTAGATTTTTCGATTGATTCAATCCCGAGTGAAGGTCTCGGCCGGTGCCCATGCGTTCTATGGGTCCAAACTTTCGTTATTTCGATCCCAAAATTGGCCTTCGCCAGATGATTCAAACTTGACCAGCCAGCATGCATGCATCCTTACCCGTGTGGTAACCCCAACAGTGACGCCTTTAGTGGTAGGTTCTGTCTCGGCGGAGCTTAGGGGACAGTGGTTGCTTAGTGGCTAAGGTGTTGGGCTGCTAAGCACGAGGTCGGGGGAACGGTCCCTGTGAAAAATGTATCAGCGGTGTTCTACTGTATTAGTCTCTTGGCCATTTTTCTTGCGAAAAGAAATCTGGTGCACATTAGATTTAGAGTTTATTTAGGAGCTTTAATGTTATCTCTACATTAGTTTACTTTGGACTCACATAAAGTGGGTGTGTGTTTGATTTGGGGGCATGCTAGAATCAGACAAATACTGCCAAATGAATCAGCAGTGTTTTCTGACGATTTTTCTGCATCTTGTTTAATTTGACCCACTGAATAAATCGATTGCTTTCGTCGGTCCCATCAGGGTCGAATTAATGGAAGTCGACTGTACAATACTGCACTCATCATGCCTGTCTAATCTGCACTTCACTAGCTCTATGGACTCATTTGCATGCAGACTTAATTGTTGTGCTCTTGTCTTTCCTAGTCCATGAGCCATGGCCAGTACCTCCTCCACCTTTGGGTCGTCTGCGCTGGGATCAGCAAGCTTTGCATCAGTGACAACGTCCTTTGGTTCCCTGGGATCCAGAATGCCATCGGTGCCAATGTCTATCTCAGAGCCAATGCTCCTGCGACTCACACTGCTGTTTGGCAGCCACGTTCGGCTGGGTGCGAGTCCCCGTGAACACAAGTGGAAGGCATTCGTGGAGTTGGACACGGGCGAAACGCATTTGGCCAGTGACGCAGCTGCCCGCTGCATCAGCAACGTCACCTTTGAGTGTGCCCAGTCTGGCCTTTTCCTCACACGTATAGCCCAGGTAAGGTAGGCAGTTGGAATGACACTGGTGGTCGAACTTAAAGAAAGTTTTCTCATCACATCTGTAGGAACGTGGTTGAAAGTTCTTCTAGCAAGTGCAGTTGTTGATGCTCAATACGTATTCTAATGGCATTGCCATTGATGCTTTATCAACTGTTCTGAAATACAGTCAGTTGCAACTCAATATAACAAACATGGATGTAACAAATTATTAGTTATACCGATGCTAGTTGAAAATGTTTCTTACTACAGTTAAACCTGCTTATAACGAACCTCCATAGAACGAATTCCTGGATATAACGAAGTTTTTCAATTCCCCGCCGTTACTCCATAGAAGCACATGTATTTGAGACCTCTACATAACGAAGTGGCAGCGGGAGACCCCCTCGATATAACGAATTTTCCCCTCCGACCACCTAGAGATTTTGCCCCAAATTTTGTCATTTTTGCGCGAGCAGCAACCGGAAGCACCTTCTCCGCCACGATGGAATGCGAAGCGAACGCACGTGTGCGAGGCGGCCCTGCATCCCTCGACCCGGCGATTTTGCCACCGCGGGCGTGACCTTTCCCCCTCCCTTCATTCAAATCTGATCCTGCCGCTTGCTGCAGCTGGCCTAGCCCGCCAAGCCGGCACTCTCTCCTTTTCCAGCTGATGTTGCCGACGCGCTGGTACACGCTGTGGCACATCAGACTCGATGAGCGCGGACACGCGCTGTCAAACGCTGGCGGTGTGTGGAAGCGCCGCTGGAGAAGCGAGCGAAGTGACCTTCGTGCTGTTATCTATCGCTTCAACACAAACTGAGCGCCGAGAACACACAGCACACAGAAAGCTATGAGCCGCCGACGCACCTACACTGCTAGACTCTGCCCCAACGCAGATCGCTTTCAAGATACGGCCTGCGCGACCGCGCGCCGCCCCGCTATCCCCCCCCCCCCTCTCGCCGGTGGCTCGAGCGCAACGGAAGAAGGCGCGCTTCCTTGCTTTTCTTGCGCGCGTGAGAGATTTAGACGCTAGTCGTTGGCTCCCCTCGCACGTTTTCACTCGCACATACAGCACACGGCGCGCGGCGACTGCGTTATCGCCCTTGGACTTTAGGGTACGGCCACGCTAGCGGGAAAAACACGCAGCAAAAACGCGCTTCAGAAACGCGCAGCAACACGTCATGCCGTGCGCGGCAAAAGCGGCAGGAATCGGGGGTCTTGCGGCGTGTCGTGCGAAATGTGTTCGAGACACATTTCTGCGGCAAATGCCGCGTGCCGCGAGATGAAGAACCAATCAAGAGCGACGAGGGTGACGTCACGGAGCCATCACAACCGGAACGCCGGAGGTCCGCGCCGGGTTGCAACACTCCAATTGCTAGTAGGTACATCGTTTGACCGCTGGCGCCACGCTGCGCCGCTCGCGCGTACCGCGTTTCTAGGTGATTTCTTTCGCCGAGGGCGCTCGAACGCAATCATATGGTTCGCATGAATGCAACGCTTGGAAGCGTGGCTCTATGGCTGAGTGGCTACGGCGCTCGCTTTGGGATCGTGCGTTCGCTGGTTCGAATCCCGCCCGGGTTAAAATTTTTTTTTCTTAATATCATGCTTTCCTTTTTTTTTCCTCTCTGTTTGCCAGCGCAGTCGCTTGAACCCCGGTGCCACGGCGGCAGCCGTGGTGCCGGGTGCCGACGCAAAGCGGCGGTCATTGGGGTGTTGCGGAGCGCAGCGTAGCAACACCCCAAATAAAAAAATACTGCTCCAGTCAGGTAGACTGCTCCCTCCCTGATAGTGAGATTATATTTGGATCATCAAAACAGTGATGCGTTTATAATACCACCGATCCCAACAGCAGGCTAGTCACCACCAGCCCAGCGTTTTCTCCGTCAACGCCTCCTCCGTTCCAACGGCGGCGGCTACAAACATGGTACGCGCGAGCGGCGCAGCGTGGCGCCAGCGTTCAAACGCTGTACCTACTAGCAATTGGAAGTACGCTGCCAGGTTTTCAACCAACGATCGTCGTCTCTCGCATGAAACAACGAGCGCTCGCGGTGTTGCTCGCCCGTTCGGAGAGCGCGGGAGATCTTATCGCGCTGCCGCGCGGCGAGACGCACGTGCCACGGTGGCCTCGCGGCAAGGCGCTGACGCGCGGCAACTTGCCGCTCGCTGCATGACGCGCGCATTTTTTGCCGCTAGCATGGCCGTACCCTTATATACGGAATATCTATGAGCCAAAACCAATTTTAGGGCCACAATGCGTCATGGACACCATCTTTATATAGCAAATACGGATCTCAAGGGCCATACTTTTGCTGGCGGAAACCGAAAATATGTCATTGTTGTCGCCCCCGGCACTTTGGGCGGCCAATGCTATCGTCAAGCCACCAAGCCAAGCGACATGAAAAGTCAAAATGGCCGCTTGGGCCGGCGCGGGGTGGCAGTTCGCAATGTATGATGCGGGAACGGTCCCACAGTTGCGTCACAACAGCGGGGTTACCAATGCATTGAGTTCTATGGGAGCTGTGCCGGGACCGGTCGAAAACGACGTAACAGCCAGGAGAACGCAGAACCCGGGAACGTAACAGCGAGGTTCTACTGTAACACTATACGACGTTACGACGCCATCGTGACGCTCGCTCTTCGTTTCCGATGCCTCGCTCTTGTGCGAAACGACACGCGTCCACGCATCCGGTACCTGGTGTGACATTCCGAGGATGAGTGCTTCGACGAAAACGGAAAACGGGTGCGCGTTCCAATTGAGGGCGCGTTAGAATCGAGTAAATACGGTAAACGTTTATTTTTCGAATTTTCGTGCCGAACCTGCATATAACGAAAACCTCTTTATAACGAAGTTTTTCGGGAATTTGTCAATTTTGTTATATCCAGGTTTAACTGTAGTACAGTATAGACCACTTATAACCTAACCGCTTATAGTGCAGGACCTGATATAGTGCGGTCTTTTCAGACTCCCGTTAATTTTCCCATAGCACTTCATGTATACACGTATCACTTAAAGTGCAGTTGCGGGAAACGAAATACCGGTTACAGTGCGGTTGCCTGGGAGTACGGAAGTCAGCGGAGACGGTGAATGCTCCCCTCAAATGGGCGCCCCAAGGAGTGCTCGAGGAAGAAAGAGAAACGAAGTGGAGGAGAAGGGCACGTGGTGCGAACGAACAGCCAGTGAGGCTGAAACCAGAATCTTGAGTGCGAGTCGTGAAATATCACGGCGCGCATAGCGAGCGAGGGCCACGAAACTTCCAACGCACAACGCCTGCCAACGCTCGCTTCACGATAACGGCAGTAAACGAAACTTCAGGGAGCGGGCGGCGCCGGCACAGCACGGCAAAGGGCGCACACGGAGACCGTGGAATGTGAGGGAGAAGGGCGGCAGGAAAGCGGACTTCGCCTCGGCAATTCCGCCGCTTCGGTGGCTCCCCTCGCCCTCCCTCGTAGCTCCCTCACTTTCGACTGTCACCGTGCGCACCTGCCGCCGTGCAGGCGCCGCCGCTCCAGCCGGCCCGACGCCAGCTCCCCGAAGTTTCGTTTTCTGCCGTTATCGGGAAGCGGGCATTTGCCAGCGTGGGCAGTTTCGTTGGCCGGCCTGGGACAGCGCCGCTGCTTCCCTCTGCGCCGTAGCCGCAGCGTGCAAGGTCAACACATGACTAGAAAGTAGAGGAAGCATAAAGGAGAAAGAAGGGTTCACTGCCATTTTCTACGCGTGGCTATGGTAGCGTAGCTGAGACGTCGGCACGTACACTCATGTTCTGGAGCAACGCAGAATCGTTGACCTTGCCATTTGAGAGAGGGTGAAATTTCCGCCGCATTTTTTTTTTCTTTATTTTTTTTGTTTTGTTCGCGTGCGACATTGAGGGGTATCTCCTAAGCTTTTACTCTATGGCGGCGCCGGAGCAATGCCGGTCGGATGCGCCGCCGCGTGATTTGATTCGAATTAACGAGATTCGACTGTAAATTGAATGCAAACGTTCGAGCCGCATTCCTCGACTGTCGCATACGCGTAGCGGCTCGATGCACACTGTTTTGCATATGTGCAGGCCTTGAAAATTGTTGCTTTGGATATAGTGTGGTACCGCTTACAGTGCTGATATTCGCCACTCCGGCGACTTACGTTATAAGCGGTCTACACTGTATCAATATCTAATAAACATACGGTTATAACAAATATTAGATATAACGAAATTATTTTCTTGTCGGATGACAACTTTGTTATACTCTACTGTATATTTAGTTGGTGCTGTTTGATATAAAGTTGTGTTACTTGTTCCAACTTGCTCTGACTTAGAACTTTTCTTTAATTTTCAGGGCCTTCAATGCTTTCGTTTTCAAGCTTGTGATGGTGTTCTTTTTTTCAGCCACCATTTGTGATGGACCGATGGTGCATTGGCATTACTCCGGAAACAGTCGTGACATGCGTCGTAAATTATGAGGTGGCTATTCTTTATTTTATGCATGTGTGTGTGTGTGTGTGTGTGTGAAGGCTTTTCTAGTATTGTTTTTTAAGGCACTCATGATGCTCATTTCATTTTCCTGGTGCAATGAGTGGCACTTGCACAGCACCATTTGTAAGAAGGCATTGTGAAAAGCAAGTTTTATGACAGTCCCTATGCTTACAGAGAAGATAGTGCAGGTACATCGCGAGACGTGCTAAACTTGTACATATGCATGTGACTGGTTCTGAATTCATATAAGTTAGTTAAGGAGGCAGCAAAGTGCAACATTTAATCTCTTTTAACTGTTTGACATTTCAAAACTGCATGCATTACCATGATTGAGAGAAGCCGATCATTAGAAAAAGAAATTAAAGCCAGTTTAAAGAAAAACAATTTCGTGATTAAAGTGTGGCACTAATAGCGTATGTGTAGCATCGGGGACTTCACGAGATATTTTCATATTCTGGCCTTTCTCGCACGCAAAAAACTTCCCGAACCTTCTTGACTGTGTTTTCGCTTACTTTGGACGGATGTTTAATCATTCCTTGTTGATAAACAACTGATTAGTTCCAGGATGGTGCTGCCAAAATTCATGATGCCATAAAAAGCTGGTGTAGAAATTTCATGATGGTGCTGCAACCTGTCTTTCATTTTTATGTACTTTTGGCTTTACAATAAACTATTCATTAGTGATTACACCTACACTATCTAGTAGACAGACATGATCACTCCATCTCCACGCCAGAAATCACACCTACTTCGCTCCCCTGACACTCTGTCCTTCTATCCCCAAAATCACTTTTCTTCTATTGGGAGACAGTTGCCTGAATCCCTCCGCGTATCAGTTCCCTTCCTCGTAATCTTTCTTGGTACTCGTGGTACTTGGGCCTGGGGTCCAAGACACGAAGGCCCTGTGAGTTGTCCAAAGTGTGCTGCTGCAGCATAGACAGCAGACATTCACCACTTGTGGCTCTGACAAGGAACGAGAGCTATACTTGCGAGAGCATTCTCGGAGCTGCCAACCTGTGAACTGATCAAACTGAGTTACGTTGGTTCATGGATAATGAGTTCTGTAAGCCACCACTTCAATTCTTACTTAAGGAGAGCCTATACGCTTTCATTTACATACCCATATATGCTGAAAGACATATATGGGTCTCTGCTTGAATTAAAAAAAAGAAAAGTGCCTACACTCACATTTGGTATTACAGGCATGTAATGTACTACTACTTTAGCTGAACCTAATATAGTATTCCTCTCCGGCATTCCTTAATGCACTGTGGAGAAAATAAAGTAATATAAAATCTATTCCATACCAATGGCTCATGCATGTCTCCCTCTTTCTCACAGCTCTGCGTACTGGAGCCACGGTCAACGCTGCTGAGCCACCGGGTGCGCCCAGAAGGAAGTGCACCCGAACAGATTGAGGTGGTCCTGAGGCTATCTGCACTGTCTCCCCGCCGTGAGGATGCCTCACGGTCCTCCTCCCGGCGAGAGGCCCACTCGGCTCCGTCCAGAGCACGCCGCCTCTCAGAGGACCTGCTGCCCGAGGCCTGGCGTCAGCGCAGCAGCCTCTTTGACAGCTTCTCTCCAACTCGAAGGCCCACGCATCGCCGATCACGTGAGCTCTTTTCCTTGCCACCACACCGAGTGCCGAGATCTTTTGTTTCACCTGGAAGAATAGAAGTGTCTTTGGCATGACGTGTCTCCTTGCCTTCTTTGGTTTGACTGTGGTTTGACAAGTGGCAGAGTGACACTGTTTATTCGGAACAAAAGGCGCGCCTGCACACACACACACGCACGCACGCAGTGGAATCTCATTGATGCAATTCTGCATAATACGTTTTTCGGGATAGAGTCGAGTCCCGCTTCAACTAAATTCACGGGACACGCGAAAAATTTCGTTGTGGCGGAACTTAATTGACGCGAAATTGGTATGTATATAGGTATGCCAAACGGCAAAGCCGCGAACGAAACTAAAATCATCGTCCGGGAAATCTTCGCGATGGCGTGGGGGCAAAGGTTGAGACGTACCGAAGGCAGTCGATAAAGTGTCAACTTCACGAGAGAATGCATTTTGCGCCGCTGTTACAGCATTTTTCGTACATTTCGGCCGATCGCGAAACACTCATTTCGCGGCACATGCACCGTCGCAATGAAGCGGCTTGAATTATCACAATTTCACTGCATATTTACGACAAAGTCTAAGCTTGGCAAGCTTGCGCTTACCGGACGTGTTATTTGCAGAAGTCGGTCAACCTGGATTTCTTACGCTTAACGGTAACCAAAGGCATTACGCGAGTCTCAGTCCATTAAAAGAGCCATCGCAATCGTGGGTTCTGATAACTTTTCTGATGAGGTGAAAAGGATCCATTACTTTCAAAGCAGTCGCCGGAGTCAGTGTGTCTAGCGGATTGTCATTTTCTTCAGACGAGGAGACGTTAGCATCTTGTTGACAACAGCGGCTGCGGCGCGGCGTGGGTGCTATCTTGAAAGCAATCGGCGACGTGCACAAAGTGAGCGCCTGCGCGGGCCTCATCTTCAAAGCGATCTGCGATGTGGGCAAAGTGCAACTAGTGCCGGTGGAGTCGTGTGTGCTGTACTTTTGACGTTTAGTTCTCGGTGAAGCGAGAGAGGGCACGGAGGTCAATTCGCTCGCTGCTATTGCCGCGCCTTCTCACTCCAGCGTGTTGACACCGAGTTACCTGTGTGCGTGTGACACTGTGCTCGGTAATTAAGCTAGCAAATGTTTACAAGTTTATACGGCCAATAAAACTACTATCCTTAGTTCGTATAGCTGTCTACTAATCTGCTATTGCAATCGATGCTTCACCTTTCAGGCGAAACTGCGAGATTTTTTCCTTCCGCTTTCTGCCTCGGTGATCATATGTGCCTTCTCCTCGAGAGAGCGAAATTTACGCTTCTTCGTTGGCATAGCCATTTTGACCGGACACAGACCACGGAAACTGGCAGCGATTGCGGTGATACTCTGCAGTCTTGCGCAGGCGTGGCTATGGATTGCAGAGGCTTAAATCGGTACTTTGAATTTGATTTCGTTCGCGAAAACCTCGTTCAAGTGGACATATGATCATCACAGCTTTCGAAGGGCCTTCTAATTTGACTACTTGGCAGTTCCAATTTAATTCAGTCCCAGTTTCGTTCACGAAAAGTTCGTTGAAGCTGAAATACCAAATAAAACGCCTTCATTATGAAGGGACTTTTTTTGTATTACTTTCTATGGGCAGCTGAAGGGGGGGAATCAGAAAATCTTTGTTGTGGCAGAAATTTCGTTGTAGCGGCATTCGTTGTAGGGGGATTCGACTGTAATACATTTTTTTCTTTTCTCGATAATACAATTTGCTTGGATAATACGTCGGATGATTTGATTTATTTTCCGGTTTCTGTGAAAATCGTATCAACGAGATTCCACTGTACATGTATCAACGAGATTCCACTGTACATACATGTGTGTGTACGCACGTACACACATACGCATGCACAGTTACTCAATATACAAATGCTAAGAGATTTTGATCAAAGCAGAATTCTCCTCTACAACAGTGCAAGCAAATTACATGTAGTATGACACTTAGTTGCTTTTAAAGGATTCAAACTGTAGGTGTAGATATCCTGTGAAATTAAAACTAAGTTGTTATATTCATTTTTTTTTGTCAGTTATCTCTTCAGCATTTAATATTCATTTTATAAACCTACATTGAGGTTACAGGGGCTCTGGAAATATATCTGACGTGTGGGGGTGAGGTCTGGGGGCTCATGTCGCATCGTGTAGTTCACTTCTCTCTCTCTCTCTCTCTCTCTCTCTATATATATATATATATATATATATATATATATATATATATATATTATTTCTCAAAGTGTGGGACAAAATACATGGGCATTCCAGTTACTTTTGTGCTTCATTGTATGAAACAGCATTTTGGTAAAAACATAAGTGGAACAACAGTGCATTTTTACTGCGAGTTTGAAGGTGCATTTCTTCAAACTGGTGCCATTCTGGAAATTCATTCCAAGTGGATACGCCTGGCAAGCTCACCGGCTACAATTCGTAAATTGCAATATGCATCGTAAAGTAATTAAGAAGTTAATTAGTTAATTTTTGTTCATTAGTTGAGTATGTGTTTGTTTTCGTGTGCTACTAATGTCCGCCTCATCGAATAACCCAGCTCAACGATAAGAATTATGCTACCTGCCACAGGCGACTTGTAAAAATTCCGTAAAACTTTAAAATGAACACCCTGTGTATCAACGACCACTGACGAAGCACAGTGCAGAGAATGGAAGGCTGCAGTCTGATTTAAATCGTGCTTTTCTAGGAATCGGCTTCCACCGGTGTTAATTATCTTCTCTCTCTCTCCCTTTTATCTCTTCCCTTTCTACGTTCCCCTAGCATAGGGTAGCCAACCGGACTCTTGACTGGTTAACATCCCTGCCTTCCTTATATTCCTCCCTCTTGCTTTTTGGAGCTTCCAAAACCAAAATGTCTTGCAGCGAAGAGTCAAACAAAACTTTGCACAAGCCCGCATAACTTTCTGGTATCAAAATTAGTATTTTAGTGGGAAATTTTTTTTGCTGGGAGGTGCTTTTACTATTGAAATGTGTAGCATGACCTCATCAAGTAACAAGGATGGACTTTAGTGTTGCTTTCAGAGGTGCGCGTGATGAAAATGTACTATTGATGCAGATCTAGACGTGATATTTTAGGAAGAATGCAGGCGTTCAAGACTAACACATTCAACAAACTGGTGGCATTTCCCCCAATGACATTCGGTTCTTACATCACCATCCTATTGTATGATTTACTCGGCGATATTTTCGTTAGAAATTTCTGACCTTTCAAGAGATGGGGTCTACGTCTGGTTACCCAATGTGGGTTGTCGTACTTTCATTGCATAGCTCATCTCGATTGGCAGAGGAATATAGATCGTCTTTGTTGTTTTCTATTTCCTCCCACGTATTTTGCAATTTGTAATAAAATCCTGCATAAGGTATCTGTCTGTTTAAATAATGTTCATATATCTAAATGGCTTTTTATCAGTCGAAGTTTACTGTAACTGCTCGCTATTTTATTATTGCGATATCAATTATATAGACACTCCAGGTGCATTTCTACCACCGCCGTCGCCGTGAGGTTCTGTATTAAGTCCCTGGGCAGGCGCTGTCCCGGGCAATAAGATTGTAGCCGTGCGCCGTATGCTCTATGTGCGAGTGAAAGCGCGAGGGTGAGCCGGGGATCGCGGCTCGCGCACGCAAGGGTGGGAAGCGGGAAAGAAGGGCGCGTTTTACTCCACGCCGCCCGAGCGATCACACACGCCCGCCGTGCTGCAAGGCTCCGGGGGGAGGCCGTGTACAACGCCGTGCGCTTCCGCCCGGGCAGCTGTATCTTGAAAGCCATCTGCGGCAGGGGCAGAGTCCTTCCTCCCTGCGCTGTGTTTTCAGGCTTAGTTCGCATTGATGCGAGCGGTGGGACGAAGGTCAATTCGTTCGCTGCTGCTGCCGTGCTTACTCACTACAGCGTTTTGACAGCCCGTTTCCGCGGTCATCGAGTGAGATGCGTTCATGTTTGCTTGTGCGCGCGCGACACCATGCTTGTTAGCTTAGTTAGTATGCCTATGTTTACAAGTTTACACGGCTGATAAAACTACCATCCATACAGCGTATGCATATAGCTGTCCACTGGTTCACAATCGCAATCGATGCGTCGCCTTTCGGCTGAAACTGCGACTTTTTGACTGAGAAGATAAGAGCGTCGTTATCTTTGTCGGCAGCAAGATAGGAACCAGGAGAAATAATAGCAATGTTGATGTAATACTTAATATATGTTTACCTGCAGCCAGTCTCTGATGTTCTTGTAGTCAGAAAAAAAAAATTCTATTGGAATTGAGCTAAAAAAAACAACATTGCGTGTGCTTCGAAAACAAGCACACCCTTCTAGCATACACATAGGCCCCATGTACTTTCCAAAGTACACCTACATTCATTTTCTTGCGATGCTATGAATATGTATAATATATAGAATGTAATACATGCATTCATCGTTTACGCCATTCTTTTCTAAAACTTCCACACAAACTTCAGCTTCGAGAAGCACATGCTATGCTAACAAAAAATAAAGAAGGTGCATGTACAGTAGCACCTGCTATGTTCAGCACTTCTTTGGCGATGAATAGATCAAATACATCATGCAGCTGACAAAAAACTACAATGGCGGGACCCTTCTTAGCAAAATGGTGTACTAAGGAACACAGTATGTTCGTCAATTATTTACAAATGAAAATGGTACTGTACTTTATGTACACTGGGCATTAATGGTTTAACTAGCCAAAGTAGTCGCTAGCCTCACGAGTGGTGGGAGGGAAGAGGAGGGCGGGGGGGTTGGTCGGAACAGCTTTGAGTGTGGGAGCATGCCTCCACTGGTTCAGAACCTGTTGGGGCGACTGCCCCACTGCCCCCCCGGTTCCCGAGCCCCTGGTTACAGTTTTGATTGTCGATCATTTTACGTGTCTTAATGTTTCCAATGTTCAATTTATAATGTTACTACTTGGTTTTTCATTGTCAATTCCTGCCCATTTATGTACAATTGAATGTATATTCTGTGTACAGATGCAATCCAGCCTTTTGTATGATCTTGTCGAGCGGTTAGTTTTGTGATGCTGTTTTCATTATTCTCTCAGTGCTCAGTACTTGTCAGTTCATATTCATCTGCTCACAAGACCTCATTCCTTTACATGCTTAACATGAGAGGTACCACTACGATGTCTTCACTTTGGGACCTGTTCTTGTATATACTACTTATTCTATAGTTCACTTTTACCACATATGGACATCATTAAACTTCAAACTTCAAGGTACAGCAGTTTGTGACTTGGAAGAAACTTGTGCCTTTGAAACCATATTGCCACTTGGCAGCAGTGAATGCAGCACGCGCCGTAGGCTGTTGAGGAATCTAATGACGTGGCTGTCATGCTGTCTGCCATTTATTGGGATACCATTGTACATTCTGGATTATACACTGAGATAACTACTCATGTTTGAGAATGTACTACAGTAATTGTTTCTCGCATGTACACTTTGATAAGTTGGGCCCACCATTCTACATATGGCTACATTTGAGATGCATGAATATTCTGATGTCGTGAGCATATCAGGTGACAACATAAGTGTGATAATACATAGCATGTTTAATCTGACAAAATGTACTACATAGCACATGCTCTTGCTTTTTACACGCTGTTTCTCGAATTGAGTTTCTCGAATTGAAGTGGGCAGTCGACTGAAGCTCATGTCATACTATCCACATACGTTGCTCTTGCAGGTTCCGGTGGTGACGGCTGCTGGGGTGCATCGATGCTGTCAGCAGCACGTAGTGGCTCTCCGCTGTCTTTTGCGCCCCGACGGCTGCTGTCATCGCCTGCCGGTGGAGACCTGTCGAGCGAAGAAGAGGAGGAATGCCTGGCCCACCTCGCCTCAGAGCTCGGAGGCAGCGGCACTGCTTCGACCGGGAGAAGCCGCCTCAAGGAGCACCGGCGCCACCGGCTGGCATTCTCTCTTCACTCCAGCTCGGAGGACTCCCTGAGTGACCAGGGCACCTCTAGTCTCCGGTCACACTCTCTCGCAGGAAATGCCACTGCGGGTGAGTCAGGGCGCAGGGCCTTTCATCTCGTTGACATGCATCTTTATCCTTTTACGCTTGAACATCGACATAATGAAGCTGCTACTCCCAGCCAAAATCAAGGATCTCGTAAAAGTGACACTTCTGTGCTTTTTAATTCCAAAATTTATGCTGTTGACTTTGCACTACAGCAAGTTTTGCTTGCAAACTTGTCACTGATTTTATTTGTGCTTATGCTTAATGAAGTCTGTCTTGGCCATTATTCTTTTTCCTCCTTTTTATTTTGAATTTGGATGTTTTCCTAAGTTACACAATGCTATATACAAACAACAGCTATTATCGAACGACACATTGATGTATTATGAATTTTAACAAAATATAATGAGTACATAATTCTAATTAGGGAATTTTCCTCCCAGAATGGTCTTGGCTGACAAGAGACAGGGGTGATTGGAGATAGCAAGGAGAGGCCTTTGTCCAATACACCTAAGTTAGACTGACAAAGATGATGAATAAGTAATATAATGCCAGAAATTTTGAAAAATTAATGCCTGAAGGTTCTAGGGCCAACAGTATAGTATGTATGGGGTTTCCAAGGTTGACAGTACAATTTACTGTAATGACTCTACCCTGGAACGAAGTTGCTTTAGCACACGTTTTGAACACAACCAAAGTCAACCACACAGAGTTCACACAGTGGACTCTGTGGACTAGACCACAACATGGTCATCACAACTGTATAACAAACTGCCATAGCTGTTCCTGTGACGGTATTGTGAACTTAAACCAGACCATTGGGGAAATTTCTTTCGCTTTTTCAGACTCGCTGAGAGCTGTTCACGACATGAAGAGGAGCGGCATCGGCGAAACAGCACGCCCACTCGGCGTCGTGATCCCAAGAAGTACCGGCACTCGATGAGTGACAGCGGCTTTGCGTCTTCCGATGCGTCCAGGCAAGTGCTACGCGTCGAAAAGTGCCACGTCAAGCTGAAGAGTGGTGGTGACCTGCCGGCTGACCGCACCGAACTCGACATTGGCTTGGGCCCCAGCCTAAGCTCTGGCCTGAGCTCGGGCCTGAACAGACTCAGTTTTAGCCTGGAGACCGACGGCTTCCGGCTTGGTGGCCGAGAGCGAAGGCTGGGGGGACTGCTCGACCGTGTGGCTGGCAATATCGGCTGGCGTCGCATGGGGTATGATGGTTCTATGTGAACTGACGTTGCAGTTGTGCTGCGGTATAGAATGCACTTTGTCTTTTGGCAGATGGAAAAAAAAAGAAAAAAAGTACCTTCACTAAGTATTTACGCAGATGAACGCTAGTCTTTCACATGCTGAGCTATTTGTAATGTGACTATATATTGTAATGCCGCACTCAGTTTTTAAAATCTTTTTTGAGGCCTATTGCCAGCAAGAGTTTGTGCAAGAGAGAAACGCAGTCTCTTGTTTGCTTGCTTGAAGTTTGAACTGTGTTTTTGCAAACACAGATCCAACACTTCACTCCATTGAAGACATTAAGCAAGTTTAGAAATAAAGCTCCCATATTTGGGAACTCGTTGCAGCTTGCTATTGCAGCTTGCTATTGTAGCTTTGTTGTTGTTTTTGCTAAGTTTACGACTCTGGCTCACTGTGTACAAATGTTTCTCTGCGTCCTAGCCCTGGCTTCCGACCTCAGGTTCTTGTTCTCGCGTCACAGGGCCAGTCTCGATGGCCGTTGAATGTTGAGCTTAACAATGCCTATATGGACTTATTCAAAGTTATGGGGGCCTATTGACATATTGCAACTGCCATTGAGTAGGCTAATATGGCAGAGAATTGGTGCTGCACTAGTTTAGTGCTTATTAACAGAAAGAAATGAGCTTCAATTATATTTCAGCTGTGACTGCCGTCGGCAACCATTGTGCCCTTGAGTGGTAATACGAGAAGTGTGGCCTGCCCTTTGCAAGTGGGACTGTGCCTTCTAATTTAAGTCCGCAGGCACGAGAATCAACCTCACGGAAAAGGGAGAATGATTGTTGACGTTAGGTTCATATGTATATTTGAACACTCTATGCTATATATACTTGGCACTTAGGTTCTCAGTTCTTCTCAGTTCTATTGTTTTTTGTTCATTTTGGGGATTTGCCCCAGGCATATGTAACTAAAAAAAAATACGAACAAAAGTGGCATCAAAAGTATCAAATGCTGTTGGCATAACGTAAGCAAGCTGCTCAGAAGCAAGTAGTAAAGGTAGAGGTGCCTCATGTTTGCAGCCTTGCCCAGAGTGGTAACTGGGGCATTGTCTTTGTTATAATAGTGCTCTGTTTGTAACTATGATGCACAAGTAGAGCATTATTGGCTTAAAGTACAGAGTGACCTGTGATTGACCTCTTGTCATATGTTGCAGGAACTTGAAGTTGCAGTCTTTTAGCAGTTTTTCAGTTTCTGAAGCATTATATAAGTATTTTAGTTCATAGTTGTTGTGTCCTGTGGTGTCAGAAGAAAAGAAAAAAAGAAAAGGAAGTGCAAATCTTACAAATGTACACAGTAATGGTATTGTTTTTTCTTCAAAGAAAACCTGTTCAAGTTGATAACACAGATGTTAGAAAGATCCCTAGTCAAGGTGAGAGCCTATGTTCAACAGTTGGTACACCTTTTATATCATCGACATTTGCTAGGTTTCACATAATGCATAACTATGGACACGCTATGTGGAGTACCGTGGCTGGTGTTCAGCATAAACAACGAAATACCTGATGATCACTGCTGCTTTTGCTGTGCTTCTTGGTATAGAAAAAAAAAAAGAAAAAAAGAAAAATAGAGAAGAAAATGGGGGGTGGGGGGGGGGGGGGTTGTGAGATGTAGCTCACCTCCTAATGTTTCAGGATACCCCTTTCGTATCAGTGTTTGCACTTTGCAGAGGGGCCATATTATTATTTTATGGGCCATAGACTCATTTTAGGGTAAGCTCTGTTCTCTGGTAAGTTGGAAAGTTGGAACAGTTCAGGGACCTTTATTTAGATCTCTAATGCAAAGAGATAGGTAGGTGGCCGTGTGAACCAGAGAGCTATCAGGTGTAGGTGGTGTTGTTAAGATTAAGAAAAAGAAATGGAGTGGTGCATAGGCTAGATAACTGGTGGTCTATAAGAGTAACAAAATGTTTGCCAAGGGCAGGGAAATACACTCAGTGGTGGCAGAAAAGTTGGCGGAGTTAGTGATGTTACTAGGAAACTTGCAGGCATAGGATGGAGACAGTTGCCACAGGACAGGGGTAAGTTGAGATTGCTAAGAGAGGCCTTCATCCTGCAGAGGACCTAAATAATTATTTTTTTAAATATAGAGGAGGATTAAGCAATGCTGCTGATTATCTTTTTCTCGTTTACTCAGTGCAGTCATGTGAAGTTGAGCTCCTAGTAATATGAATAGAATTCTCATGTTTCTGTTACAGGAATACTACTGTAGCAGTCGTGAGAGATTCAACTAGTGAATTGTTTTACTGAATACTACTACTGCTACGCGAGGCAATATCGCAAATTGTGACTTTTCTCACTGTGCCATTAAGAAAGATTGACACTTTCTTTTTTTTTTTTGTGGATCATGTGTTCCTGTCAGTTTCCCGAAACTTGCTAGCAACAATGGGCAACACAACCTTTATGCTTTTAAATAAAGTTCTAAGAGTGTGAACAGATATGTGCTTGGTATGGAGATCATTGACAGAACAAATTTTTCTTTTTAGTTCAGTTGAATTGTTTATATTACAGGTGAACAAAAGGAAGGGGTCTAAAAATATAGGCAGCGTACATTTTATTCTCAATTGTGTTCAGGAAATGTGTGAAAGCCGAGCACTTTTTCTAACAGTGATATCTTGAACTGGCTAGCTGCAGTTGGATTTTTGTGCAAAACATGCTTTTATCATTGCACTATTCACTGACCTGGTTCTCTTAGTTCTTCTTTGGCAGTGTTGCATGTGAGGCCTTCTCAATGTTACATACTCAGTGTTCAGAAGCATAACCCTCTTAAGGCATGGAGTGTCAGTTCCTGCAAAAAAAGAAAAAAAAAAGAAGAAAACTTCTACAAGCATTGCTCAACTACTTGAACAGGTACTCACTTAGTCATTCTCTTTAGCACAATTAAAAACTTTCAGGTGGCCTGTTAACTTCTCATGTGTGGTCTGCATGGCCTTCCCAACTATACTAGCTCCCCTTTCCTGTACAATCTTTAGGCAGCTCTCTTGTCTGTCCTCTCACATATTCATCACAGCAGCACAGTGCAGCCTGTACGGAGGTGTGCTCTATGTATGGGGCCAGAGAACCCAACTTGACTTTGAGACCACTGCTGTAAAGCAAGGTGGCGTTGCTTAACCAGAATATGTAACCATGCAATCTATATCCACTCGTAGGTTTGACCTGCATTTAGGTGCACATTCTTTTGGACTGCACTTTAGCACGCTCGTTGGCTGTTGTAGTTTAAAGAAAATGGTTTTAACTCTCCACAACATTCAACTTCACAATTTTCCTCAAACACAAACAGACATGAAACGTAATATAATGAACTTAGGTCTAGTAGAACTTGCATTGTAACAGAACTTACCACTTCTTTGTGTCCTTAATTGTTTAATCAGCAGTCGTGTACTTCACTTTTTAACGAAGCTTTCTCATATCAGATAGTAGTTTTGTCACGGAATGAAACACATCAACTCAGGCCCAGCTAATTACGCATACTTTAGTTTCCGCTGTTTCCAGTTCGTGTTACATT
Source organism: Dermacentor silvarum (assembly GCF_013339745.2). Taxonomy (NCBI): domain Eukaryota; kingdom Metazoa; phylum Arthropoda; class Arachnida; order Ixodida; family Ixodidae; genus Dermacentor; species Dermacentor silvarum. Next base: position 135,888,690 of record NC_051155.1, read on the forward strand.
GGTGTAGTTCTAGCTTTCATGCCCAGATGAAAGTTCATGATGCCACCTTTAGTGACTAGATGCGTAGCTGTGTGATGTAGCACTCTCGAGTTACTGCGCTTATTGGGTGTTCTACCTTAAAATTTCCATGTCACGTTTTATTCTGTTAGTGTAGCACATGCTTTGGCAGCAACAGCAAATGAAAAAAAAAAAAAGAGAGAGAAAGAGAGCCGGTAATAGGAAATCAATTAGAAGGTGTCCTGTAAAAGGCTTTAAATTACTTATGCACATACAAAGACAAAGGTTCGCAGGCAGGTGGAGACGTGACATGTGTGATCATCGGTGGGGGAACTAGGAATGTCGCTGGAGGCAATGTTTCGTCAAGGGGACTTGCCTTTGTCGGGGCAATTGTTTTGCCACTCTGTGTAAACGTTGGCCCCATTGGCATCCCCTTTCGACCACTGGTGATCAGTTTATGTGCTATGGTTGCTGCAGAGGGTTTTGTAGGATACTTGGAACCGTGATTAATGTACACAGGATCCCACTTTTAGTGGTAACAAGCAAGCAAGTGTATGGCTGTCAAATCTTACCCCTGATGTGCGGCAGGGGCCACAGCGGTAACCAAACATTTGTGCACTACCTCCAGTAGTGGGCTACTGTGTACAGTAAAGTGCTATCGTAAGCACCTCTGTGCAGTATTGCTTTATAAAACTGCGATAGTATGCTATTGACTGGACTGATCAACTAGTTCGAGCAAGTTTACGAGATTTCTATTTGTGCTCTCATTGTCGGCAAGACCAGCACAATCTTAGCTGCAAATGTTCGCCGTGAAATAGTGAAACATGCATGTTAGTAATTTCATCTTGGTAATGTGAAAACACTGCCCTAAAGCACATGCTGTATTTTCACGAATATGTATAATGCAGGGGGTGACTATTGATTACCAAGGAAATAAGTAGTAATATCATTATTGCAATGCAAAACATCGCCACGAGCTTAAATTAGAATGTTTTAGTGTACTGTGATGTGCGACAGTGTTTGCACGTACCAAGGCCGCGCAGACGTGTTTTGAAGTTGATCATCTGGACCTCCGAACCGCTACGCATTGTCACTCTCCTTTCCCTTTTGCTTCTCTCTCACTTCCTTGCAGTTGTGTGCTCCCTCCTGTGCATGTGCATATCTATTCTGCCCTACGACATTGCGAGGTTGGCTTTTCTGCAAAACTTAGTTATCAGGTGGTTGAGCTTGCCACATTTTAAAGCGTGAAATGTACTGGGTTTCAGTTGACAGTTGGGTATGGTAGGGCATTGTTTCAAGTACTATGCAAGGTACCTTCTCAAGCTGGTTATCTCGTGAAAGAAAAAAAGAAACAATCTGCTATTTCATTCACGTAAATAGTGTAGTTTTCGCTCCTGTTGTCATTTTTTTCCCCTCCTGTTGTCAAGCTGCATAATGGTACCAAGTGCGCTTACCTCGTAAATTAAGTCTTGCCTTTATCATACAGGTTATAGCCAAGGCGTGACTCCTTCAATGCATTGCCTTAAAGATTTGTATAGACGTCAAGTATAGATAGGTGAAAAAGAAAGATGAGAAACTAATGATATACCACAAGACAACACTCGTGCTATATGCAAGAAAATGCAGTTTTACACAGCTTGTAGCCTTAACCTCGTTGACTGTGGCCTTTCTGTTGGTGCAACCAATGTGTTCCACATTGAATGCTCATGAATGCCTTTGCTACTGAAAATTTTGCCTTATATGTATGCCTTTCAAGGTAGTTGCTGCTGATAAGGATGGAAATTTGGGAAGGTTGGTGAGTCGTGTTGGAATTATTTATAGTGCTAACAGGCCAGGACTTAAAGAGAAGACATAGGACGACGCATGGAAGCGCTTTATGTGTCTTACTTCTTTTCCTTCTGTCCCCGTCCATTAGTGCTAGAAACTGTTCCAATTGCTGCCGCTTGTTCTTGCCAGTGCTTCATACTTTCTGCTGTAAAAGGGGCCCTGAAATGCCTTCATTCATTGTTCGCTCTGTTTTAGTTCTTTGTAACGCCGCACCTTCACATATATAACCCACTTTTGCAATAAGTTGCCTCAGCATATTACAGCGCTCAAATAAGAAAAAAAAATGACTTTGTATCTGTGGTGCTAACAGTGTGTTTGCTTAATACGTCTCCAGGCTGCTATGTTTGATTTGTGCAGTTCTGTGAACGACATGTTATAGGGGTTGTGCTGCATAGGTTGGGAAAACAATCACGTGAATTAAAGTTGCAATCTGCATAAAGCAGATTCTCTTGCGTCTTGCTTTTTGTGTGTCGGTGGTTCATCAGCTCTGTAGTGTTGAATGCGGCCTTCAGCTATTGCCTCTTGGCAGCTATGTGTGTATGTGTGTGTGCAGAGCTGCGCTGCACTGAATTCTTGCGAATTTCCGGCGCCTACTAAAATTTTAGCTCTGTGATTTCAGAATCGTTGAGGGTAATGCACTTGCTTTATGTAATAACTAAGGCAGACAAAAGCCGGTCAACACTTCTACATAATATGTGAGGCACTGAGTGCGAATAGATAGTAAGCATGTTTTCGTCTGTCCTGTTGATACCGCAGGAGTTGTTTGGATAACTAATAACTACAGTGGAAGCCAAGTTGATGTATTATTTTCCTTGGTTTCCATTGTGGCATTTCCCATTAATTGCGGCAACTGCGGTTATCAGTGCATTTGGCTAAAGCATCTGAGGCCTTCTTGTTTTTAGTGATGTCTGGCAGATTTTCCTGTTTTTGATGATGTAATAGCAGGTCCATTAATTGTGTGACGTCTTGTAGACACAGAGCTACGATTGTTGATTCTGTCGTATTGAATGCATTCTGTGTCATTGGCCAGCTTGGCTAATGCACCAGCAATGACAAGAACTGAGTGAGTGTCCTAGAAACAAAAAAATTGCAGATTTGATTAGAGGTGTTTCAGGGCCCCTTTAATGCTTACTGCCTGCCTTGTTTTACTAAGTGTTGATGCTCCGTCCGACTTGACATGAAAATCATGTCAAAATTGCAGCTATTTTTGTAAAAGCTGTGTGTTTTCCATCTTGTTTGCGCAGTGATGGGATGCCACTTTCTTTGGTTAGTGATTATGGAACATCACGTTCTGCAGATATACTCCTTTTTTTTTTTAAACATGTGTCATACTTGCCTTGTGCCCTTGAAATACTATGTCTCTTCTCATTGAACTTGAGAAACTTTGCTTCTTTCAAAATATCAGTTCTGCAGAGAGCTAGTTTGTGGCCAACAAAAATGTACAGGAGCATTTGATGAAGGGAATCTGGCTTATTTGCATAAATGAATGACAGTTGTGATATAACAGGCAGCCAGCACGCTGCAACAGCGGGGGAGCCTGAAACCGCAGCGCACTGGCTGCCCATTGCTGGGTGACATAAGCAGAACGTTGCCTCGAGGGGTGCGGCTTTGCGCTCGCTACAGCCTCGCAGTTTCAGTTTTGTGCACTCTGATAGCTAAAATTCGTTGTGCCATGGTTCTGCGGGCAATCGCATTTTTCCATATCCAAAAGTTGATATGGCTTGTAGGGAGAGCTCGCTTCAATTTCCCAATTACGATGAGCCCACTGAAACTAAATATATAAAAGTTAATTGATGCATTTTTGTTAATTAGCGACTAATTACCCTGTATCACCCGTCACTCCGTGGTTGCCACCACTGATGACACATCTCCGAAGGAACTGTCCCTTTAATTCAAAATGGCTATTTTTAAATATTACTTCGTCTTTGTAGAAACACCCTGTATATTTAAATGGTATGACACAGGATGGGGAAATTGCACTGGTCATTTCTTCTACACCTAGATGTATAGACCAGTTCAACAGCACCTTAGGAAATTAACTTACTGTTATTATTTGAGGTAACATTTTACTGGGCATTTAAGCTTGTGTACTTATATTTAAAGTGCACGTTAAAAAGCCCCAGGTGGTGAAAATTAATCCGGAGTCCCCCACTACAGCATGCCCAGGGGTGGGACTCCTGCGCCGATTGCACATTTTCGATACAGACGCAAATTCCTGCACCAAACTGCGCCAAACACAGAAAATTGACCAAAATTGCACCATGCTGCGCCAGAACGGCTTCGGCAGTGGCCGTGAACAGCGCGCGGATTCGTTCTCCGAAAAAGAGTGCAGCCATTCACATTACCACCGTGTGACGGCACCTCCCGCAGAGTTTCTTGTAATTTTCGTGCTTATGACAATGGACTTTTCGGTGCTTCCGGCTGGCGCACGCGCGGCCACTGCTGGCTGTTGTTGCTGCTGTCGGAACGGCTAGGGCGGCTGTGTTTAGAGTGTGCTAGGATACGGTTGAGTGGGCTGAGCAGTGCAGCGCTCCCTAGCTGAGGTGCAAAGCAACAAAAAGCAGGCTGAGAGCGCTGCGAGCGAACTAGATATTTCGGAGGCACGCGCTGCAGCGGGGGGTGAAGCGGGCCGGCGTCTGTGTCCCCAAGGCCGGTATAACGTAAAACTATTTCAATCTGTTATTATGCCTATATGGGTGAGGCGTGAGCCATTTTGACCTATCACAAAGGGCCAATAGTAGATTTGGAATAAAAAGTCACAGTATCGCCTGAACGGCGAAGCATCGATTGCGACAGTAAATTAGTGGGCAGCTATACAAAGCAAGGCTAGTAGTTTTATCGGCCGTATAAAAAGCATTGGCAAACTAACCAAATTAACAAGCATGGTGTCACGCACGCACAGGCAAGCAGGAACACATCTCACTCGACTACTGCAGAAATTCGCTGTGAAAACGCTGGAGTGAGCGAGCGCGGCAGCAGCAACGAGTGAATTCACCTATGTGCTTGCGGCCTCGCTTCAACGCGAACTAAGTGGTGAAAACCAGCGCACACGAAGCTATTAGCACTCACACTATGTCCCTATCGCAGATCGCTTTCAAGATAGGGCCCGCGCAGCCGCGCCATATGCAGCAGCAGCTGGAGTAAAACGACCCCTCCCCCTGGTGCTTTGCGCGCGATGGAAGATGGCGCGCTTCGTCCCTGCTTTCCTCACTCGCGCGTGCGAAATTGAGCCGCCATCGTCGGCTCACCCTTGTCGGCTCACCCTTGTCGGCTCATCCTCACGCTTTCACTCGCACATACAGTATATGGCCCCTGGACTTTGTATGGAACATCATGGCGACAGCTACGCCAGAAATGCGCCTGGAGTGTCCATATAATCGCAACAAAAACGGATCGGAATAGTTTTACATTATACCAGCCTAGGGTGGATTGTGGCTCTCTCAGTCTGCAGTGACATTTGGTGACCCAGAAGTTACGTTACAGAGTCGATTGGACTGCATAATTTGAGAACATTTTCCGCTATTGTCATGAGCGTATAGGCACGGGAATATATAGTTTGATCGTTGTACAACCGATCTTCCCTGCTTTACAAGAAAGCATGGGCCGAGCCACCGCTCAACCCACTCTTCCATATTCTAGTACGCTATAGCTACAAAGTGCGCTTCTACTACGAGCTTTCTGTTGGGTTATTCTGTGTCTTGTCGTGGTTTCGAAGTGCACTGCCATATTCCATTATTCCACCAAAATTCAGATTGGCCTGCTCCAAACTGCTTCAATATGAAATTTTATCTGCTCCAAAATGAAATTTAGTCTGCTCCAAGCTGCTCCAAAATACTATTTTGTCTGCTCCAAACTGCTCCAAAACGCATTTTGACCTGCTCCAGAAATTGCGCCAAAATTACTTTGGCCAGTCCCACCCCTGCATGCCTCATAATCAGATCGTGGTTTTTCCACGTAAGATCCTGAAATTTAATTTTTACTGGTCACAAAGGACAGGTCGGCACTACTCTTGCTTCAATCAAATGGTATATTTCTGAAACCTCGTGTAAAAATTCTAGTAAATCATAATTTTCTTAATAAATTGCTTGTGAATGTTTGGAAATTGATGAGAACTATAATTTTACTCTCGATAACATGTTCTTATCCTAGCGGTCTTAGTCTTCTCTCTCCTCCTTTTTTTTTAAACAAATACTACTCATGTATATTCTGTAATCAGTTTAATTATGAAGAAGGCTGCTTAATTATGAACCAGACTGCCATAGCAATCACAGTGTTAAATTAAACCTTGAGGCCACCAACTAGCACTGTTTTATTCTGCACCACACTTCTACGGCTCTTTCTTTCTTCCTTCCTTCCTTTCTTTTTTTTTCTTTTATATTTGTGAAGATTTGAAGAATTCGTGGCTGTTGTGGCATTGTAGAGCCAGTGTTTATGAGATGTCCTTGTTTTGTTCTGCAGAACAGTGTTTTAGTCTGTATCACCATGATCTGTATAGAAATTGTTGCACAACCATGTTAGTTGCTTGGCATTTTTGCTTACATGCATATATAAAATCTTCGTTACAGTGCCATAGATATTTGAATAAGTACATGCTTTGACGTTTATGGTCTTATTTGGATGAACTGTTGGTCATATCGCGGTTTTCGAAATATGTGTAACTATATTATTTTGTCGTTCTGTACAGTGGCATATTGTGTGCATCAGGCACTCGCTTCGTTTACATTTATTTATTTATACCTGCTGCTCGTTTTGTTTATTGTTCTTTGTTTTAGGTGATATTGGGGTAAGTCGGGACGTTACAGTGGGTACCACCTGTAAATATTAGTGCGTATTATTACAACGTTCAGTATTGGTTTGTTGCTGTAGTGATCTATAGTAGTTATTGCTTTCGTTTTTAGAGAAGTTTATTACTTTTATGTGCTTACTGGGGCAATAAAGAATACTTGTTTCTCACTTTTTTCGTCTGCGTTGTTATTTGACATAATCGAAGGGTTAAGCCCGTTTCACATGGTGCGATTTTGCAGTGCGTTTTCCGCAGATGCGAAATTCATGGATCTACGGCAGCTGCGTTTTTCGCATACTCGTTAAGCATTCTGACTGGCGATGACGTTTGAGCGAACCGCCTCCTATTGGTCGTCTGTTTCCACCGCTACAGTGGCTACCACCGCATCTGCGTTTTTCGCAGAGAATACTTCTAGTTCACTGTAGCAGATAAGTTAGCACGCCGAACATCGAAAAAACGCACGCACGAAGGGTCCGGCGGCCTATTTTCTGCAGCTGAGAATTCGCACGTGCGAATGTTCGGCGTGCTGAACTTCTCTGTATATAGCCACTGTAGCGGTGGTAACAGATGACCAATAGTAAGCGGCTCGCTCATACATCATCGCCAGTCAGAATGCTTAACGAGTATGCGAAAAACGCAGCTGCCGTAGATTCATGAATTTCGCATCTGCGGAAATCGCAGCTGCGAAAAACGCACTGCAATATCGCACCATGTGAAACGGGCTTTAAACAACGGTAACGTCACGACAAGCACATGAATGCGTAATAAGGGTGCCATTTTTGAAACCGAAACCGAAATTGGACGAGCGGTGCTTAAGCTTTTAGTTTTAACAGCACTGTAAGCCAGCTTTATGTAATTTGCGTAACATCGGGACTTCCAGTCTGATTTAGTTAGCACCTCTTTAACATGGGTGCCACAAACGGTAAGTTTAAATCGACGCGCATACTAAAATTGGACGGCAGCGGAAGCCCGTCGCAAATGGCGTCGGTCGAGAAAAGAGCCATGTGATTTCGTTCCGTCGTCTGCACAGTAACATTGAAAATATTCTTAAAGCTGGGTATTCTGAAACCGCTGGAATAGGCTGCAGTGTCATTTCTCTGTTTTGGACTTTTCAAGCAAGCGGCTCAAAGTGGTGTCGCTTTAAATACTAAGGTTAGTGCCTACTTTTCTTATTTGTCTCGCGTGCCGTAACGGTTACTTCATCGCTCATTCCGACCGACTTCGAGATCCGACCGAGATGTATCTGCGCGTGCTTGAACTCTCGAACTTTGAACTCGCGGAAACGGCAACGCCTATATTCGTTAATAAATGCCGAGGCTCTTCGCGTTTGCTCTACGCCTACAAAAACGAAGGGCCCTTTTATGTATAGGTCGATTGATAATTGCTCCAATAGTGCGCGTGGTTCAAAACATTTTAGCTATTTAAAGCCGGTTGCTGCGCGCATGTGGAGGATCCGCGCTATCTGCGATTTCGAGAGCAGATCATGCTTCATTGTTCGCTTGCAAATAGAACGCGGCAAGACACATAATCGCGACGCCTAAATTCTCGGTTAGCGTGAATGAAATTACACACTTTTTCCACTTTTCTAGAGGCACATGGGATTCACATGTATCAAAAACTCATTTAGCTCGAAAGTTGTGAAACGTTATTCAGGTTTCTTGTGAAATTTTTCTGTGGCTCATTGACCGAAAGCACTGCAAAATTTTTCTTGCCGGGCGCCCACGCACGTTTTCTTGCCAATGTGTGATTATACTTCCTTTTATCTTGAGTAAAAAATACCGTTTTGTTACTGTCATTTCGAAGGACGCCCACTTATTAAGGTATATATATATAGAGAGAGAGGTTGGCGCAAGTTGACGATTCCGCAGCTGCCTGCCCTAGCTAGCTTGTAGCGTTTCTTTTTGCAGTGCATTTACTAAAACGTATAGAAGAATATCTAGGGGCCTGTTATAGTTTCCGTGCTATGATTGCAAGTTTGATTGCCAACTTGTCTATAGTTCTGTTCATTAAAATGTTTCACTACCTTTATCTTGAAAAAAAGTATATGCAACAGCCACTGAAGTTGCTGTTCTGATGCATGCTTATGGACTATGAATACGGCAGTTGTTTGCTTACCTTGGTGTATTATTTGACTGTTTGACTCATGACAATAAAAGATAATGGCAAAAGGCCTGGCAAAGATTATAGCAGAATACTGTTTTTACTACTATGCAACTGACATTGGGATTATGCATGTTTACAGCCACAAGTGAAGCATGCCCTTCTCAGATAGCAGAGACAGCGTGGTATACATTGTTTGCATATTGATTACGTACTTATACGCTTACAAGTGGGTTGCTGTTCATTGTTGTGCATCACTGTCACCGAATGGCGAAAGTTATCATTGTTGGACTTGCCGAGCTTGTTTATTAAGGCGAACTTCCTGGTAAGCCACTCTGTGGTTTACCTAGCAACTCTGGTATGATCATTTCATGTCCGGTCGTAACCGCAGCTGTTAATGATAACACCCGCTGACCATTGCGAGTGTACTTGTCACACCCAGAGAGGTTCACAGGCCGACATAGATGTACAGTGGCTGCCCGATTGTCTTGCTACTAAACAAGCTTGGCAAAAGGTTTGTGACAAAAGGTTTGTCAAAAGGCGTTTCATAAGGCATTGCTTTTCTCTCTCAATTCTTTATGCCTCAAGTGTATAGGTAACCTACACTTGACATTACTTAACTATTGACTGTGCTGAAATAATGGAGCTACGTATGCAGTCTTAAGAAATGAACACTGCTTGCACAAACGTACATACTTTGCTTTCACATCAAGTGCAATGCAATGTAATATAATAGCATTTTATTCCCGCCAGAAAATATAGAGGTGACTATGAATAAAAGCTGTGTCTAGGAGAGTCTTGGCAGACGCCCACAAACTCCGTTGTAGAAGGCTGTCAATCAAGAGCTGCTTAAATGCAAGAGTGCAAAGATAAAACCACACCTTGACATGTATAAAAATGTAAATACATAAAGCTATAAGATCTGATAGACAGATGCAGTGAGAGAACATAAAAGCGACTACAGGACTTCGATCATACTCAAAGAAACAACTATATGTACAAAAAAATTCATTGAAGATTTAGTGGCTTACATGACATAATACCTACCCCACGTATGTTGCACTTGTTCAGAAAAGGTGCTAGAACTCGCAATCTAGAATAATCTGTTCTGGCAGCAGCCACTTTCTTTGTGGTGTATAGCTAGTTTGCTTATGAATCTGCAGTTTTCTTAAACATTTTTCCTTGAATGCCAAACCTTATGCTTGTACAAGCCAGATATAGGTAGGTACTACATCCAGTTGCAGAAATAAGAAATATGTCATGAATGTGACAGGTCATATGGTATAATAAACAGCACATATCTTTTAAAAACTCTTAGTTAAGTGAAATTATAATGGATCATTCTCACTGAGTATATCGATTGAAGTCTATTTTGTTTTTGTATTTTATATATTATTTATTCTACTATGTATATGTTTATCTATTATGTCTATTATTTTATATTTTAATGTCTAGCGGAGAGTTGTTGCTGACCTTACCTTTGTTGTCTGTAAGGGGCCTCAGAAGATTTAAAGCTGCTGAGTAGTTGCTCTTCGTTTGGATTTCTTTCCCTCGCTTAATGGGATAAATAAAGGTACTCTTAAGCAATCTTTAGGACATCTCACATTCACAGCATCCACTGAGAAGTGAGTCATGTTTAGTTGACCTTGATGTTGTCATGGTGTGACAAGGCAAATAATCTGGTAATGACAAGGAAGATATATAGGTTGTGTACATAACTACAGAATGGTGCTCTCCGACTTTAGCGGTCCATTCGCTATCTTGGCCATCACTCATCTGCCCTTCATCTACAAATATTCTCTGTAAATGTGTTTTTACCTCCTCATCGTTTTATAACAGCACTTAGCACTGATAATTTATCGACATCATCATGCAACACATCTGTGACATGCTGTCTCCTCCCTTTGCCATGCATCTCTTGCAGATGGATTTCAACTCTGCGCTATCTGGGGCAGGCGACTTTGGCACCTATCAGAAGCTGCTGGTGATGTTGCTGGTGGTTCCCTCTGGCGCTCTTTGTGCGCTCGTCTACTTCACCCAGTACTTCATCATCCTCATCCCCGAGCATTATTCGTGCCGTCTCGCTGAGGTTCCCCAAGCTTTGCTAAATGCGTCCAATCTCACGTCCGATCTCCTGAGGACTCTGGCCTTGCCGCCTGACGAAGAAGGCAAGGGAACACTCAGCCAGTGTCAAATGTACGATGTCAACTTGACATCTCTTGTTGAGGCTGGCACTGTAGAGGTGAATGCTTCGTGGGACACGGTGGGCTGCCAAAATGGCTGGGACTATAATTTTGGCAACCTCTATCCAACGATCGCTACGGAGGTAAGAATTCAAACCTGTAAGACTTTCATCCTGGTTCTCTTTTAAAAATGCAAAAGCTAAACTATTATTGCATTTGTTATTGATCAGTGAGTTGGGGCAGGTATCAATTTCATTGGCTGCTGTGTAGTATCTTCTATAATATTTTTAGCCTGGTGCTACTTATTAACATTTGAAAGTGTGTGTAGGTGTGTTTTGTTGTTGTAATTAAGTTCTGTATAACAGTTTGGGTAGTGATAGCAAGAAAAAAAATTCGGGTTAATATTTTAAGAGGTAACAGCTTAAATATTTGAACAAATAATGAGAATGCACAGGACTTGGCCCTTCTTACCTAGTAAAGTGCTTATATGTTCTGACTGTGGTAACTTAGCAGAAAATGGTGGATAAGGACGCAGACCACAAACAGACAAGGACGCACACCACTATCAACATGTTTATCAACGGTAGACCACGCAATGATATATGCACTATTTGATGTGAATGCGCTTCATCACCTCATCGTGTCAGTGTGTGCCACTTTGTGCTAAATTATCACAGTCAGAATGTATGACCAATAAGCCCAACAGTCAGGCCTTCTAATGTTTGTACATGCTGAGAAAAAGAAGGAAAGTGGAAACACATTGAAACAAGAAAGAACGCAGCCTGGAGACTGCACACAACTGGACTGCTGCTCTATTTATGTGATTTATTTGCAACCTTCCTTTTCAAGCAGGGATACTGACAATAGGGTTATGCAAGACAGTCTGTTGCAGTGAATGGCAAGAGTGTCAAGAAGATTTCACATGCTGCTAGTCAGAATAGTGTGCTCTTGCTCTGAAAAAATGGCACACCTACATGTAACACTAAGCCTTCATAGTGGTCACTGGCATAGCACCCAGTCTGCCAAATGTTGGTCTGACTGTGAGAAACCATGACTTTAGGAACACAACCACTCTTGCAAAGAAGGTATTGTATTTAACCCTTATTGCAGGCCTTACTTGGAAGGCCCATGTTATCTGTCTCACAATGAGCAGAGCTTGTTTTTAAAGGCAAAGACCACAGCAATGTTGGCTCATTGAGCAGCTTTTCTGAGCCTGAGAAAAACATTAGTGCAAGAAATCATATCAAGTTTTCGATGTGTCAACTACTTTCCGAAATACTATTTGCCTGTGTTGGAACTGTTGCAAAACTGGCTTTGCCAGGCTGTTTATTAAGTTATGATCACTTGGAGTGAGCAGTTGCTGCACCTAAGTCTTGAGGCTTGGAAATGCTTGATTAGGTCAAGACCAAATTAGGGCTTTCTTCAATGTTTCAAAGTCTAGGAAATACTAGTCTAGAATGCCCAGAAAGAACCTGGCAGAGGGTGTTTTTAGAATTCATTTTGGGTTATCAGTACATTTTTTAAATCCAGGTGGTTTTCCTCTTTCGCTTCCTATATTTATACATGTACTGCATCTCATGTGATAAAACCTTTCAATTAGTAGTGAGCACAGCATTTTGTGTTATCTCGTCTGCTGCCTTTTTCTTTGTGCTTTGCTCATAGGTATGTCTCAACTAGCTCACCTGGTTGTGTTGCTACAAGAAATCGTTATTAGGTCACAAAGCCTCTCATGAACGTTAGCCTGTGTCCACAAAAAGAACTTAGGAAATCTACTTCTTGTTTTCTTCCTTAGCTGAATATGGTGTGTGACCAAGGCCATCTCTCATATTACATACAAACCTTTTTCTATGCTGGAACCAGCATAGGTTCAGTATTTTTTGGCTTCATTGCAGACAGGTTAGTGTCATTTATTTACATTCTGCTCTTCTCTTCTGCAGCTTACCTTTATGCATGGTCACACTTTCTTGATGCATTTATCATTATTTGTGAAATTTCCACATAATGTGCATGCAATATCTTGTCCTATTTACTGGTTTTAATCGTGCAAACTGTGTGATATGCCATGTTATGTTTTGTTGGAACACATTTATTATGTCTGAAGTCTTTAAAAGTATCCAGAACAGGTTCTGCAAGTAGAAAGAGCTTGCAGTATTGATGCTGGTGTGTACATGTACATAATTTTTGACACACAAGGAAAGGAAACAAATTCGTGAATTTTTGGGCGACAGAATATAAGCAGTTGAGTCAAAAACAGTTGTCTTAGTTACTATGATGTGGCCTTCAGAACAGCTATTTACTAGAGGATTATGTACCTTGATGCTAAAGTTGTCTTGAAAATGATCGATGAGAATGTTTAGTGGCAGAGCTGTTGTGATTGCCCTAGCCGCTGTCTAATCTGGCTGCCTTTGCAGGTATGGCCGAAAGCCATCAATAGTTCTAAGCTATGCCCTGGCATGGCTGGCCGGCTTGGTGTCGTCTTTTGTGACAAACCTGGTTGGCTTCACCATTCTGCGCTTTCTTGTGGGAATGTGCATCATTCCACTTTCAGAAGATCCTTATGTGCTTAGTGAGTACCTGCTCCTAACATATTTTTATTTGTTTTTGTAGCGTTAGCTACACTGGCCTAGCCAAGCCCGTTTCGCGCGGCACATCAAGAGCCGTGCTGCGCATGCGCAAGGATCAGTGATGTCACACGGCTTGCGCACCGGAGCCACCGGAGCCGGCACCTCTCGCGCACTCCGCCGCCGCCGCGCGCGACTCACCGCTGCCGGTCTGCGCATTCCAGAGGAGTGACGTCGTAGCCGTGGTAGACGCACTGGCGCCGGCGCGCGCTCGCTGTGCAGTCGCCGTCTGACACTGCGCTGGAGCCGCTGCGCTTCTGACTGGCGTTTGCCAGTGTGGTATAGCCATGGAGAAGGAGAGCGCAAATGCTGCTCAACAGCGCAGAAGAACGGAGAAGCTTGACTCATCGGATCCCGAAGTAGTTGCCTGGCAATTAGCGGTTGAGCGTAGGAGACAACCAGGAAAGCTAAGAATAATCAGCTGAACCTTTGCTAACGCTACGTATATCCTGGCATAGCCGAGCTAAGCCACTGCAACTTTTTTCTCCTTGCTGCACTGCTTAAAGTATCTTTTTTCTGTCAGAAAAGAAAATTTGGAGCATGGGCCTTATTGGACTCAGCAACTCATTTATTCGCTCACTCAGTTTTAATTTATTGTGAGTGAATTTACAAGTTACGTAGGAGGATGTTTCCTTTTACCTTGACAAAACTAAGAAAGTTTACCATATGGTACAAGTGTGTACTATTCTGTGCAAATGAAGAACAAATGGGACACTTCTAGCATGAACAAAAATTGTGCAATAATTTTTATTCACATATTTTTTATTGTGTGGAGGCAGTTGATTTTCTCCTGCCGAGCACTTGCTGTGGCGTGTTTAAATTTTAATGAGTTGCACATAATCATTTGAATTTGCTGTTCTTTGTCCATTATAGTAACTATTGACACGTGTGCATGTTTATCTTTCACTGGCTAACAAATGTTAAACGTTATCGCTTGGCGCAGGATGTGCCTGCATGTGTCAGAAGTTTCTCGAATGTTATCGATGCTTCTATCCGTTGTCTGTTGTTACCAACGCTTATGTAATCTGATTGTACGAGCGTCGCGAATTGTCTAGTACTTTCTGGAAGACACACGGGCACCAGGGATTAATCTGGAACCTTCGATGATTCATGTAAAAAGCAGACACGTTTCGCCGCTGATCAGATTTCGACGATCACCGACTGTGTTTGCCGCTATCGTTCTGCTTCGAGTGCAACTTGCTTTTGTGGGCACAGGTTTGCCCAATAAAAAGTCTATTCCTTCATTCACAGTTTTGCGACTGTTTTCTTTACCGTCTCTACTACATGACACTGTATTCTTTTGCTTGGAGAACACTGATATGTTTGAAATAGTGGTGCCTAGAAAGTCTAAATACTCATAGGAAGGAGGTGTGTGACACACACAGCCATTATCCATTCATATTTTCTTGTCAGGATGAGCATATTTGGCTTTGAATTATTTGAAGATTGAATTAAGGAGTTTCACTGAAATTTCTATCAATGTACGGACAGAGGTTGCTTACACAAGCTGATGTGCAACTTTTTTTTTTAGGATGTATTGGTTTACATGCTTTTGCTGTATTTGCCTTTTAGCTATGTTGCTACTTTTTGACATAGGCAAACATGTATTACAAGCACGCATTTTGTTTGAGGTCTGAGGCATAAATCTTGCATGAGTAGTTGACACTTGCCGTGGTTGCTCAGTGACTGTGACATTGCACTGCTGAGTGTAAGGTTGTGGGTTTGATTATTGGTAATGGTGGCTGCATATGATGTGAGCTGGATCCAAAAGAGCTCGTGGACTTAGAATTTGGTGGTTGAGTGGTCATAAACTTGAGTGGTCAAAATTAATCCAGAGCCCTCCACTATGGTCTTTATCATTGCCCCAATTTTGTTTTGGGACGCTATAAACTCTTGTCAGTCAACATATTGAAGAACCTTGTAAACATAATTGGCTTCCTTTATAAATATAAAAGAATAATCTCTGTTTATGTATCTCCAAATTCTTTACACGATCAGAATGAGGGAACTTAGCGTTATCTAAGCTGATATGAAAGTGCTGAACACTTTTTTCCATCCATGTACTTTAAATGGACAGCCAGGAAGTTGTCAGCAGGCATGCTATGTACAGAAATGTGATCGACATAATGAAATGTGAGAGTAGTTATAGATAACGCACATGTTATAAGTTTTTTTTTTTCTGGTTATCTTGCAGGTCTTGAATACATAGGACCTCGCTGGAGAACATTACCCATAGTGCTGTGGGCACTGTCATACATCATCTTCTCAATGCTGTGTCCATGGTTGGCCTATGGCATTCATAACTGGACCTATCTGTCTGTGTGTACAAGCATGCCCTTGCTGCTGGTTGTCGTCTTCATGAGGTACATACCAGCATCATCTTTTCTATGTTGTGCTGTCCAAGTAGGGCTTCAAAGTTTCATAAAAATGCCTCAGACCTACTTCAGAACCATCAGGACCAACTGTAAACTGTCCTGTCAGTTTAAACTGGCTTATTTACTCCTGCGTGATAAAATTAAACACGCTCATGCTATCTTTATCTGCACTGTGCAGTAAATTTTATTGGAAGTGTGTTCCTAGGTAGGTTGTAACTCCATTAATGTTCCACATTAGCTGTGTGAGTGTCTGTCATTTTCTCTTAAAGCCTGAAGGGATTTGAAGGTGATTGTCGCTTTGAAGATGAAACTTTTGTCACTGAAAAATTTCACTACACCAGCATTTCGTAATGTGTCTCTCACGTTCCTAATACACCTCATTAGTCATTTGCATAATTTTATTACATAGATATTGTGCATTCTACTGCCACCATATTTAGGTCCCTTTACAGCCATGTCTCACCTACTTCATGTAATTCGCTGTTCCATTGCGAACTCATTAACACTGGCCTGGTGCTCTTTGGCCCTGCTTGGCCCTTGCACCAAACAATGCCAAATGTGTCATCATCAACGTGATTATTTACATTCGACTAAAATAAACATAGTGCCCCAATCTAGTTTGTCTGCAAATTCATGCAATAACTGCACTTGCTCATCTTGCTTTTTATTTGCACTGGACTTGCTTTTTCTTCTTTATTTTTCTCTCTTTTTCTTTTTATGAGGAGGGTTGCCGGTAGGTTAGCACAAAAGCATTGCATAAATTAGTGCAATCTTGCGACTGCAGTATTGGCATATTGAAGTGGTTGTTTCAGAGCAGTGGTGCAGCCAAAAATGTCTTTCAGGGGGAGTGGGGGGAAGAGAACCCGCTTGACTGGGGACTGGAAGGGGGGAGGGGGCTGGGAAAGCCACATACTAACACAAGAATTTCGAGGAGGGAGGTGGGGCACGTTTCTAGTGTTCCAACCCCGGCTAGGCCACTGTTTCAGAGTACTCTGGCAGCGTTGCAAAGGTCATGTAAAAGAGCAACTAACCATTACTGTTAGCATTAGCAGGCTCCATTGATGATAAGGAAGCAGGATCATCACTTTCATTCTCGGTTATTCTTGTAATACAGCTATAAAGGGCAACTGCAACAAACTTTTGCTTTGGCTAAATTTGTTTTAAATGAGTAGTATAAATGTGTAGAGTTTTTTTGTCAGTAGCCTTTAAACAGCACCTAAGTAGACGATGTGGTGCACCTGGCGGTGTTGCTATGACCCAAGTTCCAGCACTCTGTGTCTGAGACATTTCAGCATGCTGCAAGCACCGGGCACTCGGGCTGGCTCGCATCGCCACACCTGGGGAACTGCAGATACCACTTAGAGCACGCGGTAGTTCCGAATGTTTCTACGGCGAGGGGGCTCATTGCGGCATTGCATGAAGGCTGCGGTATCTGTGCTCTACAACAGCGTGGCCTCAGAAATTGCATGGGTGGTGCTGATGTAGTTTCGGAGGTCATGCCGAGAAGCCACGCGCTAGGTCATGCGTGTGTGGTTCCGGTGAGCGGTAATGGCGGTGTTTCATTCAGTTTCAGTATCAAAAATGGCTTTTCGGGACGCTTCTGCTCGTATTTCAAACGTCATATTTTTCAAGGAGGCTCCTCTGCGTCTACATAATCTTAAACTTGGCTTTTTATGCAGTCGAAAATTATGTTGCAACTGGCCTTTCAGGTTTTTTTCACCACCTTTATGGCCCTGCCCAAGCACTCTCAAACAAACACCCAAGTAGGCCATCAGGTTCTGTAGTGACAGTGCTTGAACCTCCTTGTGCTTTTAAGGTGCCTGCATCTTTCCTTGTCCATCGCCTTTCATGCATCCCTTCAGGAAAGCATAATTTACAATCTTCCTAGTTGTTTACACTTCATTTTAATGTCGCACAGAGTGGAAAAACGGGTCGTTCTTGTGGCAGGAAAGACTTTTCAGCATGGCTTGGTCAGTGCATAGTCAGTCGCTTTGTTCTGCATGATGTTTGTTAGCTTTCACAATAACCTTCTGGAACTGTCATGAATCGACAGCATTGGTGATTGTGTCGTGGTTTCATGTACAGTTTGGCTTTGCTCTTATTTTTGACATTTTTACATCCTGTAACACTTTTTTAAAACTTAAGTCCTTTGCTTGTGCAGGTTTGTGCCAGAATCTGCCAGCTGGCTGCTGACACGAGGCCGGAATGAGGATGCAGTGAAATACTTGCGCAGGGTGGCCTTCTTCAACAAGAGGGACATCCCTGAGAATCTGGAGCTGAAGGCAGATCGGGTGTGCTTCCCAATTCACTACATGTACATCTGTTTTCAGCTGAGCCTTCCTCTAGCAACCTTGCCTGGTGCTTGCTATGAGTCATTGCAACGAACACTCCCTGTAGCATTTCCACAAACTGTGTGCACAAAATATTCAAGGAGATCGCAGTTGCATTAGTGCAGTAGAATAATATGTCAATTTAATTGTATTAGATTAATGTACAATGTTAATGTATTAATGCATTACATTAAACTTGTGAAATGTTGATCAATGATCACAGCCTGGTTTCCCTTGTAGTTTTGGTAATAATTGTGAAAAGTGATTGCAAGCAGGTGTAGTTTTTTTTTTTCCTTATTGTGAAGTTGCTGTGCACGAACTTCATTTTCAAACTCTTTCTGAGACCATTTCTGTTACACATTTCAGGGGGCCAAAGAAGATGCCAAGAGGGTGACATTTCTGGACTTGTTCCGCACACCCAGGATTCGCAAGCATTCGCTGCTGATGCTGTGTGCATGGTAATTTTCTGAGTTGACCAAGTATTGCACTATGACATTCAGAATGCTTGGCAAGACCCGCCGCGGTCTTTGGGTGTTAGAAATCTCACTGGAAACTTATTTGCT
The DNA here is from genome assembly GCF_013339745.2 of Dermacentor silvarum. Lineage (NCBI taxonomy): Eukaryota > Metazoa > Arthropoda > Arachnida > Ixodida > Ixodidae > Dermacentor > Dermacentor silvarum. The sequence continues at coordinate 135,907,469 of NC_051155.1, forward strand.
ATTTGGTTATGTTAACAGGCTCCAGTTAACGTGCATTAGTAGTTTGCTTATTTCTTAGCACTGTTCATTTACCAATGCTAGATTTATTTATTTATTTATTACCCTTTCTTTTACAGGGCATGTTATTTTTTAAACATACAACAGCCGATCTCAGATATATCGGACTTGAAGGGGATCGCAAAATAGTTCGATATATTGATAATTCAAGATATAGAATATGCCAATCTGAAGCTCATCTGAGATCTCCACATGTCTCGGACAGTTTCCAGAGATCGTGAAAAGTGGGAACTTACTGATTTGCTTCTCCAAGGCTGTGTCGAATGCACACAAGTTGACTTATTTTTCGCTCGCGAACGTTGCAAGTCCGTCACACTATGGAATGGTCTTTGATATATAGATCGTAATGCTAAAAGCCCACAGCGTCCGACGTGAGACCGCAGTGCACCTCACACACATGAGAGTACTTGTCTTTATTCAAGATCAGGTAGAAATGGATGGACCCCGGAAGCAAACTAGCCTGTATAAATACGCGTCGTGCTGCCATCAGTGCAAATGTACTGTGAATCGCGCGTGAACGTGCCTGGCTGTGTTTGCGTTACAATACCAACAATACACCGCTGATCATTGTACGTGGCCAATGAGCCAGGTGGATTGTTGTGTTGTTCAGAACTAACTTCCTGTTGGAACCCATCGTCCTCACTTCTTGACCGCTCTATATAGTCTGCGCGTCTCTACTTGCGCGTCGCTCAGTGCTCTGACACCTCGCGACCAGTATGTCCCGAATCTTCCCCTCTGGCCTCTTCGTCGGTGACTGTTGACACTACATACACATTGTTAGTTTTGAAAGTGTCTTTCAGCTTGCAGAACCTCCGAGTCCATGCCCTCTCACGTGCGACCATGCGAGTACGAATCATTTGCATTCAGCACAGACCTGCAAATCTCACAGTGATGAGTCTTGTGCGCAGCTGCCGCATCGGTCTTTTCGCAAAGTGTGGGTGTGGCATGTGGTGGTTTTCTTATCAAACTGTAATGTAAAAATACAATTCAAGTAAAGGTTCGGGTCAGATTCGTTTTGGCCGCTCGCGCAATTCTAAAACGTTTTTCGCGGAAAGCCCTTGTCTACAAGACAAACCCCGCTGCTCAGCATCTCCAGTTCAGCATCCCATGCCTGCCGCCACACTGGGAAAGGTTGAATGTCATCCACGCTTTCTTGTAGAACACATATTGGACCAGGAGGCCTTTCATCTTCTTGAAGCAGAGTGGCGATCTGCTCTTGCCAATAACGAACAGCTGCGGTTTGCACGAGCCATCCATATTTGCAGCGAGCAAATCTAAGACTCTCACCCTGCCACCTTTTCCTTCGTGGCATGTACTGCCCTTCAGATTCAATCTCTTGTTTGATAGCATATGCCAATACAGTGCCGTTTCAAATTTGTCAGTATTAAATATTTCAGAAGATGCGAGAAGTGATTGCGTCTCCCTGAAGAGGGGAGATGCAGGGGCGCGGCGCAGCGCAGTGTTCAATACATCGAATGTGGTAGTGAAAGGGAGTTTAAAGTGCGTGTAGTACATTGCTAGACTTTTGAATGGTATATTCAAGAAGATTTTACAGCTGTTCGATGCTGAGATTAATTCGATATATCTGAGTTTGATATATATGACTGCATATGATTTCAGCAGTTACTGCTTATAGAGCCCCAGTTCGATTTCAACATTTTTTGTAGACAAATGCAGCGTATGACATACACTTTGTGGGGATGCGCGACTCTCACACGTCCCCTGATGTTGTTTTCCCAGCATGGCTCCTGTCTCTTGTAATCTGGCTTCGCCGCGTGGCTTTACGGCGGCGGTGGTTGGTGTGGTTGTGGCATATTACGAGAGATGGTGCAAGTGTTGTGCTGCTAACGCAACCTAGCAGCAGGGTTACTAAGGTGCGAAAGGGAGGAGGCTGTTCTCTTTGGCTGGGAATTGTTGAGTGGCGTGGATGTACCCGTGCGTGTGCCGACATGCTCTCTGTGAGACCGTCTCACGAGGCTTTGAAGCGGGGCACCGGAATGGGGCATGTTGTTGGCATGACTGTACACGCGAACGACTAGGTGTTGGTAACCAGCATGGGGTGAACATATTCGCTCGCTATCCGATCGTGGTGAGTCGGACCTCTTTGATTCATTGCGCTCATTGGCGTAGTAATTCGACTAGCAGGCATTAGTGTATGAAAGGTGCAATAAATGCCCTTGTGATTGTTTGCACTACTGTGTTGTCGTTCCTTTGTCCCAAGAGCACGTGTGAGACCCCACAACTTGTGCACTATCTCAGTATAGTTCCTTGCAGCACCGTGGAAGCTGCAGGACTCCTTAGCCAATAGGAATAGTATTTAATATTTCAGAATACGCGAGAAGTCATTGTGTCTCCGTGAAGAGAAGCGCACTTGCAGGGGCGCGGCGCAGCGCAGTGTTCAATACATCGAATGTGGCAGGGAAAGGGAGTTCAAAGTGCGTGTACAGTTAAACCTGGGTATAAGGAAATTGACAAATTCCCGAAAAACTTCGTTATAAAGAGGATTTCGTTATATGCAGTTTCGGCACGAAAATTTGAAAAAAAATGCTTACCGTATTTCCTCGGTTCTAACGCACCCTCGATTGTAATGCGCACCCGTTTTAGCTCATGAGTAATATTTTAGGAGTGATTCTGTGCTCAACATACTTTTTTTCTTCGAATTTTCAGGTTTGTCACGTACTGCTGCTACCACACCAATGTCTACAACACGTCATTCCTTGGCACAGATGTATACATTTCGTACACGTTGGGCTCCCTAGTGGAGCTGCCTGGAATGCTGCTTGTGCTGTTTGGCTTGGACACGCTTGGTCGTCGCTGGCCCATGATTATTGTGACGGGTGTTGCTGGCATTGTTGGCATCCTGTCCATTCTCTTCCGCAACGGTGAATATTTCAAAAGCAAAACTTGAACGTTCAAAGAGGGAAACATCGGAGATTATTACCATGGCTTAAATTTTGTATTTGTAGTTCAAGCTCCTGTATGATTACTCTATATTCTCCTCGAGAGGATAGGTACTTGAACAGCGAGGAGCTTAACAGAAACCAGGTGAATCAGGTTTATTATTGTCTGATATGCTATATGTGGGATGTTTTAGAAGTCCTTGGCTTGACTCGGAAGGAAGGGGCAAATGTAAATGAACTTATCTAGTTTTAATGCAGTTCTCTACAGTGTTTGCACACTTTGCTCCATGTTGTTTCATTGGCTGGACTCTTATGAAAAGCAACTAAACTCAAAGCAAAGGAAACCTATCATAGAATCAGCGACACCACTACAGTTGAAATAGCCTTCAGAAGAATGTTCATTCCTTTGTGTCAGGAATATGCTAGCAAATATGGTTAGCTACAGAAAAATCTGCAAATCTTACTGGAAACTGTTGGTGTTAATAACCGAATTGAAAAACGAACAACCCGATTCGTATTTACAGTTTCTTTTTTCTAGTTTGTTTTCCTATGCCATAAGGCAGTCCCGAAAGCTTATCATCCCATTGTATTGGACGTCCTATCTAATTTAAAGCGTTACCTTCTCTGCAGAAGGTGCCTCAGGTTGAACAAAATTCACACATGCTAAGAGTTGATATTTAAAGAGGTGCTTGCCGTTCATATTTCATAAACAATGGTCATCATTTTATGTGGTGTTTGAACAGGCTGTGCCTTTATCAGTGATTAGTGGAAAGATGTTCTTTTTGCTTGAAAGGGATTTGCTTCTGAATTGAAAATGGTGGACCGAGGTTTCGTCAACAGCCACGCCCTGGCTAAAGAGTTTGTGGGCTAAGTTGGAAAGTGTACCTGGTCCTGATTCAGCGCAGGCATTTGTTACAATGCGTGAGCAATCTTAGGTCTTGCCTTGCTGAGTTTGTCTGCACGTGTCAGAGTTCATTAAACCATGTGGTTTTAGTAATACCCCTGGCTTGAGCTATCTGCTATGCCTTTGTTGAGAAAGTGCTTTTTTTTGCATAGTCACTCTTTCGGCTTGCTTGTGTGGGGCTTCATCTTTAAGCATTTTGTTCGCACAGAAATATTGCTGCAAACTCTGCTGGATGCTATGCTACTACGCTGTAGGATAGAACATGCTCTGCTAATGCTGCAGCTGGTGTCCTGTGTGTGATTTGTAATTGCTCTGCTTGCTGATGCCTGTTGATGTTAAACCTTCTCTTGTAGAGCATTCAATGCCTGCCACTTCATTAACTTTTTATATTAAGGACTGATTGCATGGAGCACCTCCTGCCAACAATTGCCTCAGGCAAGCGATCCAGCATGCATGACTGTTTTTTTATAATTCTTTATGCTAGATCTGAAAAGTGCTTTTGTGTGATGACGCTGTGCCATCACGTGCACACCTATTCATGCTGGACACCTTATATTATGTAGGACTTAATCAGTCCATAATGTCACTGTAAATGTTTGAAGCAGCTGTGGTTTTTCTCAGCTCCATTGTTTACATTATCGGAATTTCGCTAGTGATTTTCTATGAAAGATTGTTACAGAGATGGAACATGTTTTCCAGTGCTTAGAGCGGAAACCTGAGACAAAACAGACAGAAGTCGAGACACACATAAGCACCATTTTCAACTGTTGAAAGTACTTGTGTGCGAAAATAGTACTTGTGTGTCTCGACTTCTGCCCATTTTGTCTCAAGTTTCCATGCTAAGCACTAGAAAAGATGCATCAACAAGGCTGAAACTCAATCCTTGCAAAGTTTATGGAACAAGTTGTTTTGAGAAAAGGTGGTTGAAGTATGAAGAGCCTGTTGCCACTTTGTAAACAACAGTCCGCTAGGGCAGTGGGTCTCAACGTTCTGGCCATCGCAGACCCTATCATTCACTCACATCTGAAGTACATTTGCCAAAGAAGATGTACAGGCTAGAAGGCAGACATTGAGTTGGTGCCATAACTAAAATGATGTTATGTTCCAAGCTGTTAAAGCTACTCATTATTATTTTACATATCGCTAATGCTTTGCCCTTCATGAGAAAGGTGCTCTTGCCTTCTGGAAATGAAAGAGCTTACAGTTTCACAAATGGTAGGCCAAAGATACATTTTTAAGTCTCGTATTTTCTTTTTTAATCCAAGGCTCATGCATAAGTATTCCAGTGCCTATGTTCATTCTATTGTGTTGATGGTGCATTCTGAAATCGCCTTCTGTGCAGGTTCCCACACTTCTGTACTGGTGCTGAGCCTTCTAATGAGGGTGTGCCTGACAGCCGAGTATGACACCATCATGCAATATTCTGCTGAGGTGTACCCGACCGTTCTCAGGGGTCGTGGCCTAGCATTGCTCCGCTTTGCCGGCACCCTCAGCCTTTATGTTAGCCCATCTATTGTCTATTTGGTAAGTGATGGGCAGCATAAGCTTTTACTTTATCTGCTTTAGGGCTGATTTTAGCCCTAAATTAAAGTTGATTGTAGCCTGTGTGTGTGGCCATTGCAAGTTGATCTTTCATAGTTTAGTTCTGGGCAGATTCTCTACATTTTTGTGAAGGCTCTTTTTTTTCTTGATGTCATTTTCAATAACCACAAAACACCTTTTCTGTGTGATTGGGAAAGATGTTATCTTCAAGGACACCAGATTCTGTCGGCATGTAATATTCCTGTTGTCGTGGCAGCTTATTCAGGTTCCATATGTGCTATAAAATGTAGCGTTGGGGCTGGTCTGTGGCACTGAAAATTTATGATAGTCCATATTTGAGGCCGTGACATATAGTATTAAATTACTGTACATGAGATCAGCGAAAGAACACCGGGTGCTACATCGCATTGAAGGACAAGTGTTAGGCTTGGTACAGAGTTTGTTGCTTTTATATTAGTTTTGTAGCAGTGAAAAAGTCATTAGCAGTGGCCTACAATCTGTGTCAAAAATTTATAGAGTTAGAAGTTCATTCGTTGTTTGATGTATAATTGTTTGAAATTTAATTTAATTTATGCTTGCTTGTCCACATACCAAGTGTTGTGTAAATGGGAGCACTGCTTATGCACGACTCTTTCTGCAAAACTGCTGGCTGATCACTGCTCAAATTTTGCACAGAGGTACCATTTTACATGAAGTTTAGTTTATCACATTAGCGGGCATTGTTTAGCAGTTTTGTGCATGAGAAGTCTGAAGTTGGTGTTGTCTGCGGTGTTACCACTAAAAAAAATTTATATTTGCTGCAATGTAACAGTGGCGCCATCTGTCATGGCCGCAGCAAAAACCTGGTGTTCACCGTAGCTTTGACAGATGGCACCACCATGCTGTTGCAGTGGAATCGACATGTCTTGAGTGGCGTCACCGCAGGCGACATCCACTTTGGATTTACCGTATTTACTCGATTGTATCGTGACCGCGATTGTAACGCGAGGGGTGACTTTTCATTGTGGCCACCAAGAAAAAATAAAACTGTGAAAGTAATGCGAGGGGTGACTTTTTATTGCGTCCAGCAAAAAAAAAAAGAAAATCGCTAAAGTAATGCGAGACCACCGGATGCATGAAAAAGTTGCAGTTTCGCCCGAAAGGCAAAGCATGCAATTGCAATAGCAAATTAATAGAGAGTTATACGGAGTAAGAATCATAGTTTTATCGGCTGCATAAACTTGGACACATTTGCTTACTAACTGAATTAACAAGCATGGTCTGAACGCGCACAAGCAAACATGAATAGATTACACTTGATGACCGCAGACAACCACTATTAAAACGCTAGTGTGAGCAAACGTGCCGACAGCAGCGAGCCAAGGTTCGTGCGGTCTATCGCTTCAACGGAAACTGAGCGGCCGAAAGCACAGCGCATACAAAGGTCAAAGCCGTGTGGAGATCACTTTCAAGATACGGTGCACGCGATAGCCCGCAGCCGCGCAAAGTACAAGTACGCAGAGTAGAAGCCGCACCCCCTCTCTCCCACGCTGCCTTCCTGCTTTCCTCCTTTCGCGTGGGTGATTGAGTCACCAGTTCCCCTTGCGCCCGGTCGCGAGATACTCCCTTCACTCCCTCCTATTCCCCCACGGTCTCTTGCGCGATGGAGACGTCGCGTTTGCTCTTCGCCGTGTGTTCGCTCTCCGTGAAAGCGCCCGTCCCTCGCACGCTTTCACTCGCACATTTCACTTGTTGATTAGAATTTGGTGCATCATTGCACTTTTTAGACAACTTGAATTTCGGTATTCGATTGTAACGCGAGGATTGACTTCAATTAGCAAAAATCTGGAAAAAGAACTCGCGTTACAATCGAGTAAATATGTTATTGTGGACAGAACTGAGGGGGGGGAGGGGGGTTAAGTAATGTGATATTTAAGCGGACTTCGACCAGAAGTCTAGCAGAAAGAGTTATGTACACCTAGCACTCCTCTATTTATGCAACACTAGTATATAAACAATCAGAACACAATTTTTTGCTGCAACTCTCTAATTAGAATGCAGGGTAGCAAGATCACTTCTTAACAGGCTGTTGGATTTCAGTCTCTTAAAAAGCAGTTAGGTTACATTCCCCTATGGCTCGTGTGCTATCCTTTGGGCAATAATTTTGATCTTTAGCCATTCCTAGTGGCCTCTAATCGTGAAATCTTCATCGATTTCTGCCAATGATCTGTCTTTGTGTGTTCTGCAGTCTCGCCTGGACCCCACGTACCCAATGCTCATCACTGGCGTCATGTCGCTTGTTCTGAGTATCCTGTCCCTGTTCCTGCCTGAAACCAAAGGCAAGCACATGCCACAAACCCTGCAAGATGGGGAACTCTTTGGAGCAGACCAGCGCATCTTGGATTTTCCTTGCCTTGGGGACAAAGGGTCAGTCTTTATTAGTTCTGTCATTCAGAATGTTTGATAATTTCTAGCCAACTATTGAGATTTTCTGGCACACTGATCTGATTTTCCTGGTTCAGAATGTGACCTTTCAAGAAGAGAAAGCTAGAAAGAAGAGAATGTGTAGATTTGGGGAGCTGGGGACACCCCGAAGACTACACATTCAAGTACAGAAAGTACAGGAAGAGTCATTTGATAATGTTTTATTGAGATAGAAATTGTATGTGAAGCATGTTTCTGCCATCACCGGTGCTGTGCTGTCGCAGCTACAGTGGTGCATGTGCTGCCCGTGAGTTTCGGAGGTTACTTCATCTGCTGAGTTTTGGAGGCACTGCACTGTTGAAATGGTAGAGGGAGTGGCAGCACAAGACATTCGCTTTGCGCACTCCGTGCTGCCAGTGCTCCTCATCACACAACCATTGAGACTACAAATGCTCGTGGTCATCAAGTGAAATTTGTTAATGTTTGTAATTGGGCACATGGCACCACATGTGTTTAACCCTTTCCCTACGAGATTTTTGGCGAAAAATAATACAAGAATATCAATTTCTTTTATTGCCCTAATTAATTCTACGTATCTTGAAACAACCAAAACATATCCCTAAAGACACTTTATTTGTAAGATAGACGCAAAATAATTTTTTTTTTGATATGGAGAGAGGGTTGGCTTCACTGCACTGCACAGCAGAGATTGTCTGATTTTCTGTAGCAATACCGCGCACAGTTTCCATCCTCTGTCATGGGTACCTTTCTGCCAGGCGCGGCCGTGATACAAACCTAGGATGCAGCGATGGAGGGTTCTTTACATCTATCGGAGTCCACTGCCGACACGTCGAGACGCTGTTGTGATCAGAATCCGATGATTCCGAGAAGATATGCTGCTCAGTATCCTCGCTGCCACTCTTGGAGAAGAACCAAACTTCTTCACTTCCCGAGTCCGATGAAACATCTGTTAACAAAAGTTTTTTTTTTTCTTTTTTCCGGAGCGGAGTCGTTGCAGGCACCCACAGAGGGGGACGCCATTTTTAAATCCCAGTTGCCAGCATCGAAACGTTTTTCAGCCAAGATGGAAGCTTTGAGAGCGTGTTTATTTTTTTTTTTTGTTTATTGAAGCCAAAGAGAACTAAGCAAAATTCATCAGGGTAGCTTAAAGGCAGCAGTGCGCAAGCGCTTGTTTCAGCATGGACAAGCCCAGCTCGTCTTCGGTGGGAGCGGTACAAACCGTGTGGACAAGCTCAGCTCGTCTACGGTAGGGAAAGGGTTAATTAGTAAGGGAATGTTTACTGCAATTTATACCGCCTATAAAACTGACTCTTTCATTGTGTAATAATTTAATACTTCTATCGCTGTCAATGCTTTGCTCTTCGAGCAGAACTGCAACTTTTTATTGTTCTGTTTACGAAACTTTACGATAGCCTAATATGCCACACAATGAAATATGCCACACAAAACAATATAACAATGATGTGGCACTGGGTCGTTAAGGGGGCATTATCTGTTGGCCAGGGAAAGAAAATTTGGGTGCATTTAATGCAAGCTGTTTGGTTTTCTACTATCGCATTATGGAAGTAAGCACAAGATGCAATGCATTCAATGGACAGGCCACAAAAGGCACAGTTGTGTTTTCCGAAACTTCTAGAAGCACCTTATGTTTTTCCGAGCGTGAAAGAAGCCCTCGAATACACTCAAAATTACTGTGCGACTGGCTGCTCGAGGAACTTTGTGTGTAATCACGGGCTTCTTTCACGCTCTGAAAAACTGTTTTATGTAGCACGTATTGAGCAACGGAAAGCTGTATTGGGAGTTTTTCATGTTGCTCTAATTTTTGCTGTTTGACACTTTTCATCTAATTATAATATTTGAGAATCTGATTAATTAAGACTATGTAATGAGGTGTAATGAAAAAATAATCTGAATAACTCATCTCCAAGCGACGGCAAACAACATTACCTTGGTTCTGTCCAGCTACGTGGCATCTGCATATTTTTAAATCTTGGTGCATGATAGTTGAGACACCCTGCATAAATATGTTGTCAGTGTTGGACTTAACCTGGACATACGGGGTGTCCTTCTAGTGGTTCTGTGTAAAGGGACACTAAAGAGAAAAGTAATTTCACCTGTATTTGTAAATTACCCTTTTACATTACCAGAAACACCACTCTTACCGTGAGAAGACGCTTAGTAAGCCATAAAATGTGCAATTAAATACGGGTGGCAACGCCGCCTTGGAGTTTCCGCACCAGCCCGCTGTGACATGAGAATTTCGGACGGCCTCTCCTATGTCTTAGTTAATATTTTTATGGGTAATAATGGATTGCATTAGGTTCTAAAGGAGCCAATGACTGAACATGGCAAGTTTCGTAAACTTTCACTAAACTGAACGTGATTAGGATACGAAAGTTACTTTGGAATTGGTGACGTCACACTGACGTACTGGATTCGCGGTTTCGGTGCGAAATTAAAGAATTTAAAGTTTGACCTTCATTTTCTTTTCTGACAAACAAAATATTGTCGCGAAATTAACGACGATAGAGTTCTCAAACAATACTTTATTGGTCTCAACTGATTTAGTGTATTGCTTTAGGGTCTGTTTAAGAGACACAGGCTGTGATGAGTATATATCAGTGGTTTAGAGAAGAGAGATTATGCTAAAATTCTGGGTGCCAATACCACCGGACAGCCTTAGCAGCATGTGCCAGAAAATCGAAGAGGCGCTTCCATGATGTATTGAGACTCAGTATAACACTCAGTTTCTCAGTTTAAGTCTCAGTCTAAAACTCGCTCTAACACTCAGTTTCCCAAAGCATTTGACACAGTACCTCACAATCTGTTAGACATCAAGCTCGTTTTCTTAAACATGAATGCTAAACGGCAAACCTGGATCCGGAATTACTTAAGTAGTTATGAACACTGTGTCGTTCTAAATCCAATTAAGTCATCATATGTAAGCTTGACATCAGGTGGACTGCAAGGTAGCGTTCTGGGTCTGCTCTTATTTCTGGTTTACATAAACGACATAGTAGATTATATACTCGGTGTTCAAAATGAAGCTTTACGGAATTTTAAAAAATTGCCTGTGGCAGGTAGCATAATTCTTATCGTTGAGCTGGGTTATTCAAAGAAGTGGACATTAGTAGCACGAGAAATAGAAACACGTATTTAACTAATTAAAAAAAATTTACTAATGAACTTCTTAGTTGATTACTTTACAACACATATTGCAATTTATGAATTGTAGCTGGTGAGTTTGCAAGGCGCATCCACTTAAAATGAATTTCCAGGATGACACCAGTTTCGAGATATTATTTCCCAAAGTGTGGGACGAAATACATGGGCGTTCCAGTTACTTTTGTGCTTCAATGTATAAAACAGCATTTAGGTAAAAAAGTGGAACAGTGCATTTTTACGGCGAGTTTGATGGTGCATATATCCAAACTGGTGTCATTCTGGAAATTCATTCCAAGTAGATACGCCTGATAAGCTCACCGGCTACAATTCGTAAATTGGAATATGTGTCATAAAGTAATTAACTAAAAAGTTAATTAGTGAATTTTCCTTAATTAGTTGAACATGTGTTTCGATTTCTCATGCTACAAATGTCCGCCTCAACGAATAACCCAGCGCAATGATAAGAATTATGCTATCTGCCACAGGTGATTTCTAAAAATTCCGTAAAACTTGAAAGTGAACATCCTGTACATTCCTGCATAAAATTATTCGCAGATGGCTGCGTCATCTTTAGACAAACTGTTTCAATAACAGATGCAGAATTCTTACAAGGTGACCTAAACAGTAACACGTTGGTGTACTAACTGGAATATGTACTTAAATTTCTCAAAGTGCGAACACGTTAGTTTTGCGAAAAACATCCCAAAAATCGAGTCTTCATACAGTATCAGTAGAATTGCCGTCAGAAAAGTACCGGAATGTAAGTACTTGGGAATTCATTTAACAGAATCATTGAATTGGAACAGGCACATAGACCAAATGATATCAAAGGCTAGCAAAATAAACGTTCTTGCTTATTTCGTTCACAGAAATTTTAAGTGTGCAAGAAAACAGGTAAAGGAGACTTTTTACATCCTATATGTAAGATCAATACTTGACTATGCTTGCATTATTTGGGACCCGGCTCAGAAGTACCTTGCAGACAGAATAGAAAAGGTTCAAAACCAGGCAGCCCGATTCATCAGCAATATAATTGCAATCCCTTTGCTACTATCTTGAAAATAAAGGCCATACTAGGTTGGGAAACGCCACAATCTAGAAGACGGAAAATTTTTGCACGGTATATATTACACTCAAACAGGAATTAATCTAATGGAATTTCTTTTTTTACCAACGTATCATTCGAAACGTTGTCAGTACACGGAAAAAGTTCAAGGACACCCCTTCAGAACCACTACTTTTTCTAACTCCTTCTTTTTAAATACAATTAGAGAATGGATCCAACTCCCTGAAGACCTAGTAAACATAACTGACAACAAGTCTTCTTTTCATCATTGCGACTGGTGTCATGTGTACTATTACAACTTTTCATTGGTTTGTCTTTAGCATATTGAAGTAATTGCATAGTGATAGGCTATTATTGTTTTATTCTGCATTCTGTTTTCGTATTCTACTTTAGCAGTGTGTTTAAACTATGTAGACTGTGTACATGCAACCCCCTCCCTGCAGTAATGCCATTATGGTGTTGCAGGAATTTTGTACATAAATGAATTTAAAAAATAAAATAAAAAAGAAAATGCGCGCGCATGCACACACACGCACACACACACTCTCTCTCTCTCTCTCGCTTGCTCATGTCCTTTTTTTCTCTTTCTTTTCAGCGAGCCAACAAATTGTGATCCACCCAGTGTTTCTGCTGCAGTGAGCTGCTAGGCATGGACAATCGGCACTTTTCATCTCCGAGTGCTTGGCACGATCAGCATTGAGTTAGGCCATTTGCAGGTTCAATGTCCTTGTGATGGGCACATTCACAGATGTTTTGTTACGTTCAGTCTATTCACGATGCAATTACGAGATAGTAAGAATGTGTGGGGATTTTTTTAATATTTAGGAATGCTTACATACTTTCTACCTGGGACTAAATCAGTTAAGTATGCCTGCAATATTTTTCTTTGATCTGTACTATTGCAATCAAAAGTTTGCAGGGCGTGGTATCTGCAATATAGCTGGATGTTTCTGCATCTTTTGCATGCTGCTTAGAATTAGATTTCAGCTCGCACTATTAGTATGTGTGAACAACATAGCATTCTATTGTTTTACAGGCTGCAAGCGCATGTTGTCCGATAATTCAGGCTTTTTGTAGAACCCACGCCCTGTAAATCCGTATAACTTTTTGTGCCATGTACTTAGTGATGTGATCTAGTAACTGAGCTGGCATATGCTGCTCTGTGCAAGGTAAGCCCAAAATGTGGCAAGAGTACAATGTAGGAAGTTGCTAGAAATCCATTGCTTTGCTGATAAAGCCCAATATTGGGTTTATTGGCAATGATGAGAGCTTTATAAGTTTTCTAGAAATGAATGTGCCTTGTGAAAGAGCTTTTTTGCTAACTGCAAAGGGTTTGTAATCACTAGTGCCATAGACAAGTGCTATGCATTTTCTTAGTTTTTCCTTAAGCAGGAAATGCTAAATCTCATAGGTGGCACACGAGTTAAAGTATGGTTGCAACTTTTACAGCAGTTAAGATGGGCACTTTATGACTCTTCTGTAAGGTACTAACTACTACATGCTTATTCATGGTACAGTCAGCTAAAAGGAGTGAGCCACTAATTTTGTACATGCTTCTTCATAATGGTGAGTTGTGATTTGTAAGATGTAATTTTTTACACTCATTTATTGCTCATACATATAGGTAACGTTGGTTGTCATACGGTTTCTGAAATGGGCCACATTATAGCAGAAGTGACAGAAAAGTTATTGACTACGGTGAAACTGTCTGTCGTCACTAATAGGAGAGAAATGAGAAAAATAATGTGAGAAGCCTTGCTGTAATTTAGTTAACTTATATTGAGCTACCCCAATCGTTTGCCAATGTATTGATGCCACAATGTGTGAACGGAGGAGTAGGTAATGATGGCACCTGCTAACATTATTCTCACACACAAATGTTTAAAGTTTCAGGCCATGTAATCTGTTAGTTTTTCATGCCTACAGCATGAGCTTGTAAAATGTGTGGTAGTGAGTGCACCACATGCAACATGTGGGGAGAATGAGTTAGGATTAGCACTGGTGGTTGCACTGTCTTTTCAGATGCACCGAACTTTTTTTAATGTACTGTCACCTTAAAATTTCTCTCACTTTCATCTTTATCATGCAGAACTGCAAGAAAAAAGCTAATATACCAAAACACTATACTGCCCCTGTGCCTTCTTCCCAGTTTGTGTGCATTGGTTTTCGTGTTTCTTGAAAAAAAAAAAAAAGTTATGCGACTCTGACTTCTACTCTTTCTCATGGCTGTTTTCCCAGTTATGTATATTAGCTGAACTGACCAGATATCCCACGGTCCCAACTGGTTTTGTGCTCTGTCAAACCTCTGTGGTTCCCTAGTTGGCACATGCTAGAGTGCAAGTTGCTGTCCGCAAGACAGATGTGCGGCTTCCGTGCTCAAGAGAGGCAATTGAAAAACATTCACTGTCTTCCCACCGAATTGCTGACAGTTGGTGCACGCAAGTATTCTCATAGTCTGGCCCTAGACATTAAGAATGGATTGGTTCGAGCTTGTGTGCAGGTATACTCCTCATTTTCAATTATCTGCAGTGCAGTGGAAGCTAAGGATCACATCAGCCAACTAGCAGCAAAAGCCGACTGCTTGTCTCGCCCGCAGATTGTCTCACTTGTCTCGCCCGCAACCTCTCATGAGTGATGCTGGCTCACAGGGATGGATTAGCGATGCACAATGAGTGTGCGCTTCTTTCTACCACGAGGCATCTTTTTGGTCGACATGTGGGACCGTGATCTTTTTTCCTGCTTTGCTGGGCTGTTAAGATGAAGCATAGAGACAAGTTTCACGAGTATTCCCTGCCAGCCACGCATACAATGAGAATCTGAATACTGAGCAGAGTGGCACTCTGTTGAGTGTAGCACTGAGCAGCTGTATTTGCAAACGAAAGCAAAATGGAAGTATGTCGCTTGAATCTGCATTGTCACCCCCATTCCCTTTCGCTACCTATGCACCCTGCCTGACTCATCCCTATGCCTGCCTGACTGCATCCTCTGACTCGTCCCCTTCCCCAACTTTTGTGTGCCACGCTGTTGGGCTTTGGGAAGTCTGATCATTTTAGCTTTTTGCGAGATGCATTCAAGTGCTTGCACAGCATATCCTCCAACATTTTATGTGTTATAAAATATGAATATTGTGGTTGAATGATTGCTGACTATTTGTCTTGTGAAAGTGCTTGTCTTTTGTATGTACAAACCAGAGTGGCATTTATGGCTGTATGTCCCAAATGCTAGTGTTAATCACATGCAGGCCTACCTGTAGCCTACAAATAACATTAGCCGTGTTACTTGTGTGCAAATGTGAAGTTCTTGGTGACCTGCTGAGGTTACCTTGACATTACCACGCACTGCTTTAGTAACAAATTTTCAAATGACATCTTTTGCACCACTGACTGTATCGAGCGTGCATGTTTTGTTCGCAGGCTTGGTGCATGGGCAACATGTTTATTTCATAATCATTTAGGCGACAAGAGTGCCAACAGGCTGTTAGGGCAAGGCTTTAGAATGCAAGGTTGGGATAAGAATGTCTGTGCTGTGGTAAAGCACCGGCTTAAATAATCTGTGTATATTGTCACCTGTAGTAGTGGGAATAGGGCAGGCGCAGAGGCGCAAGAAGAAAGAAGTGTGCGTGCCATAAACCTTCATTATTTCTTCGCGCACAACGGTGCGGATGAGTTCTCGAAGGTTGTCATTATTGTTTCCAATGGCCGTCAAAATGTCTGTACTCGCGTTCACTTGCCGATAATAAAAGTTTGAGCGATGCTGAAGCATCTTTTCCATACTTACAGCCTCGGCTAAAAATTCGGCGACAGTCTTGGGAGGATTGCGCACCAGACCAGCGAAGAGCTGCTCCTTCACCCCTCGCATCAGGTGACGCAGCTTCTTGTCCTCGGTCATTCCAGGGTCTGCTCGTCCGAAGAGGCGCGTCATATCTTCGACGAACGCAGTAACGCTTTCGTTGGGAAGCTGGACTCGGGCCTGGATTGCTCGTTCGGCTCGTTCGCGGCGATCGGGACTGGCGTAGTTGTCTAGTAGCTGACGACAGAAGTCGCGCCACGACGTCAGTTGCTCCTCACGGTTTTGAAACCATGTACGCGCGCCGTCCTCCAGGCAAAAGTAGACATTCCTAAGTTTAGTCGCGTCATCCCATTCGTTGCATTTGGCCACGCGATCGAAGTCGGTCATCCAGTCTTCTACGTCTTCGAAGACGTCGCCATAGAACGACTTCGGCACCAGTGGATTTTGAAGCGTATACCGATTCGTCATTGCACGTTCCATACCGGTTGGGGTAGTCTGAAGCACTGCGGTGTCTTCAGTATCTTCAGGAGGCAGTCCCCGGATCCTGCGGCTGGTCCGATGGACGGGAGTATCGACTAACACAGGGCTGGTGCTTCCGCTCCCAAGAGGAGTCTGCGGCATGAGTGAGAAGTACCCAGCACCTCCACCACTTTGCCAGGCGCCTTCAAAGGGGGCTAACGACGTTTATTTATGAGCAGCGCTGGGCTCTGGAGAAAATGGCTGCGAGAGCTAACTATCGAGCGGGGCGGTTTACGCGCACTTCTTTCTTCTTGCGCCTCTGCGCTTGCCCTATTCCCACTACTACAGGTGACAATATGGTGCCTCAGCGATTGTACTACACTTTTGCGCATGTAGCCTATCTCGGCATGTAACCTGCATTCAAATTGCAACCCTCAGGAGAAGGAAAATTTCATCATAGCAGCCTGGTGCAGTTGTTCACTCAATCCAAAGCTCCAGATATGATTTTGTATGTTATGTAATCTCTGCTGCTTGGTGTTGAACAGCGGTATGGCTATGCGGCAATGCCTTCTTTAATGCAGAGAAGCTGCATCCAAAGACAAAATTTGAGAATAACTTGTGCACAACAGTGTTCTTAATTTAAGTTATCCAAATGTTTGGTTAAGGTTTATAAACATTAAAATATGGTACTAGGCTTTTCCTGGAGCATTGAAAGCACAGACTCTTTTGCAGAGCTTACTGACATAAGCACAATGAATTGTTTTGGGTAAAGAGGAAGAATGAGCTTGCCATGTGGAAAGTTGAATGTTTATACTGGCTTCAAGTTTTTGGTGAGCAAGTGATCCTTGCAGAATTTAGGCAGCTAGTATACACTCCCAAATTTTCTGTGATTACACCAATTTCATTTCTGCACAAGCTATTATTTGAATAATAGAATGTAATGCTGTAATGCCTCTTGTATTATTGTGAGACACCACATTC
The DNA here is from genome assembly GCF_013339745.2 of Dermacentor silvarum. Taxonomy (NCBI): domain Eukaryota; kingdom Metazoa; phylum Arthropoda; class Arachnida; order Ixodida; family Ixodidae; genus Dermacentor; species Dermacentor silvarum. The sequence continues at coordinate 135,924,756 of NC_051155.1, forward strand.
TGAACTTAAAATCAATCTAGATGCTCAAATTAAAGTGATTCTGCTAAGAAGAAACGATAAAGAAAGAATAGTCCGAAGGCCATGGCACATTTTATGATATACTGAGCATTACAGAATTAATGAGGTGGCTTACAATTTATGGAAAAGAAATCACTCTCTTGAATCTCATTGTAGTCATTAGTCATAGATCAGTGTTAAAACTTTATTTGTTGATGTTGTGGATGCTATTCATTACCGATGAAGTGAAAAATGACCCCTACAGGGCATATATGTTTTTGATGTTGCTAGAGAGAGTGTGATCTTCAGTATCTCAGGACGCATTTCAACATTGATATTACACAATGTGAGAAATGCTATGTGGCTTGTTGTCCACATACATATCCAAAGAAATAAAGGTCACCATAAGAGGCGAACAAAGTACTACAACGAAGAACCTGCCACGTTTGTTTCCATATGACATTTACATATGTACGATCTCTGGCTTAGTACTTTCGTTCAGTGATTTATTTGTGTAACATTGTATGCAGTTGTGAAGTTCTCGGCAACCTGCTGGTATACTTTTTTTCGTTACCTGCTGTTATAGTAACAAGTTCTCAAATGAAGCCTTTTACACTAATAATTAACCCCCTTGTTAATCTTCACTGGTGTTGTGAGAAGTGATGAATCTGTCAGATGCATTGGAATTGAAAGTAAAATGTTGGAGAGATTTCTTGCATACAGTCCTCTTTCTCTTGTGCCTGTTGATGCCATTTCTTCCCCTTCCTCGCCATGTTCATTCATGTAATAGAGAAACTTGACATCAGCTACAATACTACAGAAGCACATTGCATCGATCGGTATTGTTCACTGGGCAGCCGAACAATACTTCAGTGAATACTTAGGCAAGAGAACAGACTGCTGTGTCCTTGTAAGGGAGAAGCCTAGTGATTAATGACAATATTATTATTGGAGCTGTGCCAGCGCTGCCAACCCCAGGGAAGCTTCCCAAAATCTAGGGATTGTAAACCTTGTTTAGGGAAATAGAGAAGTGTGTTTAAATCTAGGGAAATTTTGTGCTTAGAAGAAACCACTGCTGCAGTCGATGCCAGAACGACCGATACGTGGAACTGCTGCTCTGTTTTGATTTTGGTAACCACAAGTTACCTCTGCATTACCATGCGAAATACAGCTTACGACTGTGCTGCAGTACAGTGAATGCATCTCACCAAGCAAACGGCAGGGTGTGGATGCCCTGGGCACTGTTAACGAAGCGCTGCTTTTACACTATCGCCGTTGTGCTGTTGATTTCTGTGCATTTAGAGGAAATATTGATCTGTAACCTGTGAAACAAATGCATTCTGAAACGCCAGACAACCCAGGAAGGCAAATCTCAGTGTAAGCGGACAGGTACATACCTAGCGCTGAGCACGACAGGGCGGTCGTGGTGCTGAGCATCTGACTGGATGTGTATACTAAAGTTTACCGGAAACCACCCATAAGCAGAGCAACCTTGACAGAGTCCCAGTGGTGAGGTGTTTTGGCGAGTTTTGGGATGGAGGAAAGACAAACAAGTTGGCTGCATATCTGCTTGCTCCACTGCAAGTGACCTGCAAGCACATAAATGTGGTGCTGCTGTGCCAGTACATGGCATGCAAGAAAAATTTATTGCGCATCTTTTAAATTAGTGTCATGAAGCACATGGCACACTGTTTTGACTGTTATAATCTGCAAGAGTGCTCATTTTTCATACTATTTCAAAAAGACTCGGTGTAAATCTTGATCTGCATGTTGAGCAGAATATTAATGTGCTGGAGTCTTTTGTGAATATGCCTTCAGGCGAGGCTGAGCTTTCGTTTTTTCCAGGTTAAGGACTTGCACTGCGACATCAGTTCAACTTGAGTGCAGTAACTTATTGAAATATTTTAAAGGTGAGCTTAAAATTTTTCTTAAACATATAGTTTGTAGTCTGTTTGCTTAACTTATTTTTACTGAAACTGTTATGAAACAACCACACCCTGCAGTATATCTATGGAAATCTAGGGAATTATTTTTGTCCGAGTTAGCGGGAACTGGCTTTGGAAGTTGGAAGCACTGAATTCTACTTCCTAAATTCACATCGAGGCTATGATGGATGATGTAGCGGAGGTTCAGAATTAGGTTGACCAAGCGGGGTTCTTTAACATGCCCCCAAAAATGTAGTACATGAGTGTTTTTGCAGTCTGCTCCCATTTGGATGCAACTGCCATGGCTGAGTATCGAACCAGTGGCTTTGTGCTGTGCAGCTGAACACCAAAGCCCCCTGAGTGGCTGCACTGAGTGGCTCACTGCAGAGATTGTATAGAATACGAATTTGTAAGTGAATCTGCAACTCCCTTCTGTTTATTGTTGCCCCTACGAGCAAGCTAAACTTTCACAGCAAAGAAAGAATCATGGACTCTCCTGGAGAGCCTGGGAGATTTCTCTGTTTATGCAATTTTAACTTGCCCTAAATTCCCTTCCCCTGTCCTCTTTCTCCCCAGATGGTTACTGCCAAGGGGGGAGGAAGTGCCCGTTTGCAGTAAAATTACCTTGCTTATATCATATGGCATCTATTCTATATCACAGTGTAATATCTTATACAGCATAGCCTATGTATCTCGGTCAGCAATCTGCACCTGTGTAGTCTGCAAGTACAAAACATAACTAAAGAGAAAAGCTTTCATCATTTATTACCACTTGGAGGCCTCTAGCAGGGTATTACATAAGTTGGGAGGTGGGAGGAGGTGGGGTGCGTGAGCGCAATAAACACAGCGGTCATGAATTTGCAGAGACGGTTCATCTAAAATCAATGTTTTTTTTTTTTTCAGCAGTTGTCTTTTTTTTTTTTGCTTTTCTACGCCTCTAAGTCACACTACGAACAGTGATAAACGATGGTGGCACAGCAAACAGCATTGACACGACCCCGTGTTCTACACACACACATTTGCACTTGTTTTGCTCCCATGTAACGATCGAATGAAATCTCACCTAGCCCGCAGACTGTCCGCATCACGCGATATTTAAACACGCACAGGCCGCGGATTGCCAACTGCAAATCACTACACTTCGGTGCCATCTTTCTCGAGATTTCTAATCACAGCACGAGCCAGTCCCTTGAAGTGGTGTCTCCACGCGCCACCATGCTACCTGGTGGCGGCGGTGGTGCCCCTTGGTGCCACGGAGTGGTGACAGCGGCCATTTTCGCTCTGAGCAGCGCCTGCAGGTGTGTCCACTGCTCGGTCTGCGCGCGCAGCGAGGCCTGCTTCTCGCGCAACTCCTTCTGGCGCTCCCGCAGGGCCTTGCCCCGCTTCTCCTGCTCGGCGATCTCGTGACTCAGCTGGGCTCTGCACGAGTATGAGTGTAGCATGTGTACGCACTGTTCAAACTGCAGTGAGGTTGTAAAGACAAATGTTACTATGAAGTAACCATGGCAGTAAAGTTCCACCCCCTAACTTTCATTGTCACAAAAAGCTGTCCGCTGCTATAGCAGTCCCCGCATAATAATAACAACACTTTATTACCAAACAAGTAGCAGTCAGAGCATACAGGCCTGCCAAAACCACAGAACAAGGGCTTGAAGGGTAGCACTTGGCAATCAGCCAGCAAATCACAGATAATCAAAACATAGCATGAAAAAACTTCCATGTTCGAATGGTGACACCTGGACTGTTATACTAAAAAACGGTACGGCCCTGTGGAGCTCCTCTAGGCGGTAGCTGCAGCAACGGCCCACATGCTGATAGTTGTCCGAACTATGGTGCACCCAGCTTGCAAGATTTAGAATACAAGGTGATTATTTTTAAGTGTTGTGGAATTTTTACAAATAGCCTGTTGCAGATAACATAATTCTAGCTCTTGAGCTGGAATATTCAGAGAGATGGACATTCCACGAGAAATCGAAACACGTAGTCAACTTATTGACAAAAATCTACTAATTATATCTTCAGAATTAATTATTTTGAAGCACATATTGCGCACCGCCTCTCCCTGACGGCAGCGGGATTGCAGCCCAGCGCCTCCAAGATCCGCCTCCTGCAGGCGAGGAAGAGAGCCTGACGACCTGGGCCGTCTGCTGTGCCTCAACAACCTCGTCGAGAGTGTTGTGGACTCCCAGCTGGCATGAGCTTCTCCGTGCTGGCGGCCATGGGGATGCCGAGCACCTTTTTGATGCTCTTGCGCATCAGCACTTCGAGCTTTGCCCTCTCGTATCCGTGCCAGCGATGCGCGGCGGCCACGTACGTGATGTGGCTCACTAGGAAGGCGTGGTACAACCTGAGGAGGTTGTCCTCCCCCAGCCCACCGCGACTGTTGGAGACCCTAGTGATGAGCCTGACCATGTTATCCGTTTTGGTGGCGATACGAGCGATCGTCTGTCCATTACAACCATTTGCCTCGATGAGCATACCGAGTACGCGGATGACCTCCACCTTGGGAATGACCTGCCCGATGGCCGTGCGAATGGAGATGTCAACCTTTTCCAGAGGCACCTGACCCTTGGGGATGCGCCTCCTCCTGGTCGGTCGATACAAAAGGAGTTCGGACTTGGACGGGGAGAGCCGGAGCCCCGTGCCCGCCAAGAAATCCTCCGTGCAGCTCAGGGCCGCCTGTAGGGATTCCTCGACTCTGCCTTCACTGCCGCCATCGCACCACACCGTGTGAACATCTACAATAAATTTTGAGCTGCGCTCTACGGTAACGTTCAGATAGGGAGCGTTGTGGGCACACCCATATACCCTGCTCCGCCGTAGCCTTCGCAGTGCAAATCATTGAAGAAAGAGCGGAAGCACCGCGAACGGTATGTTTGATTGCCTATAACTCCGCTTCTGGCGAACGCATTGAAGAAATATTTGCGGCGAAGTATTTCTGATATTGTCTAATTTAACTTAAATGCATTTCTGGACTTCGATAAAAAGTGGTTCTGGGGCCCTTTAATTTGCGTTACACCACGTGTGTGAAATCAATGCAGCCAGAGATCTTGCATCGGTCGTCTCCTCTGACCGTGCTTTCAAAAGAAGGCGAGTCGTGTGCCAGACTTATTCTTTCTCGTCCTGTGTTCCTGCTCGAAACCAACAAATGGCGCTTCCTACCTGTCATTCAGTGTTGGCTGAAGACACTCAGTCCAGAAACTTCGTACTCAATATCGAAACTACCGAGATGATCGTACTTATTTTCGGTGTATAGAATGAACGTTAATATGCTCATTCAATGCCGATGTGTAACTTGGGTGATGCAGTTCGTCTTTATTTATTTTTACATACTGCAGCCCTACTTAGGGCTATGGTATGTAGGAAACGTTTCTGCCCTTCGCTGACGCCGAATGCAAGAGTGTGGCTGCAAGTGTGTGGAATGCAAGAGAATGCAAAGGTCTGGCTCTGAAGCAGAGACTTCTTGCTCGCACACCACCATTTGTTATCGCAGCTTCGGCAGGAAGGAAGCAAGAGAAAAGCAGAAGGCAGGGAGGTTAACCAGGATAACGTCCGGTTGGCTACCCTACACCAGGGGAATGGGAAAAGGGAACACAAAGATGACAGGGAGAGAGAGGAGGGAAGGAAAGGCAGTATACTTTCACAGTGTCCCTACCTGAGGGAAGTCTGGCTGTCGGACCCGGCATCGGCTGCGGGGTTTCCAAGCACGCCACGAGCCTTGAGGAAGTTCAGCTGTACTTCGTGGATCCGGAGGCTGTGCTGGAGGAAGTTTAGCTTGGACTCCTCGCTGTTCAGCTCACTTCGGAGGCTGGACACTTCCTGGTGCACAGAACGTGGAATCGGAAAAAACAAGAAGTTCACTTAATAGAAGCTATATACGCGTAGCATCACAGGTCTTCCAATGAAGAGTATACATTGTGGCCGCTAATCATATGCGTCCGCAATCCACAGCAGATCACCACGCATATCGTTCGTTCTCTCACCATACCCTTGCTCTGAAGAAATGAATGTGACATAACCGGCGATCTTGGTGTCAACTAAACGCGCTCTCTCTCTGATCGCACATCTGTACGCCATTGCTATTGCTTTCGTCGCCATGAAATTTGACGAGTGACATATACTGCTCCAATCGCATGACCCCTAGCCCACATTTGATTCTCCCGCCATCATTGCCGGTGAACGCGCGTGTATAGACTGTTGGCTGAACAAGCAGCTATATAGGCGGGGATCATCCCTTCCTCTATCGCGGGTACGCCCATCGTGAAGTTGTCGCTGGCCGCTTGGAACGAATTTTTTCTGATGCGTTTGCTGGATGTCGTCGCCGCGACCGCGTGCGATGACGGCTCTGTAATATGGCGGCTCTTATGCGCTCTCTAGCTCTTATTGCACCTTTATTTTACGAATACTGATAACATCGTTCTCCTATGATTGTAGCGTGGATAGTGCGCAGCACGAAATAGACATGGCGACTCCATGCCAAAAATATATCAATAGTTCTAGACATGTGTCTGACGGGGAGTATCCGATCCTACACACACGCCACTGCAGGTCTTTCGTCCGTGGTCCCTCTCGGGTACGAAGGCCTGCATTTCCGCCTCTCACGGCGGCACCAAAGCCGCCTCCTGTTCGCGGCGCTTGTGTCTCGCCGCGCGCTAAGACGTATAATTCTTTAACTCCTTCCGTACCGCGCCCATTGGGCATCGTTAGCCCTCTGTCGATGGTTTGAAACGCCGCTTTCGAGACCTTCCCGGCCGCTCACGGACGCACTGCACCATCAGACGTGAAAGAGGAGGAACTATATTTTTGTTTTCTAAGCATTTCGCTTTTTTCTCGCCGAGCGGTGATTTTTAAACGCGCTTCGAAGTTTCGCGATCATCAAAGCAGAACGCAAAAATGGCCGGCTCCGGAAACTGCGCGCGCGCTTCGGGAGATCGCAGATATTGCGATTCCGCTGCCTCTGTGGCTAATCTGATCTTATCGATGCATCGAATAGCAGCGAGTCAGAGGGCGCTGACTTTTCGTCGGACTTTTTGAGTCTGAAAGCGACGACGACGCAAACCAACCTGGAACATCGGCGGCCGCAGCCCGGCACGACCAACTGTAGTGCTTGCAGTTAAATTTTTGCAGCGAAATACCCGTTCAATGAAAAATTTTGATTTTTTTCGGAGATAGTGCCTAATAGACGGCAATACATTTCGTATATCTCATAATTTTCGTAACATTTTTTTCTTAGTAGATAGAAGCGTGTCTTTACAAACGTTGTTCAATTTTATCGCACAATCTTGTTTTTACAATTTAGATCTTTTTTATGACATACATTTCGTTAATAAAACTTCTACGCGTGCAAAGTGCATTCACTTTGCTTTCTGTTTATGTATTACATTAAATATTTAGTGCAGTAGTTCCTTCAGAAAAAAAAAAATCTGCCGTAACGTACAAACAACACCTATTTTCCGCATGGTAGGGAAAGAGGTAAGTCATCTCTGTCAACTAATACGAGGTGTGCGCAAAAAGAAACCGAGCTTTTGAAACAGCGCGCCAGCCGGAGAGGGAGCGCGTTGCGGCTACTGAGATCGCTCTGACCGTTAGTTGGCGAGCTACAGCCGCTGAAGTGAGCATGGGCACAACCTGTTCGTCGGATTAGTGCCAAAGTGACAATAAGAAAGCTTGAACAACGCGCGCGCGCGCGCGTTTGTGTGTGTTTGTGTGTGTGTGTGTGTCGCACCCCTGCGTCTTCTCTGGACCTAAATAAAGTTATTTAACTCACTCACGCACTGCTACGAGTGGTTTAAGCGTTTTGATCGTGGCAGAATGTCGGTCGGTGATGATCCCGAGCCCGGAGACCTTCCACATCAACAGAAGATGACAATGTCCAGAGAATTCGTGCTGTGATTACTGGAAATCGTCGTTTAACTGTTCGAGAAGTTGCTGAGGAAGTGGGAACCAGCGTATGACCATGCCATCAAATTTTGCGTGGCAAACTTGAGATGCATCGTCTCAGTGCAAAATTCGTGCCGCGGTTGTTGGCTGGTGATCAGAAACAGACCTGTGTTGAAAAGCCAGGAAATGCTTGCCAATGACAGTGAAAACTTCCTTAGAACACGGTAATAGGCGATTAGACGTAGGTTTATGGCTATGAAATTGAAACTAGGGTGCAGTGGGTGGGCAAAGGGTCTCCTCGTCCAAAAAAGCACGCATGAGTCTGTCAAAGATCAAGATGATGATGTTTGTGTTTTTCTTACTGCAAAGGGATTGTCCATCAGGAATTTGAACCACGTGGTCAGATGGTAGGCAAGGAAGTCTACCAGGGAATGCTAGCGCATCTCAGAGGGGCTGTGCGCAGTAAGAGACCTGAATTGTAGGAAAACCAGACTTAGATGCTGCATCATGACGCTGCGCCGGCTCACGCGTCGCTCCTTGTAGGCAGCTACCTAGCAAAACATCACACTCCCGTTGTGCCCAATCGACCGTATTTTCCAGACCTAGCCCAGCAGGCGTTTTTCTGTTTCCCAAACTTAAAGTCACGTTGAAAGGACGTCGTTTCCAAACCACAGATGAGATTCAGGAGAATACAAGAGACCTGCGCGCGCCATCCAAGAAAGTGCGTTCCAGGAGGCTTTCCAAAAATGGAAGAAACGATAGCAACAGTGCATTGACAGTAGAGGGGACTACTCTGAGGGGGACAGTGCTTAAAATATTGTATAATATACAATAAAGATATTATAGCAAAACTTCGGTTCCTTTTTGAACACACCTCGTATGTGTGAAGTCGAAGAGGAAGGCAACATAACGCTCTTGGCTGTTTCTTATAATGCCACTTACGGCTGAGCCATAACTGAATGTACGCCACTTGAAAGTGACTATAAAGGAACTTACCTGCTCCAAACTTGTCATACTACTTTCCAGGCCTGCTGCGCATGTATCGTAGGCTGATTTCTTTTTCTCGTACTCCATTGTCACGTCCTGTGAAGAAAATGAGCCGGAGGTCATGTCTATTAAAGAATAAGAAGAAGCCGGCAGGTGGTGTTGCGGACCGTTACACTAAATATAATGCATTCGCTTGGAAGCATATATTGCTTCCGCGTTGCTGCGATAAGGCCCCTTCACGAGAAAGTTCCGTATCGGCACCATGTTCCCGGTTGGATAGCGAAGGCAGGGGCGGGTGTAGAACTAGAAAGAGTTGGGTCATGATGCCTCCTCATGTACGTGCTGTCGCAGTTCAGAACTGACATTTCGTTTAAGTCGTGTGAGGCGCACCGTATACGTATTTTTGGTATCGCAACACTATACACGGGCAGGGACTGTCTGGAAAGTGCACCACTGTTTGATGCTTAATTTCGTATTATTATATTGACAGTGTTGCTCGATTTTACCTGGTAGCTTTTCCGGAGTGGTCTCAGGTCTTTTATGGCCGGCGCCAGGCGCCCTTTCCTTTCGGCGATTCGCTTGTTGAGGTTAGTCACCATCGTGGACATATCTTCGAGGGTCGCCATCTTTGTGTCGTCTAGCGTGGCCTTGTTGCCGGACAAGTTCTCCAGAGCTCCCTGCAGCCGGTGGTAGCCGCGAACGCCATGTTTCTCTTCGAGCGCCTCCTGCGACGGCACGGGAGCTGTTGACAATGTATCATCCACAATGCATCATCCACTATGTATCATCCACAATAATTACAAATAATTGCTACATTTGGGCGGATGTCTCATTTTTCCTTTAATCCACTTAGCAATTGACGAAGCCGATATGCATAAATGAAGCGCGAATCACACAGTTAAAACACAAACGCAAGAATGATGATGGAAGTTATGATGGCGTGGCTTCATATTAAGATGCAGCTGTATAGTTTTACCCTACAAAGAGCGGTCGTTGTGTCGCGATCAATGGTACCAACATTTGCTGTACCTAAGTAATAGTTTTCAGATTTTGCTCATTGCATCGTTTCGTAGCCGGTGTCCCCTATATACCCACGTGCTTTCTGCCGTTCGATCAACCAGAAGCCTTGAAAAGAAGGCACCGAAGAAGCTTGAGCTTGGCGTGGCGTTCTATGTGTGGACAATATGCTCAGTTTTCTCCGTATTCGAGAAGCCATTCTCACCAAATTTTTGTTAGGCCTAAAAACAATGAGCAGCTTACGTAACACTATATATGCACAGAACGCGCAACGTACGCGTCACCTGTAACGTTTTCGCTGCTGGCGCATGTTTTCGTGAATTCCAAAAGCGGGCTGGAGTGAGCTAAGCGGGCACATCTGGGTGACCATAAACGAGAAGGCTGCACTTTCACCGCACTCTTAGTGCTGAGAAGGAGAAAGCTCTTTATTTAATCTGTTTTGCTGTCGTGTGGCTCTCTCTCTCTCTCTCTCTCTCTATATATATATATATATATATATATATATATATATATATATAAATGTGTACAGAACAGCCAAGCATCGGTTGGATCACAGGACCTGCAGCAAAAGAGGCATAAAAACTTAAAAGTACGTAAGAATAAGAGGGGAAAAAAGCGAATTCACTTATGTTCCGGCCGCGAGACGGACCTTCGTCGGAGCAATATATATATATATATATATATATATATATATATATATATATATATATATATATATACATATGTCTTCTTCTCGTGCCTCTTGACTGAGTGTCCACTTAGGGTGTGGGAGGACGTGGCTTCAAAACCTACTCTGTCCAGCGGTTATACCCAAAATGACACAGGCGTCCAGCGGCCCCACAGTCGGCTTTCGTTAGGTGTGAATTGTTCTATGGAAGGAGCCCGCATCATGCAAATCACGTGGAACCCGAAGGGCTCAAAAACCTTGTAAAAGGGGGGGGGGGGGGGAGACTGAGCCGCTACCATGCCGGCAGTTACCCATGTGGCATCCCAACGTCTAATTAGGCGTGGACGCGCTCGGACCGGGGACATACGCCTTTTTCCAAGCATTCAGGTCCCGTAATGGCCGAGCACTTGACTTGGAACACGCTTTTACCCATTTTGCTGGTATGTACCCGGTTGCAGCTCTGGTCTGCCCCCAGCAGCTGTGGAAGATGCCCTACAACAAGTCTGTCGGTCGGACAGGGGGCGGCCAGAGATATAGGGTCCTCCATTTGTGATGAAAACCCGCCGCACAGCCGAGCACCAGGCCGGGGGGCACTTATAGCTGTATCCATTAGAAAAGCCCGTGAGTGTCTGGCGGTACCTGGATTAGAACCTAGCACCTCCTGCATACGAGGCGGCTGGTCTACCACGAAGGAAACCGCTGCATTTAAACGCAGCGGTGGCCAACTAATAGAGCATCCGCGTCGTTAAGCGCAGCCGCGGCTTAATGGTAGAGCATATAGGGCATCCGCCTCGCTGAACGCAGCATTGGCCTATTAGTGGCAGAGCAGCCACCTCTTGCGCAGAAGGTATTGGGTTCAAATCTCAAAACTCACCGGTTGTTTTAAAGGGTAGAGGTGGTTGTTGAAATTGTGAGATCGAAACCGATGTGTAGTGAAGTCATACCGGCTTTGCAGAAATCCTAAGACTAGTAGCGCTTTCGAGATATCCGTCTCCAAAATCCGCTAACAAATGTCTCGGCGTTACTGTTAAAATCGTCCCGATTTGTTTTAGCTATGCTTTTAGAAAACGTAACTGCAACGCCCATGTATTATGTAGCACATTTTAAGGTTGCATATCCCTAAAGTGGTGCTAGTTATTTAATATTTCTGCTAAGCAGTCATGACTTCACTACTCCTTGGCTTCGACTAAAAAATACATGTGCCCTAAAGTTAGTAATTAATGTTAATTATCACATTTCAATTAGACAAATTATCGGTGGAATTTTTCTTGCTCCTAATGTCCGCTTAGCCACGTAGCCTTTTCACAAGATCGACAGGTGCCTAGACATGACAGCGTTTTTTTAAAAGGAGTGTTCTGCATAAAAAGAAACACCCGATATTTACAGAACTTGTATTGTTGGCGCTTAATATACAGAAAACATTCTTCATCGGAGAAGGGTGATCCAGTAACAGTTTCGAGAGCAAGTCTACTGCATCAAGGTCTGAAAATATTCAGAGAGTCTCGCAGTTTTGATGAACAAGGTTGGAGGGACGTACTCAACGTCCATTTGAAAACGTAAGCCGCCTTAAGCCTACATGCAAGCCTCCCTACCTTGGTCGACCATTACCCGTCGCGGTGGCAGTCACCGAGGTCGCAAGTATCATCCCGCTTTCACGCAATCTGTGCATTTGCTTGATTAAGGCGATTTCACCGCGTTGCAAGCTTCGCGCACTCACCAGAGTCTGCGTGAGGTCACGCTCCTTGTGTATGAGTATCTCCTGCGTTCTGGCCAGCACACCGGTCTCGGCCCTCAGCTCGGCCAGCTCCTGGCGTTGCTGCTTGTACTGGCTGCTCTTGCCGCGCAGCGCGTTCACGTACTTCTTGAACTGCAGCCCGTAAAGAAAGTTTGAACACTGGGCACAGGCGTGGCCTGCCTCGGCGTACCTCGTCTCCCTTGAGGACCTGCTCGCCGCCGGCGACGAGACTCTGCTTCTCCTGCAGCTGAGCCTCTAGCTGGGACACCTGCAGTCGCAGCTCGTTGAGCGTCTCTGCGGCGGCATCCTTCTTGCGCGCGATGACCGCAGCCTGCGGATGAATTAAGGGCACATATGCATGTCACGCATACATGCGTGTTCTTTTGCGCTTTTACTCTTATTAGACTGCGCATGTCAAGCACTCATCCAGATGGGGAATTCTGCAAGGCGGAAGAAGTCCGCGAGGCATTCGTCCTCGTGCTGCCTACTGCTTCCTGGTTAGCTGTGTCGCCGTCTCGATATACGAGAGAGCTATCCCGAGGGCCACAAATCCTTTTAACGAAGGCAAGAGCAGGGTAAGTCGTGACTGACGACATCATCGCCTTCTGGCGTGGCAACGACATGCAATGACCCCGTGACCGCCCGCAATCACCTTCGCGAGTGATATGTCATTCATGCACAAGGCAGGCAACTCCAAATGTTCATAATCTCGTGTGGGAATGTGAAGGACTCGAGAAGTTCCGGGAAGGTGACCAAGAAGAAGGTGACATCGTTTGAGGACTGGGTCCGACCACGGGCTATCGTCAAAGATACATTTAACTCACTATATGGAGCTTCGCGTGTAAAGCTTCCATAGCTTCCAAGCTACACCCATAGCTCCTTTCCACTTACTCACTTCCCCCAATAGGCTTAGAAACATAATTTAGATATGGCATTATTCTTCTGCTCAGGGGCAAGGGTTATGCTATACAATTCTAAAGGTAAGGCATATTTTTCAGCGTACTCCCCGAGTGCGTTTTCGAGCCACTGCCCATCGTTCTGGCACCTCATACTGATTTCTGCAGCGCAGAATCAGACCAGCGCAGCATTCTGCGTCCGAGATGCAATGTATAGCGAAACTCATGGTGACGGCCGAGAGCTTTTAATGAGCATATAGGAGTGGTCAGACAGAATGTCGTTACTTGCGCGTCTGTCGGTCTGCAAAGATTTTGCGGTGTGTACTTCGAAGGCAGTGGTAGCTTTATACTGTATACACACTCATTGTCTTGGTAATCTAATTAAAACGTTATTTCTTTCTTGGAGGGACGTATGCATGGTGTAAGGTCTGTTGCTAGCACGGTAAACCGCAAGGACGGCCGTTTGGAAACACGAAATCTTAATGCACTTGTTCAAGAGCTCCGAAGAGATTTTCGTGGTGCGCCGTATTTGCTTAGCATTCACTTTCTTCACTTGACGCTTCTAGTTGTCTCGCGATTTCCGTGAATACTGCGCGGGGTGCCATTACCACCATCATTCTGTAATAGCGCCACTGAGGCAAAACTGTATACCTAATTAAGTCATGGCAAAACCGCGTATTATAGCTATACATACCTGTTGCCTGAAGAGCGTCAACTTGTCATCGGTCTGCTCTTGACTTCGCATCTTGTGCTCATAAAGAGTGTTGATTTCCTGGTTCTCAGTCTGGACCTGCACCGAAAAAACAGCAAACATTGCGACTGTTGTTAATTGCAGTTTAATATGCCAGTTACATCATCTACTTGGTAACCTTGTCTTAGGTTGAATTTATAGATGACGCTACGGCTGCGCAGCTACTGTCAGCTTGCAGTTCAGTGTCGAAGGAAAGCAATTCTCTTGCGGAAGGAATGCTCTCGCGCTGTCGGAGTCAGTCAATTTGCTGCGATTGACCTTTATTTGCAGCAAGGTTTCTCTATACGATACTATGGACAGATTTCAGAGGGCTATCAAAGCAGAGGCATGCAGTGGCCAGAAGACGTCGTCCAGAATTGCTAGCTCATGGGAAGCTCAGTATACTGGCCTTGGACAGTTTACCGTGCATTTGCACTTACCTTCGCCTTTAGCCTGTTGAGTTCGTTTTGCCCCATTGCTGGTTCAGCGGCCACTTCTGCAGGTCTCTTATCGCGTTTTGACAGGCGGATATTTCCTTGGGCAGCTTGTCTCGCACCAGGTAGCCATTGGCTCGGACCTCTTCCTCCAGCTTTTTCATCAGGCCTGCGAGGACAGAAGTATGAAGAAGGCCCCCTTCGAACATTTGCTCATGATGTTTTCGATCATATACTTGATGCAATTACTGCTGTCTTTACGTATATGATTCCAGCCAAAGCGTCAGAATATTCGCACATTTTCGTTTTACTTTTCCTGTTCTTACTCTTTTTGAAGCTTACAGTGCCATGTCAGTTTTTTGATGGCTCATGTCGTCACACGTGCTAATTACTTTTATTGCCGCAGTTACATAGTCTTCTGACGCACGTCGCGCTATAGCGCGCCACCGCCATTGTACGCCATACTTTCTCTCGCCCCTAAATCATTTCTCTTTAAAGCTTTAGCTCAGAAGCTCCTGTCGAAATACATTCAAATTAAGAAATCATTTTTCTCTGCAACCACTGCAGCGAATTTCATGAGGTTTGTTGTATTTTAAAGTAAAAGCTAAAATCTAGTGACCGTAGGAATGATATGTTTTATTTAGGCCGTCAATATTTTTACAAGAACTGTTTAAAATTGCAAAAGTAAAAAAAAAGAAAAAAAAAGAAAAAGAAACCTTGAGTAATAAAGTTTTCAACTCTAGCTCAGTAACAAATAAAGATATCACAATTTTGTAAACTGCACTTCATAAGACGTCTAAAGCGGACATAATTGATGTATTATACATTGATCTCAAGTATACCACTAATTTATTTGTGAGTAGGACTTTTGCAAATCCTTCATACACATTGTAACAATTTCACGTAAGTTGTAAACCTATGTATCAAATTTGTCCGCTTAATTTAGATACTCAAACAGGTGCAATTTACAGAATTGCGATATATATTTTTGGTGCGGAGTTAGGGATCTGTAAATTTCGTGCTTCTGCTGTTTTTTTACTTACCTTTTTTCTGCAATTTTAGAATAAAGCTTGAGGCCCAAAATAAAAAAAAAATCCACTTTCTCAGTTAGTGTTTAACTTTTTCTCTCAAATGTAACAGATTTCATTCAAGTTGGTCCAGCGGTCGTCTCATATAGAATCATTTCTGCGTTTTACAGGTATTTGAATAGGCAGAACGGCGTTGGCCCCGAGCTAAAGCTTCCTCTTAAGAATAGTGGAATCGTGGCAAACGGTAACCTAAGTGCATATTTCACAATAGTAGCCAATTTAAGGTTGACAGATACCTCCTGGTGTTGCGCCGGCTCCCGAATGCTGCAGGTCTCTTAGCTGCTGCGTTAGCCTGTGGATCTTTTGCTCGCAGTGGTTCAGCTGCAGTTAAATAGCAAGAAGTACAGAGATTATGGTCGACGGTGTATTAAATATGCATCGATTTTCTTATCGGTAATCTTAAAACACGTTATCGCCCTTGGACTTTGTACGGAACATAACGGCGATGCCGACGGCGAAGGCAGAAATGCGCCTGGAGTGTCCATATAATTGCTAGCGCAATAAAAATTGCACAATATTTCATTGTCACGGAGCCCGTGATAGTCACGAACATTAGGGCTGTGACTGAAAGATGAAATGCAGTATTAGTGCGTATACGCGCACGAGTGCGCGTGCCCCATTTTCAGCTTTCGTTGTTGCCATGTGTGTCTTCAGTGTTCAGCTGAATTTGGGAGATTATGATTACTGCGCCAAGATGGCAATGTGGGCTTGTTGGTGATCCATTACGAGCAGTATATAGATGTAGCACGTTGCGGCCGAGGACAATAGAAGTAGTGACAGGACATACTTGGCGCTAGCGCCACCTAGCGCCAAGATGGCATGCCACTTTCACCGTCCTCCTACGTCTACGGTTTGAATTGCGATTAAGTAAG